>NC_083352.1:138438800-138749175 GCF_030254825.1 Meriones unguiculatus | reverse complement strand
CCCTCCCTCATCTCCACCGTGCCCCTTTCCAAGTCCACTGATAGGGGGGGACCTCCTCCCCATTCATCTGATCCTGTTTTATCAGGTATCTTCAGGACTGGCTGCAAAGCCCTCCTCTGTGGCCTAACAGGACTGCTCCTCCTTTCGGGGGTGGGGAGACCAAAGAGCCAGTCATTGAGTTCCTGTTAGAAATAGTCCTTGTTCCCCTCACTTTGGGAAACCAATTGGTTACTGAGCTACCACAGGCTACATCTGAGTGGAGGTTCTAGGTTATATCCATACATGGTCCTTGGTTGAATGTCAGTCTCAGAAAAGACCCTGTGCCCAGATATATTTGGTCCTTGTGGAGCTCCTATCCTTTCCCCATCAGACTAACTCCCCTTCTTTCTTATGATTCCCTGTACTCTGCCAAAGGTTTGGTCATGAGTCTTTGCTTTGAAAACACTGCTAGTACAGAAATTGTGGTATTTTTATACAATGGAATACTACTCAGCAATCAAAAAGGAAGAAATCATGAAATTGCAGGCAAATGGTGGGAATCTAGAAAAGATCATTCTGAGTGAAATATCCCAGAAGGAGAAAGACAAACATGGAATATACTCACTTATATAGACCTATAAGATATGATAAACATAATGAAATCTATACACCTAAAAACGATAATCAATTGAGCGGACATGGGGTGAGATGATCAATCCTCGTTTAGAAAGACAGATGGGATGTGCATTGAACATATGACAGGAGTCTACTGAGCGCATCTGAAAGACTCTAACTAGCAGTGTTTTCAAAGCAAAGACTCATGATGGTGGATTCTTTAATCCTTAGCCCTGTTTCTCGTTCTTTCTAAAGTCTCCTAGAAAATGTTTGTCCTCATTGCCCTCGCTTTGGCTTATGAATGATGGTCACTCAACTTTGGTTTTATGCTAAGACCTGTCTTCCAAGCACCAATATTACTACCAGCAGCAGTTGGCTGCTCCTGGGTATCTATTCTTGGATGTTATTGAGGCTGCTGCTAGTTGTTGTCCTCATACTCTCAAGAGGACAACTAACCGTAATAGGCTGAATTGGACATCTCTTTCCAGGGGGTGGGTTTAAAGCTGGCACAGGTAGTTAGCATGTTGCAATCTTCTTCAGGTAGGAATCTTCTATTGACACAAATTAATGAATCTTGTAATTCTTAATGCTACCCCAATTATAACTTTGTAGTTGATACCTTAGTATCCTTTTCAACCTCACTCTCCGATCTACTCCTGCTAGAGACATATGCAGAGGTATAACCTACTGGGAAGTGTTCCAGACTGCAAGGAACTCATTGATTCTGAGTCTTGCTTTCCTCCAAGCAGCACCCTGAGGGCAATGGCTGATGAGGGAGATACCGAGGTTCTCTATCTTTGTTTCAAATTAAGATCATTCCAAATGTTCCTTCTAGCTTTGTAGCTCCCACATGGCCAGCTGAGGTCTTACTTACAATCATAACTGGATCTGACCTTGGCTCTTCCCCATACCTCCTACACTATTGTTCTGAGGGTAGTTCCATGCGCACCTCCTACAGACAAAGCTCCATTTCAGACCCTATTTCTAGGCAATTTGAATCAGCATCCTGCCTCTTAAGAATATAATATTCTCTCTTTTCCATCTTTATGGTGACTGTCCTAACTGAACTTTATCCAACTCTCACACAGGTAACTATAACAGTATTCTCACTTGCCTTTCACGACAGCCTTGATAATATTCCTAGATGTAAAAAAAAAAAAATCATTATTTACAGTTCCTCTTGGCATAAAGCTGAACCTTTTATAGTCTTCATTTGGCTCACAGGGCACCAGGATTCCATGTCTCAGCAGAGGGATTCCAGTGTGTTTCCATATGTAGTCAGATCATGGGCACATGTTAAAGTCATGGGTCTGATGCTACAGTTGTGCTTTTCTATCTCGATGTTCTTATAGCACTTAGGTTAGCCTGTACTAGAAGCTAGAATAAAGATACCCACAGCCATCTACTCAGTTCTCCTAAGTGCATTATTCTTCTCATTCATCCAATCTAAATTCAAGAAATGAAATGCTATCACCATTGGCTTATGTATCTAACCTGTCATTTACCTTTGCTTCTTAAGAACAACCATTTAAACTTCAGGGCATGATGAACCATTAGGAATTTTCTGGAGTAACTGGGCAGCTAGAATTTATAGCAATCTGCTGATGTGACTCCTTTTATGCAACCAGTAAATTTTAGTTATAGCTATACTCGTCTGTGGCTAGCGCGGACAAGGCTGGCTCCTTTTTGTAATTTCATAAGTACAATAAGGTCATAAATTTCAAGCTGCCTTTTTTGACTTTTTTTTTCAGTAGCCTATTGCCTGAAGCAAGAAAATGGAGTTTCAAAGGAAAATGTCAGCATTAATAGACAGGCACTCTGAGTAAGCCAGATAGCAGTGTTCCAAGGTGATCTGAAGTTCATCTTTACTTCTTAAGTGAAGACCACATATTGAAGAATCGTGAAGGTGTGTTCATGTTGCCAAGCCTTCATGTTGTCCTCTAGATAAAGAACAAGAAGGGAGACAGAGTTGGGGCCCTTCTGTCTCACCTGATGGCAAAAGTGCATAGAAGAACTACGCAAGGTGGTTTTAAGTAAGAAATCTGTTCAGCTGTCTCAGGAAACAGCCTTCTTTGACTTCGTAACCATATACATTTGTCCTCAGTCTATGGTCACTACAAACTTAACTAAAAGATTGGAATTGCTAGTGCAGTTACAGATTTAAGAAAACATTTTAAAATTTCATATCTTCTACCTACACTTTTACAGTAAGATTAGCATGATATATTTGTTGCAAATAATTAACCAACGTTGATACATTGTTAATCTCCCCTTAATAATATTACTTCAGGGATTTTCTTTTTAACATAAAATATTCTGTTTCTTTCTGGAATCTCATCCAAATTACATTCACTGGTGAATTTCCTTTTAGTGAAGTGACAATTTATATGCTGCTTAGTCTTTTGGCAACTTGAAAAGGGAACTCCAGTCGTGAAAATACCTCCACCAGAGTGGCCTGCAGGCAAGTCAGTGGAGCATTTGCTTGTTTAGCGGTTGATGTGAAATGAGCAAGCCCACTGTAGGTACCGTGGTCTGGACTGGCGGTCCTGGAGTGTGTGTGAAAGCAGGCGGAGCTTGCAGAGAGAACAAGCTCATCAATGACGCTCCACGGCCTCTGCCTAAGTTCCCCGTCCAGCTTCCTGCCTGAGGTTCTCAGCTTCTTCTGAGGATAGACTATAACGTGGAAGCCTAAGAACCCTTTCTTTCCCGCGCTGGTCAGTCAGGTCAGTCCACTGGGAAAGGTCCTTAGTATTTCATTCACTTTGAAGACCGCGGCAGTTTGGAGTTATCCTAGAGTGTTTCACAAATGGTTCTGCACGCTGCTCTCTCCGATGTACTTTTGGTTCAATTGGGGTTATGGATGTTTGAGAGGAAGTGCCAGTCACATCCCATATGTCCAAACTGCATGCACTTAGCATGGTGTTCAAGATGATACTGTCTGTCCTGTCTCTGAGGAGGTTTTCGCAGGTGTGTCATTCAGAAGTCAGTGTGTGTGTGTGTGTGTGTGTGTGTGTGTGTGTGTGTGTGTGTATGGTGTCTTGTTTTTCCTCCCTTTCCTTACTCCACTCTTGAGTACAAGTCACTGTGTGCAACCAGAGATAAAAAAGGAAATCAGAGTCACTGTGCAGCACAGAAACAAAGAGTGAGAACTGTATTTTGCTTTTTGGCAACCAGAAACTACATGGGTTACTCAGGGTTCTTTTACATGAGACACATTACATTTCCCCTATTTTTCATTTATTGCAACAATATGCACCTTTGGGTTTTAAACTTGAGATTGCATTTTACTTCCAGTTTTACTTAGGACTTATATTGTTAATTCTTTTCAGTTTTTTTTTTTTTTTAATATAACCCAGTCATTTAAACTGGTTAGTTGGTTGCTTGGAATAGTTTCACACTTTCCCGTAAGGTATCCAGGGTCACTGTGCCCAGACCTAGAAACAATATTTTCGCCAAGAATCTCTAGATCCTTTTGAAATAAAATCACATTAGAAGCCAAGTCCTAGTTGAAGATCTGCTTATAGCTGTTGGAGTGGTGCTGCTTCTGGGCCCTTTTTACTCCCCTCTTAGCGAATGCATGTCTGTAGAAGGAGCCAGGCATATTCCTTACCTATAAATATTTCTATATGTAGCCATCCACATCTTCATTAAGCTAAATATGAGTTCATATTGATGTCTCCAGCTCTGGTCCATTAACACGGATTACCTCCTCCCCTTGCTGGTTAGAAAGAAACCCTGCACGCCAACAGTGAGAAACCTAGCTCCTGCTCTCCATCATCAATCTACCTAATTGTCCACTTGAGAGCACGTGCAGTAATATTAGCTCTGTTAAGCTGTACCCTCATGGAAAATAACTTCATTTAGCAGAGTGCAGGGCTTATGTGCAGTTCCACTTGCCTTTACTCTTAGAGACTACTAATTTTCAAAAGTACTTAGGTAAGCATCCACCTCTCCAACAATCTCTTCAGCAAAGTTGTTGCATGTTTGTTATAAAGCCACAATGTGTTGTTACATTTTCCATTCCACTTGGAATCTTTCAACCTCCTTATTGCTTTGATTTTCATTTGCATACCCTAGCTTCACTTTTGTGTTCTAAAGTCTTCGAGGTTTAACTGAAATAATCAACCCTCCTCACTGCAGTATAACAAAGAATAGCTTCACTAACTTAAACAAATTTCTGTGCCTTTCCAGACATGTGGGCACAGTCCTGTAATCTTAGTACCCAGGGGACTAAGGCAAGAAGATCATGAGTTCAAGGATTGTCTGAGCTGCTTAGTGAGACCTTGTCTTAAAAAATTAATAATTTTTACCCATACCCATCTCTCAAGTCTAGTAAGTAGTGATATTTTGCCATTAATTGGTTCATGCCTTTGCTTGGACGGATAACTTCATTTCCTTTGTCATGGAATAATACTTCAGTGAGGGAAGCCACTGTTTGTTTATGCAATCACCTATGGAAGGACAGATAAACCAACTATTCTCATTTCAGAGAATAATGTATAACAATTCCAGAAGCTGGTTTTGTTTGAACAAAGATTTTTCAAATCAGATAGATAATTATAAGCATAATTATTGCACTGTTAATAACAAACTACTGAAATACCTTCCAAAATAGATACCACAAATTTTATTTCTACTTGGCATGGACAAGGTATCTATCTGTCTGTCTGTCTATCTATCTGTCTATCTATCTATCTATCTGTCTATCTATCTATCTATCTATCTATCTATCTATCTATCTAACTCTCTCATCTATCTATCAATCTATTTATCATTTAACTTTTACTCTTTGTGCATGTGTTGGCATTTCTTATCTTTCTCAATTGCTCTCCACCTAACTTTTTCCATTCTCACAGAACCTGGGACTCACTGATTCAGTTAGCCTAGCTAGCTAGCAGCACCCAAGCATCCTTCATCTCTGCCTGCCCAGCTCGAGGTATATCATGGGATGCACGCTGATGCATTTGCGGTGTTGTAGATCTGAACACAGATCACTGAACTTTTAAAGCAAGCTGTTTACTAAATAAATCCTTGGCTCTAAGAGCATAGATTTGATGCCCAGAAAACTTGTTCATGAGTGGTTTTACAGTATGGGGTATGACGGTATCTTATTGTTTTCATTTGTTGTGTTGCTGTCTTGAGCCACTGTTTCTGTCTCTAGCTCAGGCCAGTCTCAAGGCCAGGAGACATTTGTCCTAGCCTCTCAAATACTAGAATTTTTATCATGTGCCACCACATTCAACTTCATTGTTATTTTCTGTAACCTTCGATTACTTGCTAATAATTGGTGCAAAACAATTTTAATATGCTTATCTAATATCTCTAGATATTTTTGTTAGGCATCCCTTTGCAGGTATATTCTCTAATGTGTGCTTTGTATTTTTACTATTTTAGCAATATCTTTCACATATAAGAAATGTTTGATTTTGGTCAAGCTCAATTTATTAATCTCTTTCTTCAGCCATTACAATATTATATCTTTCTTTTTCTTAATTTTTTTTGTAGATTCATAGAGTTACAACATTTTTAAAATTTATTTGGACTGCTCATTTCCTCTTGTATCTCCCTGTGTTCCCCACTGAAATCATTCTTTCAGACAGGCCCGACTTCAACTTTCCAGTCTCGTGTTTATGTGTAGCCCAATGGTTTAATTACAGTTGCTTCCATGGCATTGGTGAGAGGTTATTTACAGGACCGTGAGTGGCTTACCAGTGTACTACAGAAAATGACAGTTTGTCTTAAGTAGAGTTTCATTGCTGTGAAGAGATACCATGGCCACAGCAATTCTTATAAAGGAAAAATTTAATTGGTGTTGGCTTACAGTTCAGAGGTTTAGTCCATTATCATCATGGACAAGCATGGCAACACCTAGACAGACAAGGTGCTGGAGAAGGAGCTGAGAGTTCTATAGCTTGATCAACAGGCAGCAAGAACGAGACTATGGCCCACACTGGTCATAGTTTGAATACAGGAAACCTCAAAGCCTAAACCTACAGTGACACACTTCCTCTGACAAGGCCATACCTTGTAATAGTGTCCCTTGCTATAGGCCAAGCCTTCACACACCTGAGGGGTCAGACCTACTTAAACCAGCATATATGCCATACCCCAGCCACCATTAACTGTCAGTAGATACTCAAGAAGCTGTGGGATCTTAGTGTCCCCCCTACCAACAATAAAATCTTGACCATTCAACCTGTGTGTCTTGTGTAGATAATATGAGCTGCCATGAATTCACAAATGCAATAGCTTTTGTGTTTAGAGGCCATAATTTTGTCACATATTTCTCCATCCTTTAGCTCAGGCTCATATTTTTGGTCCCCTCTTTCTGGAGGGAACAACATAAATGTCATATTACCAACACTCACCATTTTGACCAGCTACAATTTTCTGTACGAATTATTTCTTGCTATAATAAGAAATTTCTGTGATGAAGGCAAAGTAGATTACTAATCTATAGATCATTCACTTCTCTGTAAATATTTCCAGTTGTCCAAATATAAGTTATTAATGATTCTAAGAAGCTATAATATGTTAACTTAAGTCATAATAGAAAATAAACTGTTAGTTTATCTATATATTATCTAATACTATTTCTTTTTATAGAGTCTAATTTCTTCCCTATGTTATGTGTCTTTTCTCTGAAGAATTAATATGTTAATTCTCTGTTTATTACATGATATAATTATTATTAATACTTGAGACAGAATCTCACCATGTAGCTATAGCTGGCCTAGAACTTCCTATGTAGACCATGTTGGCCTTGGATTCACAGAGATCCACTTTCTTTTACCTCCTGAGTGCTGGGATTAAAGACACTGCCATGCCCAACAGAAAAAAAAAATTTTTTTTCACTTCTTGCAAACATATCTCTGTTGGCAAACTTCCTAACTTTTGTTTGATTGGTGAGGCTTTTGCTTCTCTTATGTTTTGGAGAATGGATATATTGAGTAAACTGTTATGGTTTTTTTCTTTTCAAACCTTTAAACATATTATTCTATAATTTTCTTGCTTGCATGGCTCCAAAGGAAATATCTAATGTAATTCTTGTTCTTGTTTCTGTATAAATAATATGTTTGGATCTCTTCTGGCTTAATTTAAGATTTTTTTCTTAGTTGTGATTTTTGTACTTATTAAAAATATAATATTTTTAGGAATTGCAATTTTGTTGCTTTGTTCACATTTATCTGCTTGGTGTTTTTGAGCTTTAATCTGTGCTTTAATGCCTGCTTTGATTTACTAAATAATACATTCTTTCTGTTCTATTTTTTCTTCTCCTTCAAATATCATGTTACAAGTATATTACAATTTTACTGTCCTAAAAATTTATTTCTTTTTACTTCATCTTCTGTTCACTTCTCAGCTTAGAAAGTTTCAATTGACTTTTTTTCAAGATCATTGATTCTTACACATGTCAAGTCTACTGGCAAGACAATCAAAAGCATTTGTTAGTTACTTCTATGTCCATAGACTTGACTTTTTGTAGTTTTTAAAAATTATTTATTTATTGCAATTTATTCACTTTGTATTCTGGCTGTAGTCCCCTCCTTTGCCTCTCATTCTCCTCCTTTCTCCCTTTTCTCCCCCTATGCCCCACATTTCCCCTATAGCTATGTATATTAGCTATTTTTTCTATAAAGTCTTATATCCCATAAGACTTTATTTACAATTGAATTAAGGCCTTGTCATATCTGATTCTGACTTTGATTCTTAACATGTTGTCTTCAAAAATGACACACACACACAAACACAGAGGGAAAGAGTGAGATGTTAGCCTTTATCATGTCTTATAAGATTATGTTAAAAACATTTTATCCAGTAATAAAAACTGAACTAATAATATAGCTTTATATGGCTATGTTTGTCTGATAAGCATTCCATATGTTTATTAATTGTTGTAGCTTCATTGTTCTGTCTCTGCTGTTGACTTTACATGCCCCAAGTCCTCATCCTCCAAGGAGTGCCACTGATGTCAAAATAGAGTGTGGCACAAGGTTGCCTTCTCTGATCTTCTGATTGCATCTCTGTCTTAGTGTGGGATTTTGTCCTTGGTCACCTTGCTCTTATTGTTCACCTGCTTAAGTGGGACAGGAAGGACCAAGCAGACAAATAGAGGAATGGTTCTTAACTTCACTGTTGTGAAGCTCTAACCAGTGTGCTTCTCTGGAGAAAAAGCCTTCTTAAGAGAGTTGTTCCATCTTCTAATAAGGCTAACTCTGCCACCCACCATGAAACAGAACATGAAGGAATCTTTTGTGATTCTTTACTGTGAGAATTTTGTATCCTGTCTAAACATAAAATTCATAAAACTGTAGGGTTTGCCCTTAGATAACAGCTACGAGGAAGTTTTTCTTTGTGTACCAATTCAGACAAACTTCTACAGTTTGTTAAAATTCCATTAAAATTCCACATTATGGCTCCCAAATTTCTGATATAGGAAGAAAGAAATTGGTTATGACTTTTTGGGTTTTCTCTCTCTACATTTTCATACTGGAAATTTCTCTGTGACCTCATTTCTCTAAAAGCTCCAAGAAAATGCTGCAAGTTTTAGTTTTGTTGATTTTTTTTCTTGTAAATACAGGAGTGTGTAGAGTAATTTTAATCCAGAAACAAGGCTGATCTTTCAAGGGATCATATCTAAAGACCTTCTAGGTCTATGTGATCTGGCTGGAATGCAGAATACCCTGAATTACAATATGATCTGACTGGAATACAGACAGTCCCTTAGTACACACTTTTAATACCAAACAATGACATATAATTAAAGAGAGGACAAAGATGTTGAATCAGAGAAAGATTTGACAGAATGAGTCAGAGATAAGAACACTCAGCTCTCAAGAATGAGAACAGGGACTCTCTCTGACATGAACTGATTGGCCTGCTCTTTGATCACCTCCCCCTGAGGAGGAAGCAGCCTTACCAGGCCACAGAGGAAGATAATGCAGCCACTCCTGATGAGACCTAACAGACTAGGATCAGAAGGAAGAAAAAGAAACCCTCCCCTACCAGTGGACTTGGGGAGAGGAGTGTGTGGAGAAGGGGGAAGAAGGGAGAGATTGGGAGGGGAGGCGGGAGGGAACTAGAAGGGGGATACAAAGTAAATAAAGTGTAATTAAAAATAAAATTAAATTTAAAAAATTTTAAAAGCTATAAAAAAAAGAGAAGAGTCAGAAAAGGAGTGATCTCTTCTATGTTCTTTACCAACCACATTTATAACCGCATGTTAAGAGACTCAGGATGACTCAGAACACCTGTACTTCATTTCCATGGTCATCAGCTACACTGTCAGCTCCATATTAAAAACAGGCAAATTAACACCCAACAAAACATGGACACTTAACTCTATGAAAGGCATTTTGCAAACCTGAGTGCCAGAGATTTTAAGATTTTATAGTCTATTTTCCTCTATGAATCTTTCATGAGATTTGCTTTTGTTTAATTTTTCTAACTCTTCAGAAAACACATAAACTGCCCTTAAAACATTTATTAAATAAACACGTGTCTTTATTAAGCACAGAATGCATAAACTTAGATAAATTGAGTGGCATAATCTTTCGGTTCTATATAGTAACTGTAGATCAACAGTCAGAAGATTATTTTGGAAACCAAAAGTGAAACAATCATAATTATAACTTTCTCAAAATGTTGCCATTCTAAAAAAAAAAAAAAATACAGAATTGGAAGGTGGGAAATGAGAACTGAAACCAACATAGTTTGTTGTATTTATGTTAGGGAAAATTTACACCAAGGACATTTTTCTCCATCTATGTTAAACAGTATTGAAAATAAGCACAGTAACATAGAGGCTGGCTCCAGAAAGTACATCTCCTGGAAGATAAGACTGTGAGCAAATGAAATCACTTGAATATTATGATGACTAACTTGCTCATCAGGTAAGTCTTTCCTCAAGATTCCCACAGTTCTCTTAGCAACTCAAAGTCATTATGACATAAATTCCTGCCTGTCCAAATTATATATTTTGCAAAATCCACTTTGAAATAAATGAACAAAGTCTTGAGGATATTTCTCCATGGTCCTACAATTTACTCCTAGTTGCCCTGGACTCACTATCTGATCAAACTGGCCTCAAACTCACAGACATATGCTTGTCCCTGTCCCTGTCCCTGAACCCCAGCATTGGGAGTAAGGACATGTGTCCCTGGGTGTCCCACCTTCTCTCTCTCTATTGCCCAGCATTTGCTGGTCAGTGTTTATTGGAAAAACAGAAAACAAATGGTGAACGTGTTTACGGAAACTTGAGAGTAGAGGTGCTTAGGATAAACATTACAATGCCATGAAGCCAGGTAGTGGGACTGAATGAAAAAGGGTCAACTGTACATGGTGCACAATAACTCTGAGCACTCACCTGTGCATACACCCTCTCCTAGTGTGGGAACTTCTTGTACTTCCGGCACGTCACAGGAAGGGGACTTTTATCGATGCTGTACTAAGTTTTGTGGCCTTTGCTTTGCTTAGTTAATAGATAGTTTCATCTTTTGTATAGCTAATAGTTGCTGAAAAAGAAAACTTCAATATAGATTATACTATAGTAAAATTCCTCCTCTTTCTCTCTACCAGCAGTATTTTGGGTTTAACCAAGGGCTTACTTGATCAGCAGGTGCTCTACTAAGGAGATATATTTTTATCCTTTTTTACGTATTTATTTTTATTCTTTAGGGCAGGACCTCAATAAGGTCCTTCAATTCTTCAATCCTTCAGGCTGTCCTTCAATTCGCTCTGCTCCAGGCAGACCTCTGTCTTGAGCGCCTCTTCTTAGCCTTCAGTGTGGCTTACCTTTTCTGCGTAAAGGGGTTGCACTTGAAACCTCTTTAACCAAGAATGATAAAACCACTTACACTTTATTTTGTAACAATCATGTCAAAGATTTCTTCTTTTCTTGGGTAAAATCCATCTTCTTTTCAAAGTACCCTTGGATTGATCCTAACAGTCTCCTAAGGTTCCTATAAAAGCATGTTTTTAGTGTACACTTCCCTGAAACACAAAGTCAATAGTTATTTGCTTGAGAAACCCAGACAGGAAGGTAACTTATGGTTGTTGTATTTACCAAGGTAAATATTTCCTTAAATAGCTCATAATTTAGCTAAGCATTTTTAACAAAATCTAAGAGCTGACTAATGGTCATCTGTGTTATCATACTTCTATTTTGTCCTGACAAAAATTCTAAAATATTAATTGCAC
Source organism: Meriones unguiculatus (assembly GCF_030254825.1). NCBI lineage: Eukaryota > Metazoa > Chordata > Mammalia > Rodentia > Muridae > Meriones > Meriones unguiculatus. Next base: position 138,737,382 of record NC_083352.1, on the reverse strand, counting down.
TCAGTATATATTAACTAAGCAAACCACAATCCAAAAATTGTTAAACAAACAAACAAACAAACAAACAAACAAAACAGTTTCACCTCTCTCTTGACTTCTCTCTGCATCACCATGTTAGTAATCTGTATGGGAACTAGCCTGGGAAAGTAGTTTTCCTGGGAAAGAACAATGTACAGTATTATACAATGGTGAATAAAGCATTTTTTTTTTTTCTTTTTCTGGCTTTTCGAAACCAGAAAAGAAAAGAAACTGTGTAGCCGTGGCTGCCCTGGACATGCTTTATAGAATAAGCTGGCCTCTAACACACAGCGATTTACCTGCCTCTGCCCCCTGAATGTTGGGACCAGAGATGTGCATGGCCACACCCAGCTAAGCATTTTCTTGAACAGGGTAAATTGGGCCACACTTTTGAGGAACATGTGTCCTTTTTTTATATTCTTTCTAATATTGTGAAAAGATATATATTCATATATACATACAAACGTGTAAAACACACACACACACAGAAACAAAAAAATATGTGCAGGTATGTATAGTCCCAAGATGTACTGGGGTCTCAGATTTGCCGGTGCCTGACTTACCTAGGTTACAGTTGGATAGCTAATAAAAACTTAGCTTATTAGGTGAAAAGCTTATAAGAAATACAGTGAATCAATGGTTATCTGTCTATCTATCTATGTAACTGTCTATCTATGATCTATCTATATCTATCTATCTATCTATCTATCTATCTATCTATCTACCTATACCTGGGAGGAAACTGATTTGCATGGCTGATGAGCTCCTTGATAGACAACACCCCTTGGACCACAGCTTTTGGTATGTATATGCCTAACACCACAAAGAAACAATTAGAGGGATGGAAAAAGCCCAAAGCCAGACTTTGGATGTGGGCTCTCCGAGAAATGGATCTTCAAGGGAAGATTGGCAGGAAGCATCATTGAGACCATGACATTCAACTAAAAAAAAAAAAAAAATCAGTACCTTGATTTGCTTTATGTAATAATAGCTATTGAGAATATTTGAATTTTAATTAAAAAACCATCTGCTTCTGATGAAATGCTTGCAAATTTCTGATCTGTTTCATTTTATGGCAAAAGCTTACAGTGTAAGCTTTATTCCAGAGAAAGTGATGGCCTTATTCATTCTATGTGTGCACTGGCGCAGACATTTTACAGAGATCCTTGAGGCAATCTTAAGACCACAGGCGTCTCTGTTGTCTTCCGTGTCTTCCTCTCCTCCTGTTATCTTCCTGTTTGTCTACACATCACCACCCCACGTGTTGCTAATATGTGGGCTATTTTTCTTGAACCGCCATCTGACTACTGGCTCTCTCTTACAGCTGGGCATCCGTGGTCCCGCCATGATGAACTTCTATCACCTCTTCAGTACACATCGTCAGCAGGTCTTTCTTAACTGTCATTTCCAAAAGAGTATCTTCCTAATGCACACATTACATTTCATTTTGTTCAGGTTTCCTTTGGAGATGCACAGAGCTATGATGAACACCAATGCACCCTCACATGTGTGTATACACATAGACACATACATGTGTATTTATACACACTTTACATTGATATTTTAGCAGCATAGATATATACAATATATATTACATTGAAATTGAAAAATATAGGTGGGTGTTCTGCCTATTTCTCTAATGATGTCATGTATCTTCTTAAACTATCCTAGATATATTCTCAACCTAAATCTCTCTTTCTCTTGTGAAAGTTTTGTAGAATTAAAATAAAACCTTCATGTATGCATATCTTTGGAGACAATATTGTATTTATATGCATGAGGATATTTGTAAGGCTTGAATTTTTATTTGGCCTTAGTTATAGTAGCTAATGTAATTTTCTCATCATTAGTTTAAATTCTATGTCTCCAACTTCAGTTCTATGTGACTGCAACATAGGTGATATCCAAATTTGTAACAATAAGGTCTAGAGGTGATGGGGCTGAGGTACAGTGAGACCATCACAGTTTTTCTCTCTAAGATCACAATAACTCAGAGTAGAGTACTCACTTGTAATCTTAGGGGGGGCCTTACTTCTTTTCCCTTTAATGATTCTGTTTTGTTAATTTCAGAACAAGTTTTGCTTTAAGTAAAATTAAATGAAGGATAAAGTCAACTAGTAAATGAACAAGGAAATAGAAATCAATATTTTCCTATGGAGCAAGAAGGAAATCAATAAGGGAGGGAGAGCTCATTACGTACATTCAGTGTAACCAGAATTGAGAAGGCTTCTGACAGCGGTTAACTGACAAGGACAAACAAATAGGTCTCACAAATGGGGTTGTTAGTTATGATTTAGCGCTTGAATGATTGTTGCATCGGGAACCCAGTTATGCCTCCCAACAGAATTGCAGATCCACACAGACCATTTTAATTGAACTTGGGTTGTAAGCAAAAAATAGCAGTAAATTCCATCAAAAGACAAAAACTTTTGTTCTGTCTAAGTGCAAATATAAAGTTAATGACAGTTTCTCTTTCTACCATGTGTTTTAAATATTATGTAAAAATGGCATAGTTTGCATTAATAAAGTGACACAGCAGTTTCTGCTTTGATCCAAAGCAGAAAGTATCAATCAGAGGTTTCATGTACACATTCATGGATGACCACATCTGTCTTCAAGACTGAGTGATAACATTGGAGTCATAGACAGCTGATGGGGACCCCAAAATGCGTATGCTCTTAATTTTTTATTTCATTTTAAGCTATGGGCATGTGTATGCATGTCTGCGTATGTGTATGCATGTCTACATATGTGTATGCACACTGCATGTCTATGGGGACCTGGGGAGGGCAGAAGCATCCAATGCCAGGCTGGAGCCGCCTGTCTGTCTGTGAGCTGCCTGAGTGTGCGCCTGGAACTGAAGGCAGGCACTCTCACCTGCTGAAACACCTCCGCAGTCGCAGGTTTATGATCCAAACGCTGACTGTAGGATAGCCTTCTCAAGGAAAAGCTTTTCTAAAATAAAGTTTAAACTTCATTTTAGGTAGTCCTGAGCCTGAGAACAGAAACTCATTGGCATAAGAGATGAATTATGATGGGAAAGTGTCAAGGCTGTCTATTGATACTACTGTGTAAACCAACAATGAATTGATTTTCTAAAGAGACTATTTTAATGTCTCAGTATAGATTAAAATATATATTGGTGTCAGTACGGTACTTTTCATAATACGGTGTTATTATGTGGGGAATTGCATCAGGGATGCTAACAATATAATTGAAGTACCATGATATTTTGATTTGTTCTAAGCAAATAAAAGAAGCAGTAGAATTCTTTTCTATAGAGACAGTAGGATTGCAAATATGTATATATATATATATATATATATATATATATATAATTCATATAATTTCATCTATAGTATAAATCATCTAATTATTTCTTTTTTCTTTTTTTCTTTTATTAATTACACTTTATTCATTTTGTATCCCCCCATAAGCCCCTCTCTCCTCCCCTACCAATCCCATCCTCCCTCCCCTTTCTGCATGCATGCCACTCCCCAAGTCCACTGATAGGGGAGGTTCTCCTCTCCTTTCTGATCTTAGTCTATCAGTTCACATCAAAAGTGGCTGCATTGTCCTCTACTGTGGCCTGGTAAGGCTGCTCCCCCCTCAGGGGGAGGTGATTAAAGAGCAGGCCAATCAGATTATGTCAGAGACAGTCCCTTTTCCCGTTACTATGTAACCCACTTGGACACTGAACTGCCATGGGCTACATCTGTGCAGGGGTTCTAGGTTATCTCCATGAATGACTTTCATGGAAGATATTTAAATTCTGAATCTTCGAGGAGGGGATCCAAGATGGCGGCACCAACCACACAAGGTATCTTACAGCAGCTCAGCAGTGAGAGCAGGGTGACCAGCAGGCTGTACTGGGGACACCAAACCCCGATGTCTGTGTTTCTCAGATGAGATGAGAATCCACGGGAATACTTCAAGGTCCATCTTCAGGCCACCTGGCTAATGCCCGGAAAAATTCCCTGGCCCCTGTCCAGCACTGCCTCAGCCCTAGGCCACCAGCCCAATTCCACCATCTGTGGATAAGTTCCTGGACCCATTCCCACCATCTGTGGGTACCTTTCTGGGATGGGCGGCAGCTCTCTGGGCTCTGACCCTGCAGCCCTAGGCCACTCAGCCAAAATCACCATCTGTGGATATATTCCTGGGACCAGCAGCGGCCGGGCACAGGTGGGGGGGTGGAGTTGGGGAGATTACCTTGCAGCCTTAGACCACCTGCCTGAACCCACCATCTGTGGATACCTTCCTGGGAACAGTGGCAGCAGTTTGCTAGGCTCTGACCACACAACCCTAGGCCACCCATCAGAAACCACCATCAGTGGATACTTTTCTGGGACTGGCAGTGTGAACACGGGGTTCCAACCCTACAGCCTTAGGCCACCCACAGCGCAAGCCCACATTCTGTGGTTGTCTTCAGGGCAGCTCTGACCTTGGGTGCTCACACTCACGGCCTATGGAGTGAATACCTTCCTGTACCTTGGGTGAGACTTCAAACCTGGGCGCCCGCCATCACAGTCCTGTGGACACCTTCTGGGCACTAGAGGCTCCTGTTTCCAAACCCAGGAGACCACATTCAATATCCTGTGGACACCTTCCTGATCGCAGAGGCTAGTGGCCCTCACTCTTACCACCCAGTGGAGGGGATACATTCCAGTACTGTGGGGAAGGCACATCTCCATTCTGCTTGCAGCACACCTTCCTGGTTCACCAAGTTTAGAATCAGCCAGGATAGCACAGACAGTGAACACAACTGAGCTGAGCTAGGCTAGGGACCCAGGCTCCATTCCCCACCACCTAGGGTAAGCCTGTGGGAACTGGAGCAGCTCTAGGCAAAGAGATCTACCTGCCAGCACCCCAGCAGCCTGGCTCACATAGACCAGAATCAACGAGCTCAGCACAGACTGAGCACTCAGTGGAGATGAGCTAGGCATGGGACCCAAATCCCCTTCTCCACCTTCTTAAGAAAGCCTGTGGGACACGGGAGCAGCTCTAGACCCAGATATCTTTCCAACAGTGCCCCAGCAACGAAACCTGGGTCACAGTGAGCCAGCAGAGACAGTGAATCCAGGGGAGACTACTCAAGACCCCAGAGACATGTAGATCCAGTCTGCAGTACAGCCTCCAAGAATAATCAGTTAAGCCTACAGACAAACAGATGGGTAGAGGCCAGCAAACGAATATAGGCAACAAAAAACAGGACATCATGGCTTCACCAGAATTTCCAAAAATCAACAGATACAAGAGATGGAAAAGAGACTCTCAGGTGCTGAAGATATAATTACAGAAAATAAGAAATCTCTCAAAGAAAAAAATAAAATCTGAAAAGTTACAAATTCAAAACATCCAAGAAATCATGAACACAATGAAAAGACAAAACCTAATTATAATAGGAATACATGAAAAAGATGATTCCAGGCTCCAAGGCCCAGAAAAATATTTTCAAGAAAATCACAGAAGAAAATTTCCCCAACCTTAAGAAAGAGATGCCCATAAATATACAAGAGGCCTACAGAACACCAAATAGACTAGAACAGAAAGGAAAGTCTTCACATCACATAATTGTCAAAACACTAAAGCCACAGAACAAAGAAAAAATATTAAAAGTTCCAAGGGAAAAAGGCCAAGTAACATATGAAGGCAAACTATCAGAATCACACCAGACTTCTCAAAAGAGACTGTGAAATACAGAAGGGCCTGGACAGATATCATACAGACACTAAGAGAACAGAGATGCCAAACCAGACTACTATATCCAGCAAAACTTTCAATCAAAGTAGATGGAGAAAACAAAACATTCCATGACATAACTAAATTTAAACAATATATATGCAGCAATCCAGCCCTAACTTCAACCCAATAAGATCAACCACACCCAAGAAAACATAAGATAAAGACACCATCACATCAAAAAAAAAAAAAAAAAGCAAAAGAAAACAAGCACATAAACACACAAACACCACCAACTCCACAATAAAATGACTAACAATCATTGGTCACTAATATCTACTAACCTCAATTGTCTCAAGTCTCCAATTAAAAGACACAGACTAACAGATTGATTATGGAAACAGGATCCAACATTCTGCTGCATTCAAGAAACACACCTCTTCAACAAAGATAGACACTACCTCAGAGTAAATGGCTGGAAAAAGGTTCTCCAAGCAAATGAAAACAAGAAGCAAGCTGTAGTAGCCATCCTAATATCTAATAAAATAGACTTTCAACCAAAATTAATCAAAAGAGATGGAGTGGGACACTTCATTCTCATTAAAGGAAAAATCCACCAGGAGGACATCACAATCCTGAACATCTATGCACCAAATTCAAGGGCTCCTGCATTTGTCAAAGAAATATTATTAAAACTTAAATCACATATTGATACCAACACCTTAATAGTGGGAGACTTCAACACCCTACAGATAATTGAGACAGAGGCTAAAGAGAGAAATAATGACACTTACAGATGTCTTAAATCAAATGGACCTAATAGATGTCTACAGAACCTTTAACCCAAACAGAAAAGAGTACACCTTCTTCTCACATATCATGGAACTTTTCCCAAAACTGATCATATAGTCAGGCACAAAGCAATCCCCAGGGGATACAAGAAGATTGAAATAATCTATATCCTATCAGACCACCATGTAGAAAACTAGACCTCACAATAAAAGAAATAACAAAAGCTACCACATGGAAAATGAACAACTCTCTACCCAATCACACCTGGGTAAGGGAGGAAATAAAGAAAGAAATTAAAACTTCCTAGGAACAACGTAATAAAAATGAAGGTACAACTTATCCCAACTTATGGGACACAATGGAAGCAGTGCTAAGAGGAAAGTTCAGAGCTCTGAGCGCCTTCATAAGGAAATTTGAGACATCTACTACAAGCAACTTAACTGTATACCTGAAAGCACTAGAAAAGAAGAAGGAGAAGAAGAAGAAGAAGAAGAAGAAGAAGAAGAAGAAGAAGAAGAAGAAGAAGAAGAAGAAGAAGAAGAAGATACACCTAAGAGGAGTAGACGGCTGGAAATAATCAAACTCAGGGCTCAGATCAATACGTTAGAAAAAAGAGAACAATTCAAAGAATTGACGAAACCAAGAGCTGGTTCTTTGAGCAAATCAACAAGATAAACAAACCCTTACCCAAACTAACTAAAGGCAGAGGGACACTGTCCAAATCAACAAAATCAGAGATTAAAGGGGGTGGGAGGGCATAACAACAGACATTGAGGAAATCCAAAGAATCATTAGGTCCTACTTTAAAATCCTATATGCAACAAAATTTGAAAATATAAATATAAATGAAATGGATAATTTTCTTGATAGATTCCACTTACCAAAGCTGAATCAAGATCAGGTAAATAAATTAAATAATCCTGTATTCCCTAAGGAAATAGAAGCTGTCATCAAAAGTCTCTCAACCAAAAAAAGCCCAGGGCCAGATGGTTTCAGCACAGAATTCTACCAGGCCTTCAAAGAAGAACTAATAAAAATACTCTTCAAACTGGTCCACGAAATAGAAACAGAAGGAACATTTCCAACCTCATTCTGAGTCCACAGTCACGTTGATTCCTAAACCGCACAAAGACCCTACAAAGGAAGAGAACTTCACACTAATATCGCTTATTAACATTGACACAAAAATACTCAATAAAACGTTTACAAACAAAATACAAGAACACATTAAAGATATCATCCACCACAACAAGTAGGCTTCAAACCAGGCATGCAGGAGGAGTGTTTCAACATATGAAAATCTATTAATGTAATCCACCACATTAGCAAACTGAAAAAGAAAAAATAAAAAAACAAAAAACAAACAAACAAACAAAAAATCATGATCATCTCCCTAGATGCTGAAAAAGCATTTGACAAAATTGAACATCCATTCATGTTTAAAATTTTGGAGAGATCAGGGATACAAGCAAGGCACATACCTAAACATAGTAAAGGCAATATACATCAAACTAAATGGAGAGAAACTTAAATCTATCCCATGGATATCAGGAAAAAGGTAAAGCTGACAACTCTCTCCTTATCTCTTCAACATAGTTTTTTTTAAGTCCTAGCTAGAGCAATAAGACAACTAAAGGAGATCAAAGGGATACAAATCAGAATGGAAGAAGTCAAAGTATCACTATTCACAGATGATAGGAGAGTATACATGAGTGACACCAAATATTCAACCAGAGAACTCCTTCAGCTGATAAACCTTTCAGCAAAGTAGCTGGATACAAAATTAACTCAAAAGAATCTGAAGCCCTCTTGTATACAAAAGACAAATGGGCTGAGGAAGAAATTAGGGAAACTATACCTTTCACAATAGCCACAAATAACATAAAGTAAGTTGGTGTGACTCTAACCAAGCAAGTGGAAGACCTGTATGAATAAAACTTCAAGTCTCTGAAGAAAGAAATTGAAGACGCTATCAGAAGATGAAAAGTTAATCCAAGCTCATGGATCTGTAGGATTAACATAGTGAAATTGGCCATCCTACCAAAGCAATCTACAGATTTAATGCAATTTCCTTTAATATCAACAAAATTCTTTATAGAACTTGAAAGAACAATTCTCAGTTTCACATGGAAAAACAACAACAACAAAAGCAGAATAGCTAAAACAATTCTGTAAAATAAAATGTCTTCTGGAGGTATCTCCATTCCAGAACTCAAGCTGTACTATTGAGCAACAGTAATAGAAATGCCACAGTACTGGCATAGAAACAGACTGGTCAATCAACAGAAATGAATAAAAGACCCAGAAATAAACCCAAACACCTATTGAAATTTAATTTTTGACAAAGATGCCAAAACCATACAATGGTAAAAAGAAAGCATTTTCAACAAATGGTGCTGGTCTAACTGGATGTCTACATGCAGAAAAATGCAAGTTGATCCATATTTATCACCCAGCACAAAACTAAAGTCCAAGTGGATCAAAGACCTCAACATAAAACCAGACACTCTAAATCTGTTAGAAGAAAGATTGGGGAAGAGCCTTGAACTCATTGTCACAGGAGACAACTTCCTAAACAGAACATCAATAGGACAGGCTATAAGATCAACAATCAATAAATGAGACCTCATGAAACTGAAAAGCTTCTGTAAAGCAAAAGATACTGTTGTCAGAACAAAACAACAGCCTATAGATTGGGTTCTTCACCAACCCTATATCTGACAGAGGGCTAATATCCAGAATATATAAAGAACTCAAGAAGTTAAATAGCAACAAACCAAGTAATCCAATTAAAAAATGGGGCACAGAGATAAATAGAGAATTTCCTACAAAGGAGTATCAAATGGCAGAGAAACACTGAAAGAAATGGTCAACATCCTTAGTCATTTGGGAAATGCAAATCAAACCGACCCTGAGATTTCACCTCCCACCCATCAGAATGGCTAAGATCAAAAACTTAAGGGATGATGCATGATGGAGAGGATGTGGAGAAAGGAGCACCCTCCTCCATTGCTTGTGGGAGTATAACATTGTACAACCACTTTGGAAATCAATCTGATGCTTTCTCAGAAAATTAGGAATAGTGCAACCTCAAGATTCAGATATACCACTCCTAGGCATATACCCAAAAGGTGTTTCACTATTCAGTAAGGACATTTGCTCAACTATGTTCAAAGCAGCTTTATTTGTAATAGTCAGAATCTGGAAACAACCTAGATGTCTCTCAAAGGAGGAATGGGTACACAAAGTGCAGTACACTCACATAACAGACTACTACTCAGCAATTAAAAACAAATAAATCATAAAATTTGCAGTCAAATGGTGGGATCTAGAAAAGATCATCATGAGTATGGTATTCCAGAAACAGAAAGACATATATGAGATAGCCATATAATAGGATAATAGGATAGCCATAACATAGGATATTAGCCATATAATATAGGATACACACACTAAAATCCATAGTTCTAAAGAAGCCAAACAACAAAAAGGACCCTAGGGAAGAGGCTGAAACCTCACTCAGAAGGGCAAACAGGATAAACATTGGAAGTAGGAGAAGACAAGGAACAGGACAGGAGCCTTCCACAGAGGAGCTACGAAAGACTCTACCCACCAGGGTATCAAAGGAGGTACTGAGACTAAGTGTCAGAGCCCTTATAGAAGAAAAGGGAGATAGAATGACCTGGAGGGGACAGGAACTCAACAATGAGAACAACAGAGCCAAAATATCTGGGCCCAGGGGGGCCTGCAGAAACCAATATTCCAGCCAAGTAAATTGCATGGAGAGGACCTAGACCCCCTGTTCAAAGGAAGCCCATTGGCTGTTCAGTTTCCAAGTGGGTTCCCTCATAAAGGGTACAGAAGTTGTCTCTGACATGAACTCAGTGGCCGGCAATTTGATCACCTTCCGCTGGTGGGTGCAGCCTTACCAGGCCACAGAGGAAGATGCTGCAGCCAACCTGGATGAGACCTGATAAGGTAGAGTTAGATAGAAGGGGAGGAGGTCCTGCTCTCTCAGGGGACTAGGGAAAAAGCAGAGGGGAGAAGAGGGTGGATGGGAATAAGAGGAGGTGAGGGAGGAGGCTGCAGCAGAGATACAAAGTTAATAAATTGTGATAAATAAACATGTATATAAAATTAAATTTAAAAAAAATACAAAATTAAATTAAAATTTCTGAATCTTCTACATAACGGCAAATAGAATTTTGTTTCTGGTTCAGACTTAGGGTCTATAGCATATAAGGTTAAAAGGTATGTTTTTAAGATGTATATACTTCTTCAAAATATTAGTACCTGGATGAAATTTATCTTTGTGAAAAATCCAGGCCAGCTTTAAGGTAAGATTGCATACAACTAGCTTTTTTAGAATAGTCATTCTACATCCAGAATAATGACCTTGGTATTACAGGGAGACAGAGAAAAATTGAATATAGAATTAAATTCTTGACCTCTAAAAACTTATGTTTTAGGGAAGGTCAAGCCAAATATGACAGGAGAAAAAATCAAACCAAAGGTATTTTTAAAAAGTGCTTATTAATAAATTGTTGAGAAAACAAAACACATAGTTCCTGCAAAGGTATGTATGCACACATCTGTGAAGCTATAGCTGTGAAGGTAAGTCCTGCAAAAAAAAAAAGACAGAAAAGCAAAAGGAGAAAAGAAAAGGCAGGAAGGAAAGAGGCATGGAGGAGAGCATTGGGTCATCATATACAATATCATTATACACAATATCATATATATAATATATACAATGCAATACAATACAATACAATACAGCACAATACAGTACAATACAATACAATACAACACAACACAACACAACACAACACAATACAATACAATACAATACAAATTTCTCTTTCCCATCACAGGTACTGTGCTCTGAGCACTCAGTCATGGACACAGGTATGTTCTGGCTTTTGCTTTTTTAGCCTCTCCATCCTTGAAAACATTTCTGTGCACTTGAATAATTATGAGAGGACATGGCAGATTTCATGGTGTTTCTATCTGTTGTATGCATTAAAAGCATGATTTCACCCATATGCCACTGCCCTGCACACAGGCTCCAGATCCCACAGTGACCCCTGCCTATTAAATATAGACACTGTACAATATGTTCTCATAATATATCCAAGTTTTCTGCATCTACCTTGAGATTAGTCTGTCTTGGATCACTCATCCTGCGGAAATGAAGTTGCAGTTAGCAGTCCTGTGCATGATCGGCTGATTAGGGAACTTCTAGCCAGTCATCAGCAAGGACTCACCAACTACTCCATGGATGAGTTTGCAAGTAAATTCTCCCACTCCAGCTGAATTGGGAGATGTCTGCAACCCCAGCCAGCCATTTTACCATAATTTGTGAGAGTCTCTGAGTCAGAAGCACTGAGTTCAGCCTCCCTTGGTTTCCTAACCCTCAGAAACTGAGTGAGGTAAGCACTGTGATGATTTAAGCCCCTATGGTTTGCTTAATTAATAACACAGGGAGAGATTAAGTAATGAGATGACATCATTTGCCTGCAAGGCAGTTTGAGAAATCTGTTTTGTGTCCAGGAGGCAAAGACATGAGGTTAGTGTCCACACAGTCGTCTCTCCCATACTCAATACCCACATGGCAGGAGGTAGTATCGGTGAAACTCAGCACTTTCCTCTGAGGAGCGCCTATGAAGCAAACATCCAGAGCCATCCTTCAAACTCTCCCATGCACTCTCAGCCTTTCTGCTTGTTCTGTTGGCTCTTAGATTGCTGTCACAGAGAATGCTGAGTGGATGGGACCTTGTGCTCCAATCCAGTGGCTCTAGGTTTTCCTGAGTGGAGATTCTAGAAGAATCAAGAACCCTAACGGAAGAAGTTGCCCTTCCCGGATTCAGTGCCAACAAACACGTGGCCAGTCCTTGCTTAAATAAAAACGCAAGGTTTGCCAAGAGCACAGAACAGGAGGGCCAGGGGCTATTAATGATGTGACTTAAAAACACGTGCTATTCTAGTTAATCTTTCGAATGTATATTTGTTACAGACTACCATACCCATACTTTAATAAGTTGCCAATATTTAACACTTTGAATTTTTCTTCCTTTTTCCCTTCCTTCATCCCTTTTATTTTTTCATCTTCCTCTTTCTCAATTTTCCTTTTTTATCCTTTGTTATTGTTTATCTATTACTTTTTTAAAACATGGTCTTTCTACTTACCCCAGGCTGACTCGGGGTCTATAGTGGCCTAGCATCACTTTGCAATTCACACTGTCCTGGAACTCACAACCTTGCTGTCTCAGCTTCTTGAGTGTTGTTATTAAAGGCACATGCCACTGTGTATACCCAAAACGTCATTCAGAGTGGAATTTTAACCAAAGGACTAATCTTTATCAAATATAGATTGAAGGCCTACTGTGTAAGCAGAGCTGTGCCAGGTACACACTGTGCTTTTTAAATCAAACATCTTTATTTTTATACCTAACACTTAATCGTTTAGAGTGGATGTTATTTCCACAGGGGATTGAGCACTCACACGAAATAGAATTTATTATGGAAAGCTTGGACTACACATAGGCAGTTACACCTCATATCAAAAAGATGCTGATTGAAATGCAACGAAATTGATTTTTCTAATACACTTGGTAACTTTAATCCATAGTCGACCCAGACAAAGGAAAAACTAATATTTATTGAATATCTAGTACATTCCAATCATTATTGTCTTTTCCAACCATCATTCCATGACATTCTCTGAACGGCTCATCACCTATAATCACCAATGAAACTCATAGACTTTGTTGCTAGGAGACGCAGAGGCAGATTCATTCTCATATTCGCCCTGTAACAAAGTCAACAAACATGTTCCTCTAGGAAGCAAACACTGGTCCACAAGGGTCTTGAACAAGACCATGTTGGAGGATTCATATAATTTCCCAAGGGAACTACTTACAAAGCCGAGAACACATGGAACCAGTAAGTTTACAGTAACTTCTCTCTCCTTCATGGGCGTAACTTATGCTTCCAAGTTAACAATTGTAATTGCAGCACCTTCTAACTGAGATTTACAGTGGCTCACTGGGCAGCAGTGACAGAACCGTGAAATCAAAATCATCTCAAACTTGTAATTGCTTGTGCACATTAGTCATTTGGTTTTATAATAGTTAAAACCCTACATGGTTAGAGGAACCTGTAAAGTTTACAGTGTAAACTTCATTTGCTCTAATTCAGAGGGTTTTTTAGCACTGAAAATAGAATTTCTCAAACAGGTGAGAAGTTTCTTTTACCTTCAGTAGATAACATCACTATCAGGGAAATCCAGAAAGCTGCCACCAGAACCACATCCTTTTATTTTTAAGACCCTCTAAACTCAAGGCTTGTGCACTGTGATTGACAGATTGCATTGTGAGGATTTATGCAAATGCTTTGCCTGAAGCACTTTTAATTGACAGAACTCTTGCAGATACAAAAGATTCAGCCAGCCAAACAGTAGTAGGATTAGGCCTTCTTTTTTTTTTTTTTTTACTTGACCAGTGTTCCATCAGAAAATGAGTTGAACTGATCATTTTGTCAAAGTCATGCATGGCCATTTGGTCAAGCAGACGCATTTCTGTAATCACCTAGCCAAGGTGATTTCACCGTGTGACCAACTGATGTGGAATCTCACTGTCTCTAAATCCCTCATCCTATTCTCTTAGATGCATCTTGGTATGGCTTGCTTGTTCCTGACTTCAAATCTTCAAAAGAACAGAACTGCGCACTGGAGAATGAGGATGACACACAGCTCGCATGAGCACTTGTTGAACTGGCACGTTAGTTGGGGCCTTTTCCAGTACCCCTCTCCCAGCTCCCAAACAATTGACACAGAGACCTATTAGATTTATTCAACAGTCTTTAAGGCACTATATCTGGGCAGATATTGGTCTATTCTAACCCATCTATGCTCCCCAGCTGCCTCCCAGCTTCATACCTTTTACTTGCCATTTCAGCCTTGCCTTTACCTTCTGCTGTATCTCTCTGTCCTCATAGTGAATTCCTTATGGAGATCTCTCCTTGTGCCTTTTCCTCCTCTCTCTCTACCTGAGACCCCACAGACTGGAATGGAAGTCCTGCCTTTTGTCCTCTCTGTCCAGTCATTGGCTCTTTGGTGTTTAATTAACCAATCAGAGATAGTTGGAGAGCATCCTTAATATGACGTTTATATAGGAGAGTCCTCACAGAAATGACAATATCCATGATCGGACTGCAACCACATCTCAAGACACAGAATTCAACTACTGAACACACAGGGCACAAGACTACCCCTAACAAGCTTTGGAGTAAATGTTTATTTAGTGGAGTAGGTAGAAAATCTTCAGTCATCTTGGAGGGTGACTCAACAAAATTTTTATAGGTCTGTTTAGGCAAAGTACTTAGAATTCAGTTGGGAAGAGAAGAATCAAAAGCCCACATTCTTTAGAAAGTCACTAATCAAATCATTTTTAATCTTCCTGACACAGCTGTAAAGTAACCATGTGTTCTCTTACAGATGAGAAAGATTCCAGAATATAAGGAAACTGCACACATTCTTACACTTTGTAAATGATGAATACAGGACTTAGCTGTTATCAGACACAAATTTTATTTTCTCAATGATTATGTAATTTTAGTATTGGGGAAAATTGTATATTTTAAACACAAAAACAAATCCCATCAAGATGAGAAAAATATCACGGCTTCTCATACACTCTGGAACGTGTATAACTTTGCCAAACATTGCATAGTTATATTAACTACGGGGTTTGGGAAAAAATTTGGACTATGAAGAAAGAATACTGTTTTTTAAACTTGATTTCCCTATTTTTAAAGGAATCAAACTTGTCACTCATAACTTTTACTCTACGTTTGTTGTTATGAAGTAAAAGCCATGTTTCCCTTTAACAAATAGCAAGGTAGAGACACGCAGGCACTCCCTCTGTAGTACAGTGTCCTGCTGTGGGCCTGGACAGTGTCCATGTGGACCTCACTCTGCTTGCACAAGGTAGAGACACGCAGGCACTCCCTCTGTAGTACAGTGTCCTGCTGTGGGCCTGGACAGTGTCCATTTGGACCTCACTCTGCTTACACAAGGAAATAGCTCCAGATGTGGAGCCAGTATTTCTTAAAGGATGAACTGGCACTAACAGAGCACTCCTGGCTCCTAAACTCTCACAAAATCCACCTCAGGGAATTATCTTGATGACCTGTTTATTTTCTACATAAAGATGCAAGGATGGAGGACCTGACAGGACCTGAAAAAATAAGTTTTCTATCCAGATTTTTCCTTAGAAATTAGCTCCAGGAAATGCCTTGCTTACAGTGCCACTAAGAAAACATGGCTTCTCATGTTCTGAAAGGGCACAAATCTCTTTCAGCCCATTGACTTCATTGTCTAGGGAAAACTTTGACCATGTTTTTCTCACCAATAAACAATGATAAGCCTTAGTGTTTGTTGAAAGGAACCCACATGAAATTTTGCCATATATGCTTTTCTCTGGTTTCGACTCCCAATTGTTGAATAGGATTGTAGTTATGGTAGAAGCAGAGTTGATTTGCATGCTCTTCTGCACTCCAATAAACCCTCCTGTATCTACCAAGTTTCTGAGGGTGGCAGATGCACCTTAATTGTTTCTGTTTTCTGAGATTAGTGTTCAGTATCTGACACATTATCTCTATAGCATAAATATCAATAAAAAGAACTTGATGCTATACAACTTCCCTTCTTTGATATAAGAACTTAAAATTGTCCAAGAAGGCCAACTGTTTTCATTTATAGTCAAACATAAGACTTCAAGGAAATAACTGTCACAAAATATAGGGGACCTGCTCCCTTTAAGGAAGGAAAGCCCCCACTGGTGAGGGTAATACAGGATTCTGAGCTGCAGATAACATTTTATTTCTTGATTCATGTGGTAGGCTTGCAAGTGCTCAACTGCTAATTTTTCCTTAAACAAGCACTTTTCTCTTTACTTTACATCTTTATGAAATACACATAGATGCATGAAAAGTGTGTGAAACAAACAAAATGTCATTATAATTTAAGGAAAATTATAAACCCTACCACTCATGATACAACCAAGCTTAAAGAAACAGTGAAAATTAAAGCTTAAATTCCCTGAGGAGAAGAAATAACCACACTTAAGGTCTCATATTGCATCATGTGATTTTTTATATGAAAATAGGAAAACAAGGATTGCAAATGTGGAGAGATATTGCCAGTCAAATTGAAAAGGCAGAATAGCAGTGCTTGATTCATAGGTTTGGCAACCACATACTTTCTGCATAAGAGAGATGGAGATTATCTTTTCCCCTCACAATGCCGATTCCTTCCATTTCATGGTGGAAAAGGGATGAGAAAAAAATTATTCATGAGTACAGTGAATGAAGGCTGGTAGTATTGTTTCTGTCATTCTTGACTATGTCTGTAGTATGACTTAAGTAACAGAACAGAGGAGAAGCTCAGTCTTGGCAAGAGTCACAAAAGCATCGTGGACATACTGGTCATCTCAAAAGGTTTTTGCATTTATGAGTAAAAAATAATACATTATAACGGATTGATGGTTTGTTGACTGGTATTATCAAATGACAGCCATAACTTGTGATCACATGGCATTTGTTTCTCCGTTGTTTGATATGAATTATATTTGTGTTATGTTTGTGGATGTCTGAGCTTTGCAATGAGTCAAGATGGGAACTCTTGCAGCACTCAGTCATCTGAGTCATGGCTGGTTGCATCTCTATCAGGAGGTGACACTTCTGCGTGAAATGGCACTTGGTTTAGAGTTAACAGCTCAAATTGTTGGAAGTTGATCCAAACCCATGGTTAAGAATATTAGTTTCCTCTATGTAGAATTTGTTTTGTTTCTTCCACGTTTAAATTTAGGAGTCCAGTGGTGTAGAAACATAAAATTAACCTGATTGCAGCAGAAAGCATTCTGGATAGAAAACCTCTCATTCTCTTGGTCTGTCTTAATGGGGAATCAAATGTGATTTTGGTTGTGTGGAGATGATTACTGATGGATAATTAGCCTAAAACATCTCTTTTCAAATCCTTTGCATGGTAATCAAGGAAGAATGTGAGAGGTTAGGCATTGCATTACTGGGGTTGTCAGCAGCATATAATTTCTTAATTATGCATAAAATAACAAATACCTACCAATGGAGTTTCTGAATTTTCTTTGTGAAATGAAGTACATAAAGATCTCTGAGGCTTATGAGAAATTGTGTGACTAAGAAACAAGCAAAGATTCTTTCTTTTGCTGATTGTGTGTGACTGAACTTTGGTTTTTCTCTCATCTCTGAAATGGGAATACCAATACTCATTTTATCCTAAAGTTGATTCATAGATTACATTGTCATAGACTGTCATTAATAGGACATATGTTAGATGTACTACATTTTCTGTGACTTTCTTTGGCCACAAATAATTCAAGATAGAAATAAGTTAATAGAGATGTATGCTACTTGACCTTTGCATTTTCTAAAACTCACACAGACCACTGAAGCCCACGCTCTAAACAGTGTTTGACAGGAGAAACTCACACAGACCACTGAAGCACACGCTCTAAACAGTGTTTGACAGGAGGCCAATCTTTTACTGAAAGAGACTGATTTGGTCTGTGTTGTTATTTCTCAGGTTCCTTTAGAATGGCAGGTGCTATTTGAGAGTGTCAACCAGCTTAAAATGAATTAACATATTTACTTACACATCCTCTAATTTTAGAGAAAAAAAACATGTACATTTTGATCTATTGTGATGGCTTGTCAAGAAAGAATGAAAGTGTTATGAATTGTTACTATTTGTGTTAATTCCTCCTCAAAGTAAGAAGAATACGTTAGCATTTTGCATCTTTTCTAATTGTTATCAAGTAGGAAAGGTTGTAGATAGAGTGCTAACGCAGAAGGTGGCTGCGGAGCCGAAGGCATGGATCTCAAGCCTTGAAATCATATTTACGGGCAGCAACAAGCCAGAGAAATTAATCTACATGGCTTTCTTTCAAAACATCGACCTCCATGAGAGGGCATCTTTCAGAGCTCAGAGGAGCTGTGGAGATAAGAAAGTACAAAGGATAAGGGGCCTAGTGTGAGGGCTCCATCAGGTGCACACTTGCCATGCATGCATATGGACCTGAGTTCAATCTGCAGCACCCGCTGAGGAAGGAGTGGCTCCATACTTGGGATTCCCATGGTGGGGATGCAGGGACAGGCAGATCCCTAAGGCTTGCCACACAACTCGCTTGTCTGAATTGGTGAGCTCTGGGTTCGCTAAGACAGCTGCCATAGAAAATGAGATAGACAGTGATCAAGAAAAATACTCAAAAATGAACTCTGGCTTTCACATGTATGAGAATACATGCACATACTCACACACGTGCGTGCACACACACACATACCCACACACAAAGAAAACCTATTAACTGTTACAAAGCACAACATACTCCCTAAAGGGCTATCTGAATCATGATTATTGACAGCAGAAAGACATTATTCAAAAGTAGCACGGCCTCAGACTGCTTGCACTCTGAAACTATAACAAATGCTAATTAACTTAATCAGTATTAAGGAAATGAAGTGGGTATTTAGCATCAAGAGAGAGAGAAGGCCATGCTTAGAAAACTGAATTCCAACATGTTCAATAAAATGCATAGATGCTTTATTATTAAAATTTGAGGCAGCTAGAGTATTGTTCAGAAATACTAAACTTCTGCACCTGAACTTTGCAAATTAGCAAAATTAACTGGTCTTGGATGATGGCATTGTAAACTATGACTTCAGGGTGAATAAATAACTTATATTTTACTTTCAACTCTAAGTTTACAATGCAGTGCTGGCTTAAATCAGAAAGGGGTATTGTGGCAATTTTCAAAGTATTAGTGCCAGGTAAGGAAATTCTGGGAGACAAACGCCTACAATGTACAGATATCATTACAAGTTTCTGCCATTCTTGTGTACCTGGAAGGAAACAGCAAAACAAACAAACAAACAAAACAACACAGGTTGGATTTAGGTGCTTCACACAGCTTGAGATAAGTGAAAAATACCAAACCATTTGAAAAGTTTGACAATATTTTTTTTCACTAGCTTTGTGAAAGTCATTTGTTCATTTATTTCAGTGGTATGGAGGACTCTCTCCCATTTTTCTTTCAATCTTGTCCTGTTTCTATACTGTAGGTGAAGGTCAAAACAAAGGGCACAGTAATTCTTTGTATCTATTGCAATTCGGCAAATTGGAGGCACTTGAAAATATATTGTTTCTGAGCGCTACAAAAGAATGGTGTCATGGGAACCCACTCCCATATGCACTCAGGGGAAAAGGTGAATATTTGAGCCCTTGTGCAAAATGAGTAGACACAGTAACCCTCACAATTTAACATCTCTCTTTCATCTCTAGGTCATAGCAGGTAGGGGTGGTTATAAAATCTCATTTTTTTTCTTTTGGCAATGTCTTCAGGGCTGTGAGTATAGAAGAAGAACAAATCACTTTCAGAACCATCTTTTAAACATGTTTTTGTTTAAAGTACGTATTGTTGGGGATTTTTCCTGTGTGACACAGTTGAGGACAAAATTCTCAGCAGAGTTAGTTGATAATGGCAGGCACAGGTTCACAGGTCACTGTTCCACTTTAGACATACACATACATGGATATAATCCATTAAAGCCTTGAAGTAACATCTATCAGAGTCTGTGCAACCTCTGCAGAGATGTTTGCCATATTTTTGTTTGACAGAAATCATGAGAGTTGGCTTTAGAACATAAATGTGATTAGTTTCTTATTCTGTTGCATGAGTAATGCAAACTGGCCCAGGTGAGCAACTATAGAAATTTTATCTTCCTCTTCTGGTCTACCATATTGTCCCCTTATTTTCAGTATTTTTTTTTCTTTTTAACCTCTCATTGACCAAGAAATATCCAGCTTCCATCATGTTATCCTCCACATGTTATCTTGATTCAATACTCAATTTTAAATGATCCCATTATTCATTAAATAGAGCAAATCCTGATGAGGGCATCAGGAGAGAGAGGTCATGGTAAGATGCATGATGGGCACACAAACCTTTGGCAAAATAGTCCTCATACATACTATCAGATGGTGTTGTGCAGCCAGCTTGACCAACAGGTATCCCCATTCATTGTCTTCTGTTGTGTCTGGGCATAGACAAGCCTTCCAGGGGGCCTGAAATCATGATCATAAAAGGAGATCAGTCCTGTAGAAAGTCAAAGAATTTGTGTTAGCGATGAGTATTCGTAAACATCCCTTTCTGTTTTTCTCCGACCATGATGCTGCTTCTATCTTTAGCTTCAGCCTAGATTTCAAGAAGGAACACCACACTTCTCAGTTCAGCTCTGAAATGCCACCATACTTTATTTCCTTAAGGGGAATTCTTCAGCACAGCTATAAGAATCTGTTGCCTCTGTGACATTTTAGAAAGAAATATGAGAAAAGAAGAGATGGAAGGGGTAATCACTTTCTACTTGTGTCTCTATTATGAAAAGTAGGTGCCAAAACACGTTAGAGATTATCATTTGATTAAGTTACCACACACGACACTTCACCGTCAACAATACTGCTACAGTTGTCTACAACTCCACTACTTTTAGGATTTAGGAAGTATTACTCAGTCCTAGACACTGAGTATCATCTGGAAACAAGCGTATCCTAGAATCTAATTCTCACCAATGAGCGAGAGAAAATGTTAAAAGAAAAATGAGTCCACCTCTGCTAAGCCTTAGCCATCCTTCACCATCATTACATACATGCCAAATATAGGAAGGCTGAAGCTGATCTCAGGAAAAGATGAAAAAGGAAAGCCCACAACACTTCATTGATTCATAAGGAACTATGAGTAGAGACACGACTGCTCATAGCAATGATGATGGCTCTAGATTTAGAAGTAAGTGGCTAGATTATTCCAAAGAGAAAAGTCAGCAGCCCCAAAGCGTTCTGAGAAGAGTGGCCAGCAACCTGAAGCTTCTCACTTGCTGTCAAATGAACCTACTGGTCTGTGAAGAGTTTAGAGGCCTGCAAGACCCTGGAATGGGTATGATTTGTTCCCAGAGGTGGAGAGGAAGAGATTATATGTTTTAGTTCACCAAAGTAGTTAGAACATTGGGGATTTTATAGATTATTTGCAGCTCTACGGTCTAGTGAGTTTTATTGGTGGAAAAAAAGTGGGAAACAGTGTTGTAAGCAGCAAACTTGCAGACAACCTTTATTTATTTTTATTTTACATGTATGGGTGTTTTGCTACATGCATGGCTGTGAGCTATGTGTGCCCTGTGCTTGGGGAGGCCAGAAAGGAGAGCAGATGAGCTGGAGGTAGAGTTACAGATAGCATACTCTTCCATGTGGGTGCTGAGAATTGCATCTGTCCTGGGGGAGAGCAGCACATAATCTGAACAGCTGAGCCATCTTTCTAGCATTCCGAAAACCTTTTCAGAATATGGTATTTGAGGACTGCTGGGTTCTCTCTATGATTTAGTATTTAAAAATATGTAGAAGTTGTTTTATTTTGGTGTGTGTAAGTTGGCATTGGAGAGCAGAACTAAATGGTGACATATCCAAGTGTTAGAGCTTGAGATACGGGGCTTACTTCAGAAAACCAAGTTGTGCTCCTTAGAGGATAAAGCATGCCTTTGTGCACTTAAAAAATAACTTATTTGTTTTTATTTTAGAGGCATTGATGTTCTGCATGCACTTACGTATGTATGAGAGTGTCAGGTTCCCTGGCATTGGAATTGCATACAGTTGTGAACTGCTGTGTGGGTGCTAGAAACTGAACCAGGCTTAGAAGAAGAGCGAGGGCTCTTAACCACTGACCTATCACTCCAGCTCCAACTTTTGTCTATTTTTAAGGGACACCCTTCATAGTTTGTCTGGATGTTGTGTCTTTGAATTTTTGAGAAAAAAAAATATTTTAGAATGCTAATGCATTCTACATTTTTCAGGAACACTTGTCTTTGAAAGATTCTTGAATAATTGGGCTAGAGAGACTCACCACATTATACTGCATACCCATCATCCAAAACCCCAGGCCTCAGTGAGAGTCTTTGATAGTTCAGTGTATGTAAGTCTTAAATCTTTAAACCAGCAGGAGTTGAGATGCACAGCAGCCTTAGTGTCTCTGGGCAGCGTCCCTTGGCATCCTGGAAGAGACGAGAAGGAGCTGTGCCATAGTGACAAATTGTGGCAGCTTCATTTTGTATGGGGTACAGAGGTGTCCATTTTACAGCCTTGATTTTATTCTCCATCATTTCAGTCCATTTACAATATAAGTCATGGATATTTTTAGAACAGAGATGAAACAAGGTTAAATCAAAGCTATGTGTAATTTGGAAATCTTTTAGGACTGGCTTATAATTCAACCATATACCTACCTATTCACATTACTATTGAGAACTTGCTTCTGACAGGTTATTAAGCAAACTGAAGCATTTATAGACCTGAAGTAGAGCAGGAGAAAGGTTGTGGGTGTTTGAGTCAGAGTTTTGTGTCTGTCCTAGCTACTCTGGCCTTATGTTTTATCTCATAAAAAATGAGGAAATTGCAAACTTTTTTAAAGAATAAAATGTATTCATCTATGGATGCTATTATCATAAATCCTAGAAAATATTGGTATTGGTTTTATTATTCTTCCTAGTGCAATTGACTATGGTATCTCCATGGAAGAGTATAAGAAATGGAGAAGGAAGAAATATATTAGGTTCTTATAAATAACTCAGTTGGTGATTTCTTGGCACACAACTGAACTAGATTTATTCTGTTTTCTATATGTTAGTAAGAAGTACAATGATTGATGTAGAAACTTAATACCCAGTAGTGTTTAAAAAAATCTATGAAAAGTCATCTTTTTTTATTTTTTTTTCCAAAGTAGAAGAGACATGTTTGGGTTGTATTGGATGGTAAACACACAGTTTTTGATGTTTGAAAATAGAGTAAAGTAGCATCTAAAAGCCAATTCTAAAGCACAGGCTACACACAATCAAATAGCAAGGACTGTGACCATACAGCACACACACATACACACGCACATTCAAATATGAGAATAGCTAAAATAATTTTTAGCTAGAAATATTATGCTTTGTTTTAAGTCATCAACACTAAACTTTGGATAATAATTATTTTCACACATAGATATACTTCAAACAAAAAAATGTAGTGGAGCTTTTAAAAATCAGAACAAATGTAGTCCAGTTATGTACTAGGCAACCACCTGTGGGGAGCTTCTAAGCACTTAATGTCTTCTCTTCCTCTGGTCCTCGTGTTTTTCATGGAGGTACTCCAAGCAGGTAGCACTGAATAAAACAGGGCTGATGATGAAGCTTTTCTGTAAGAGTGCTGATTTACATAACCGCATCCCGTAATTCTGAAGACTTTCTGTGGCTGAGTTTATTCCCTTCTTAACTGATTTTTATGTTGCTCTGCTCAGATGCACAGTTATAAATAGGTGAGTCATTAAGCCTCCCAGAAGGTCAGCTCTTCACTATGTTAGTGCCAAGAAACTGGAACTACATTGGTCTGATCTCTGCCTTATCTTACTGTTGGCGCAGTGCCTTCTATGCAGCAAGAACTCAATGAGTACTTGCAGACTGTGTGAGAAAACAAATGAAAGGCAAACAATTCAGTAACCCAGCCCCAAGAACGTTATCCCAAGGAGTTTACACAAATCAAATTGTGAAAATGTCTGCCTTGCCTGAATCTTTGTAGACACAGCTCAATTTCTTCCAGGACCTGAAGGGTAATTACAATAATCATTCATGTCTTCATGTGGAAATAAGATGTAACAGTCGTATTTTATAAAGGTATATTACAGCCCATACTTCATTTTGGAAAGATTTATATGGAAAATTATCAGCTTTACTCCAAGGCTAATGAGGCTAATGGGGAATATAGGTAAATTGAACATAAAAAAAAAAAAACTTTCTCCATTGGGTAATACAAAATGTGTAGTCAAATTCCACAGATAAATATATGCAGTTGGTCCAAAAAGGCTTTTTGCACTTCCTTTATTAATTAGTTTCTTGCTATTTTATCTATTAATCATGGATTTTTGAATATTAAATGTGTTAAAAATAGATGTGTGCACATAAATCTACACATGGAATACCGTGAAATATGTTTACAAAATGGGGAAAAGCCTAAGGGCTAAAATTTCTAAGATGTCAAGATGGCAAGTACAGAGAGGTTGGAGAGAAATAAACTGTGTTTTAATAAAATAATATATCCAGGAATGATAATACATTTTTATAATCCCAGCATCATGGAAATAAAATCAAGAGGATCTTCACAAGTTCAAGACTACCCTGTTCTACGTAGTGAGTGTTATACCATCCCGATCAACATAAGACTTTTCCTCAAATAATTAAAACAAAAAATAAATTAACTTACATAAAAATATTCAAGTTGAAGTAGAATATATGTGGATATTTTCAGTCTTTCAATTCAAGAATAATGAGGCGGAAAGAGCCATAGATAATGCACAAAAATGTAACTAAATCCATGTTTGTTGTTAAGTGAAGTAAAAAGGCTATTGATTCTAGGCTCTTAGTGATGTATATTAAATCATATATTGTTCTGTATTTATGAGAAAACTACCTTTGAATCCAGTCTATAATCCTTATTCTACCAATCCATCAGTAACATATAAAGAAAAAAACACATGTTATCAACTCAAGGCAAAGAGCAAATCTTATCACACTGTAGTCTATGAATAAAGCTCATGAAAGGATCATAAAACAAAAAGTACAGGGTTACAGGCTGTTACATATCTCTTTCTTCAGAATTCAGGTATTTCCTTCTGGAAGAGAGAGGGAGGCTCATGAAAGACCCAGAAACTAAGTGTTATATACAAGTCTCAGGAAGTAACTAAACCTCGTATGTCTCAAAACCATTCTAAAAATTACAAGATTCACCCAGCCCCTCCCAAGGTTACATAAGCAGTAATGTGCTAGTGAGGAAACACTCTCCAATGTAACAACTTCTTTGTCTATAAGTTGTGCAGAGAGCTCCAGTCACATAGCTTTAGGAGTCATCAACATGCTGGGGTAATATTTTGGTAACACAGCTGTCTTCATGTCTCCCATGCATGGTAAGTAACCCCACCCACACACTCCTGTGACCAATAAACTCACTGATTCATTAATCCAGACGGGTTGAAATTTTGTTGTTGTTGTTGTTGTATCATCAACCAGGTGAGGTGAGTAGACGTTTTTCCCCTGAAGTCATGCAGTATGGCCCAAGTGGAAGAGGCCAATGGCTGAAAATGAATCACCACAACCCAATCAGGTCACCCAGTGGTAAGACTGCCATTTGAGTGAGAACCAGAAAGGCAAGTAAACTCAACACCCTCCACCACTCCCCTGCCCCAGCTTTGATGGCTATCACAATGTGCTCATCTGCCATTGAATAGTTCACTTGTTCAGCCTGGAAAAGTGAACCGTATACCCCAGCTTTTCAGAGTTTGATATTTTTATTCAGCTTGGTTGAATAGAAAGAGGAAAATGAGCGAACTGCCAAATTTCTACTAGGGTTTTAGGAAACATACAGACAATCCTAGAAGGAAGTGAGACTGTGCTTAGTAGGTGAGAAATCTCTAAAGGATAAAATAGTTCCTTTGAGAATAAATAGGGATCCCTCGGGTTCTACTATTAGAGAATTTTCATCACATGATTATTAAAAAGGCATGTATCTGTTTATCTAACCCACTAGAGTCATTGCTGTCATTATCTTCAACTCCTTGGATCCAGCTCCACTTCTGCCTCCCAGTTGACCCGGGTTTTGGCTCACACTCATCTTGGCCATGTAATAATGATGTAAATAGCATCTGCCTACCAAGACATTTCATTTTACAGTTTACAAAATATTTTCAGTTAATTATTTATATGAGTCCTCTAAAAACCAGTGGAGGCTATCATTGCTATTTTGCCTTTTAAAATGTGCGAAAAGATTTATGAAGGATGGGAAAATTGTAAAACCAAAAACAATAATGTAAGACAAGTTTGGAAAGAGAAGGGAAAGCTTCAGGGAGCATAGAGAGTGTCCAATGGGGTTGAGAGATGGCTCGGTGGTTGATAGCACTGGCTTTTCTTCCAGAGAAGCTGACTTCATTTTGAGCCTCCATGTGGCTCCTGACTTTCTGTACCTCCAGTTCTATGAGATCTGACACCTTCTTCTGGCTTCTGCAGGGGCCAGGCACACAGACAGTCCACATCCATACCTGCAGGCAAAACACCCACATACACTTTTTAAAAGTCTGTCCAATGGAGAGTTGTAATCTATTATTAATAGGTTCTGGATTCTTCTTCCTCATGATCCAAAAATATAGCTTAATGCCTTTCTACAAGTATTACTTGGTTAATAAGTGTCCACTTCCTACTTATTACAGAAGTGAATAAATCACTAAGTTCTTAAACTCTTATCTCAAATTAAGACCCATTTTTGCCAAAGTATCCTTTCTTGTGAGAGACAGTGAATAACAGACAACTTAGTGCAAACCAGCAAACAAGCAAAAATTGAATACAAGGAAGAAATACCAAGGAGTAGTCAAATTAACAAAGAATCACTGTTCACTTGACAGTTGATCACAACCCAAATGTACATCCAATGACTAAACACGTTGTGAATCTCATTCTTCTAGGACCACGTTCTCAGTCACACAGGCTTCTTTCCTGAGTTCCTTCCTCAAAATATATAAGAAACTCATTCTTCTGTAAACACTAAGGACAGATGGTTTCCAAGAAGCACTGACTGAGCAAGAGATAAAGCACATAAACAGTGACCTGAAGCTTGTAAGTGCCAAGTTTTCCTTGTATCAGTATTCACAGCATATGCTTATGTTAATGCTTTTCAGGGTGCAGATGATATTAAATGTAGATATTATCTCTGAGATCTTAGCTCAGATTTGTGATCTTGTGCCTCTAGTTACAAGAAACAGCTTAGGAAGTTGGTTCATGTCTCAGTACACAGATAAAAGCGCTACTCATGGACACCCTGTCTTTAATATTCCTTCTCAGGGCACCACTAATTCAAGCCGCTCAGTACTCTCTTCTCCTTTCTCTTTTCATCTTCACCTTCAGTCTTTCTTTGTTCCTTTTCCTTGTCTCCATTGTGAATCTTCTTCAATCTGAACTAGATTATAAGCCATCACTAGTGACAACTCAGGGGATGATCCTGACATAAGAGAGGAAGACTTGGAGACATAGGAGAACAAAAATCTCAAAGCTCTTCGAGTTTGGGTTACTGGATATCATCATCTTCTTTATTTATTGTTAAAAAGAGAGTTGTAAAGTAAAGATGAGGCCATAGGTGTAAAGACAGTTTGATGATGAGAAAAAAATGTGTCAGTTCCCTGGAGAGTGGAGAAATGAGGTGCTAGAAGGAGACATCGGACAGTGTGGCTTATGAGGAAGTTATCTTCTTTGGGGAAGAGTCCAGAAGCTAGAACTTCATTGGAAGTTGTACTTAAAATTAAAACAAATGTTAACTTTATGAAATGAGTAGAGAGATTCAGGAAACAGGAATTCCAGAAACTTCCATTCTTATACAGTCATATATTCTCACACCCATGCTGCTGCAATGGTCATCTTAAAATGGCAGGGAACTCATGAGAGCAGGCAAATGTGGGAGACAGAAAGACAGGAGCTCCACGAGGAGAGCAACAGAACCAAAAATCTGCGCACAGGGGTCTTTTCTGAGACTGATACTCCAACCAAGGACCATGAATGGAGATAATCTAGAACTCCTGTACAGATATAATCTACAGCAGCTCAGTGTCCAAGTAGATTATCTAGTAAGGGGAACAAAGGGCTGTCTCTGACATGAACTCAGTGGCTGGGTCTTTGATCACCTCCTCCTAAGAGTAGAGGCAATCTTACCAGGCCACAGAGGCAGACAATGCAGTCAATCCTGATGAGGCCTGATAAGCTAAGGTCAGATGGAAGGGGAGGAGGACCTCCTCTATAAGTGGACTAGGGGAGGGGCATAGGGGAAAAAGAGGGAGGGAGGGTAAGATTGGGAGGGGACAATGGAGGGGGCTACAGCTGGGATACAAAGTGAATAAAATGTAATAAATAAAAAAATAAAAATAAATAAAAAGAAAGCTTGCAGCATTTATCTAATCATTAACATTTTTAATGTGTCACTGTGATTTTGGCAAATAATTAAATCTTTGATAATTTATATTTCCTTGGAGGCCTGTATACCACCTTTGTAAAATGTCAGCTCCTATATAATAATGGATAACAGAGAGGAAGACGGTAGACAGCAAGTACATTCTTAAGCTTAACCTTAGAATTTTAATTATTTTGGTTTTATACATAATCTTTTTCATATATTTATTCTTTTATTTAGTACTCATTTTACTAAAATATAGCAAAGCACATTGAGGTTTATCTTTGAGAATTTTGGGCATATCTTTTTGTAATACCTTTTAAGATTTACTTTTATTACTACTTTATGCAACTTTATGAAGCACAATATAATAATTTGATGTAAATACATAGTGTGTAATGTTAAAAACACAGCACTTTGATTTCTTTTCTACAGTCAATTTTTTTAAAAAAAGTCATTCTTTTGTCACAAACTTCTAATCGTTTCTTAGATGGGAACACTCTATCTCAGAGTTTTGGTGATTCTTAAAGTCATATCATTACTACATCTCCAGCTTAGGTCAAATATGTGTTCAGTATATCTGCTTTGGGAGTTAAAAGGTCATCCCAGAAATTCCATGTAAGGGGAAAACAAGAGGCTACTACTGTGTGCCCCAGGGAAGGACAGAATCAGAATTATGGAGCAAAGGAAGCCCATTCCAAGAATAAAATAGAATAGCCTTGCGAACCAACAAATGAAGTAAAATAATACCAAACAATAAGAAGAATGATGGCATGACTCAAAGAAGCAAGGTAAACAGTTTTCCTCCAATGACTGCCAGGTTGGAGGACTGGGAACAGAAGTCACTTCATAACAACTTTGTTTTATTCTTCCAAGTGCTCATGGGTATTTTGCTTGCAAGAACAGGTAACCCAGGAACTAGAAAAATGGTTCAGTCGGTAAAATTGCTCTCAGGTAAGCTCAGTGTAGAAGTAGAAGAGAATCTAGAAAAAAAAAAATACAGACATACAAACACAAAAGACATTTAAAACTTTCAAAAACCTCACCAGATAAGAACCTATTTATAACACACTATGCTTAAAATATTAAAACTACAAGGGAAAGAAACAATGCTAAGGGTGGTTGGAGAAAACACCAAATCACCTTCAAAACAGAAACATTAGGATAACATCAGATCTCCAATCAACAGCCCACAAAGCCAGGAAGTCGTGGAAAAATATACCTCAATCCCTAAAAGTCAATACCCACCCAAGTGCTCTATCTAATGAAGAGAAAAATCTTTTCCAATTGATGGGGAAGCAAGAATATTTCAAAACAAGCACGAACTAAGGTCAACAGGCAATCACTGAGAAATAATTAAGGAAACAGTGTACACAGAAATACACAGGAAGAGGCTGCACTTGCTTCCCAGCACTTGACCTCAAAGTGGATGACTGATCATTTGGTCCAGTCTTCAATACTTTTATTCATCGACCAGAGAATCTCTGCTCTCTCTCTCCTCTCTCTCTCTCTCTCTCTCTCTCTCTCTCTCTCTCTCTCTCTCTCTCTCTCCCTCTCTCTCTCTCTCCTTCTCCTCCATCTCCTCTCAGTCATTCTTCTTTTTTTCTTTTGTTAAGTAAAGGTTTCTCGTAGCCATGGTTGACCTCAAACTCACTATGTTGCAGAGAATGGACTTGAATTCATGATATTTATAATTCCATTCCCTCAATTCTGAAAGAAAAGGTGTGTGCCACCTATCCTTCTCTGTTAGCTTACGTTGGTCTTTTAGACAGATGCGGCTATAGACCCCTAAGGGGGCTTGAATTAATGATTCTTATTACTCAGCCTCCTGAGTACAAGGATCCTATTCACCTGAAATGATCTTCTGATCTGAGCAAATCCATCTTTGGACAATCATTTGACATTGTCTGTCCTCTAGGACTTAGGATCATTTACATGGTTAATAAACAAGAAAAGAGGCTAGAATCAGAGAAACAAAGAAGACCAGAGTCCTTCTGCCCTTAAAGTTTTATACAGGAAAGATCCTGCATACCAGACTGCTAGAGAAAAATATCACTCAGGATTCCTGGTCCCAGTCAAGGAGAGGGCTATTTATCTGAGCCCAAATAAGAGTCATTGAGAGTTCTCTAGGCCCATGTCTGAGAAGATAGGTGCAATGACATCCAGACATGAAGGGAGATGGTATGGCCACACTTGCAAGAACTTTGCTCTTCTCTTCAGTGGTCTTGCTAAGTGCATCTTCTCCTCAAGTATCCGCTAAAACTACTGTATTATTATCTTGTCATCATTCAAATTTGGTTTGTGAAATCCCTGACAGGCTGCTGATATAAGGTCAGAAAATGGCATTTCTTTCTTATTTTAAAGCTGCATTCCCAACAAGCAGAAATTGGAATGTGGATTTAAATGTGTGTGATGAATCAGGAAAGTACTTCTTTAAAAGGTGGTGGGGAGAATTTCAGGATGAGGCAGAGGAAAATGACAAGCATGATGTGAATTCAGCAGAAGGTGAAACAGCCTGATCCCACAGGGAGCTTTGGAACATGAAGGCAACCAAAGACTAAGTCCCAGCCAACAAGGGTAAACAAAGGCAGCAAGGGCTGCCCATGTTTCCCTTTTTTGGAATGAGTTTCAGCCTGTCCAAAGACAGAATGTAATCTCCTGGAATGAGTTTCCTGTTGTGAATCACAAGTGGTTCTCAGGAAGGTGTCCATGGTTGTCTGGGTGGACAGTAGCTGGGTCTGGGGGTGTCATACAAAAGGTATCTCAGGGTGCTGGCTAGAGGTCATCTACCCATGAACCTGTCTGAGGAAGAACACCTCTTCCTATACTGAAATCTGTGTCTAGTTAGCCGAGGAAGAAAACTCTTCCAGTTTTCTGTATTAGGGTGTTTTATATAATTCTCATCAGAGATCCAGCTTGACATGAATATAAGTGTCTTGTTTATAAACCTGGCTTCCATTTCATCTTCCTTTTTTTCCTAAAAATAATGTTCATTAAAGCATTGAAAATAAAAATATAACTGAGAATTTTGCTATATATGTTAAAATAAACTTGATACATGATAAACCAGGGATACGTAAATATTTTTTTCAAATGCATATGGACTTTATAATAAATTACATACCGCAAGAACAGTTATGAAACAATCAAGAAAGCCATATGTAAAAGTTATATTCAAAATGTCTAGGTCATTTGTATTTGGCAACCTTGAAGAAAATACTATCTATCCTATCTAGGTGAGTCTAAAATTTTGTACCTAAATCATTCTCTATCATACCTTGTACTTGAATCTCATTCAGAAGGGAAAATAGAACAGATATCAGAAGTGGATGAAGAGGGTAACAGGGTGTGAAAGGGCGGGTGTGTGGTGGGGAAGGAGGTTAGGGATCAGATATATGGGTGGGGGGGAGTTGAGAAATCTGGGAGAGAGAAGGGAAACAGAGGACATGGGGCATCTCTGGGACAAGCTGGAGACCTGAGGCAGGATAGGGTCCTTGGAGGATATGGGGATGGCTCTAGATGAGACTCCTAGCAGAGCAAGACATGGGGACCCAAGTGGTCACCTCCTAGTCAGGCAGGACTTCCAGTGGAGTGAGGGAGACACCAACTCACCCACAAAATCTTCAACCTACAATATGTGTGGAGATAAAGGACAGAAATTGAAGGCATATCCAACAAATTACTGGCCTAGCCTAAGACCCACCCTAAGCCAGAGAGCCTACGCTCGACACTATTAATGATATGCTGCTGTGCTTACAAACAGGAGCCTAGCTTAATTGTCCTCTGAGAGGCTTCACCTAACAGGGAATTGAAACAGGTGCTGAGACCCACAGCCAAACATTTGACAGAGCTCAAGGAGTCTTGTGGAAGAGTTGAGGGAAGGACAGAAGGACCCAGAGGGAACAAGAACTCCACAAGAAGACCAACAGAGTCAACTAACCTAGGCCCAAGGGGGTTTACAAAGAATGCAGCACCAACCAAAATGCATGCATGGACTGGATCTAGGCCCCAGCACATATGTAACTAAAGGGCAGCTTAGTCTTCATGTTGGTTCCCTAGACAGAGCAGGGGCTTTCTCTGACATGGACTCTCCTTTCCTGTGGCTGGGCTGCCTTCTGCAGCCACAGTGGAAGAGGATTCGCTTAGTCCTGTTGTGAAGTGATATGCCACAGATGCTATGGGGTAGGGGTTTCTCAGGAGAAGGGGAGGGGACAGGGGGAAGAGGGTAGAAGCAAGACAGGGGAGAGGATCAGGATGTAAAGTGAAAAAAAAAACATTCATTTCATCTTCTACACACGATAATCAGTACAGATGAAAAGGACAGCACATATTTCATATGGGCCACAGAAGTATAAAATATTCAGTTTCTTAAAAGATTGGCATGCTGAGAGTTTTGTTTTTGTTGTGGTTTTGAGAAATTCTAGACATTCCCCAAGTGATATGCCTTGTCTAGCCTCGTTGGCCTTTCTCCTGCGCCTCACTGTGTAGGATCTGAGCAAAGATTCTGCCCCTTAAGTCTCTCTACAGTACTGTGTCAGTCTCCTCTTAGCCTTGTTTCTCACCACTCTCTGCATTTGGTACTCTGTACATGGAATCTTTTCATAAACATTACCTTTCATTGCTCGAAGTTCATGATAATATTAACCCAAAGGTCTGAAAATTCCAATAAGTTACTGTTGTTTTCAATTTATTGAGAAAAAGGAGATAATTTTAAAAACCTCTTACAAATAAATCTAGGTTGCACAGCAGCCACATATCAATCTAGACTCTCTGACTGCAGTTACTATATTCCTGACTGGTTGCTGGGTGACCACCATAACAAGGGTAGATATGTGAGTATAAAACTTCACAAAACACTTGACAAGCTGCAGCTATTCACTTAGAAAATAGATTTATTTTTTTGTATTAATAGTTTATCTACCTGTATGGAAGAGCATCACCCACCCCATATATTCCTGGTACACAAAGCACGCAGATGGAAGCATCAGATCCTTCCGGCACTCTAAATACATGAGCTTGTGAGCTGCCACATGAACTCTGGGAGCCAAAGCAAGGTCCTTGCAAGAGTAGCAGGCACTCTTAATATCTGAGCCATCTTCCTAGCACAGTTTAGGTATTCATATTCATTTTCTGTGATAAAACAAACTAAAATGAGCCACATGAACCATAAAAACAATATTGGGGAAATGAAGCTCACTTAGATCTTACATGGTTTAGTTTGGTTGGACAATAAACACGTTTCCCAAATTAGTAACTTTGTACAATAATCATTAGTCTATCTTTTACATCTATGAGCAATTTAGGCTGGGAAAGGCTCTGTGGCTCCCCTGTTCTAGGTGGCTCATTTCTACACCCTGGTTGCATTTACCTCTACACAGCATTGCTTCTTGGTCTGTTTGTCAGAGAGCTGGAACCACCCAGTGAAGTGGGTCTGGTGTCTATTATTATCTCTAGCCATCTTGAGCTTGTCCACCATCTTGATGGGTCTCACGTGGAATAATTCAAGCATTCAAAGTTCCGACACCTGAATATGTATCATCAGCTTATGAACTGCCACCTGAAGTCTGGAAACCAAAGCAAGGTCTTCTGCAAGAGCAACAGCACTCTCAACTGCTGAGCCTTCTTCCTAGCACAGTACAGGTATTCTTTTTATGTTAGTAAAATGAACCAGAAAGCCAAATGAACCCTAAAAGCTTCAGCAGTCTGCAGTTGGCCAGTTGCTAGTTCCAAGGTCACCTGAGATTCAAAGCTTAAAATAGATTTTCTAATTTCTTGGATAGTACTAAAATCATACTCTAAAGGAACATGGAAGGCTAATAACCAGTAATCATTTTTACAACACATCTTATCCTGTGCATGTAGGCTATACCTAAATATAAAATACAAACCCCTCCTTTATATCCAGTGTTTTCTGAAAATATGAAATGCTGATAATATTAGATAAGAGAATTTTGCAAGTATAACACTATTAAAAAGTAGCTTTAAATAGTAATCAAGCCATCTAAAACAGCAAGCTGTCCTCTTAGTTTATGTTTTGTGGTCTCAGAAAAATATTATGAATTACCAGAAAAGCTGGTACATATTGATAATCTAAACCACCCTACTGTGCACATGTATTTTAAGAAAAGTTGGAATAGTATAGTAAGCTGTATAATAACACTAGACTGCCCCACTCTCCATCCTTGTAAGATATAACCTGGCTCATTGGTGTGGCCAACATCAAAAGGCATCTTATACATTTCCCAACATATTTTTCCTGGATAGTAACTTTATGCTTCCTGTTTCTACTTCTGTCCCCTTAGCACTATGACATGAAGGAAATTATATACTACTTCAAACAAACACTAGTACCTGATCTTTAAAATGCTACAGTGGTCCCTCTGATTTAGGGAAAGGGGACAGTTAGTTCAGTTTAGTTTTGTTTTGTTTAGGACTTGGTTTCTTTGTATAGCTTTGGCTGTCCTGGACTACCTCAGTAGATCAGACTGGCCTCAGACTCACATAGATCTGCCTGCCTCTATCTCCTGAGTGCTGGGATTAAAGGCCACCACACCCATGCTACATTTTTATTTATTTTTAATTTTATTTTTTAATTTCTTTTTTGATTATTACAATTTATTAACTTTGTATCCCAGCTGTAGCCCACTCCCTAACCCATTCCAATTCTGCCCTCCCTCTTCTCCTCCCATGGCCCTCCTTCAGTCCACTGAGAGGGGAGTTCCTTCTCCCTTTCCATCTGACCCTAACCTATCAGATCTCATCAGGACTAGCTGCATTGTCTTCTTCCATAGCCTGGTAAGGCTGCTCCCCACTCAGGGCGAGGTGATCAAAGAGCCAGCCAGTGAGTTCATGTCAGAGACAGCCCCTGTTCCTGTTACTAGGGAACCCACTTGGACACTGAGCTAATATGGGCTACATCTGTGCAGGGGTTCTAGCTTATCTCCATGCATGGTCCTTGGTTGGAGTATCAGTCTTTGCAAAGATCTCTATCCCCAGATTTTCTGGTTCTGTTGGTCTCCTTGTGGAGTTCCTGTCCCCTCCAGGTCTTTCTATCTCCCCCTTCTTTCATAAGATTCCCTGCACTTTGCCCAAAGTTTAGTTGAGGCTCACCATCTGCTTCGATACCCTGCTGGGTAGAGTGTTTCAGAGTCCCTCTGTGGTAGGCTCCTGTCCTGTTCCCTGCTTTCTCCTACTTCCAATGTTTATCCCATTTGCTTTCTGAGTTAGGACTAAGCAACTTCCATAGTGTCCTCCTTCTTGTTTGCTTCTTTTGGATAATAGATTTTAGTATGTTTTTTCCTATATTACATGCCTAATATCAACTTATAAGTTAGCATATACCATGTGTGTCTTTCTGCTTCTGGGATACCTCATTCAGGATGATTTTTTCTAGTTCCCATTTGCCTGCAAATTTCATTATTTCCTTGCTTTTAATTGCTGAGTACTATTCCATTGTGTAAATGCACCACAATTTCTGTACCCATTCCTCTGCTAAATTTTCAATAGACGAATATCAGATGGCAGAGAAACACTTAAAGAAATGCTCACCTTCCTTAGACATAAGGGAAATGCAAATCAAAACAACCCTGAGGTTTCACCTTACAACCATCAGAATGACTAAGATCAAAAACTCAAGTGACAACATATGCTGGAGAGGATGTGGAGAAAAAGGAACCCTCCTCCATTGCTGGTGGGAATGTAACCTTGTACAACCACGTTGTGCAACCAATCTGGCACTTTCTTAGAAAATTAGGAATAATGCTACCTCAAGATCCAGCTATGCCACTCCTAGGCAAATACCGAAAATTTGTGCAAGTATACAACAAGGACATTTGCTCATCCATGTTTGTAACAGCTTCATTTGTAATAGCCAGAAGCTGGAAAGAACCAAGATGTCCCTCAGTTGAGAGACAAATACTTTTAATTTTTTTAATGTGGCTGCTTTTATTGCTTTTAGTTCCTTGTTTCATTGATAGAGAAAGAGATTGAATTATTTTACACATTTTAGATTCATCTCTAAAAGTAGAGGTGAGAAAGATAAGTAGAATGAGCATTCTAAACATGGCATTTCCAAAACTAAAAGACAAAAGTAGGATGACTTGTGTTTCCTGCAAACGATACATTAGAGCGAGGTCTTCCGTATTCTTATGCAATGGAACATATAAAAACATCTGCATTTCATCCTTCAACTGATACTGTCTTGAGAGTTGAGCATGGCCACATGAATATTGAATTTATCATTGTAAAACACAAAGTTCTATAAATTTCCATAAATTTATAAACAATTTGTGTTAATTTGATGAAATACTCATTTAGTCATAATTTTTATTTTCATGTGTAACTTGAATTTTGAGGAAAAGCTTGCATAAGCCTTTTCTATCATCAGAAAATTAACCCATTTGTCTGTGCTAAGTATTACCATTGTTTCTTTGACTTGGCTGATGAGTATATTATGCACAAAGAAAATTGCACTGATCTTAAATATACAGTTCAACTAATATTGGCACTTACATACACCCTTGTAATCACCACAAAAAATAATAATATAAAGCCCTTAGATTCAACCCTGAACACACACACACACACACACACACACACACACACACACACACATGCACACGCACACGTCTATTACTGCCTTTGTTGACAAGGGCTATCTATCACACACACACACACACACACACACACACACACGTCTATTACTGCCTTTGTTGACAAGGGCTATCTATCACACACACACACACACACACACACACACGCACATGCAAGGGCTATCTATGTCTGTGTATCCAGAGCTTACTTCTATCTTCTCATCCTTCCGCCTCAGGTTCCTGGATGCTAAGACTCTAAGTATGTGTCACTCTGTCAAGCTTTTTTTAAATTCTTTATTAATTACACTTTATTCACTTTGTATCCCCCTGTGGTTCCCTCCCTCCTCCCATCCCAATCCCTCCCTTCCTCCACCCTCTGCACGCATGCCCCTCCCCAAGTCCACTGATAGGGGAGGTCTTCTTTTCCTTCCTTCTGATCCTAGTCTATCAGATCTCATCAGGAGTGGCTGCATTGTCTTCTTCTGTGGCCTGGTAATGCTGCTCCCCCTCAGGGGGAGGTGATCAAAGAGCACAGGGACTGTCTCTGACATGAACTGATTGGTCTGCCAAGCTTTTTAAACAACACACAGACAAAAGACTTCAAGAGCTTAGAATAATGGTACATATTGATAATCTAAATAACTGATACTTGAATCAGAGGATCAAGGCCAGCCTAAATATGTAGTAAGAGTATATCTCAAAAAGAAAAAAGAGAAAGAAATAGTAACATTTAAAATGAAATAAATGAGATAAAATATAGCAGTGGAGACATTTCTAGGGTCCTCCAAGATGTGCACTTGGATAATTTATCAAAATATAACAAAAATAGGTAGACATA
This sequence comes from Meriones unguiculatus, assembly GCF_030254825.1. Classification (NCBI taxonomy): domain Eukaryota; kingdom Metazoa; phylum Chordata; class Mammalia; order Rodentia; family Muridae; genus Meriones; species Meriones unguiculatus. The sequence continues at coordinate 138,699,371 of NC_083352.1, read as the reverse complement.
TTCAAGCACATACTATCAGATTACATAACAAACCACATTAATGAAATATTTCAGGTAAATCTACATATAAATAAATATTGCTAAAACTATGTGCTACTCTTCCCAAGGACCCAAGTCTGGCTCCTAGTACCTACATCAGGAGGCTCAAAATCACCTTTAACTCCAGTTCCAGGAGATTTGAAGTCTTCTCATGGTTTCTCTCCATAACCAGACATATGTAGTATACACAGACACATGCATATAAAAATAAAAACACAGCTTTGTAGAGAATACAGATACAAAAGACATGCCTTTACATAATAAAGCCAGTTTAGAGTAAGACTAAAGCTGCATCAACTTAAATGGAGAGAAACTCAAAGTAATTCTGAAATGGGAGTTTCTGGTTTCTTTGAAGACTCAGTTGTGTCATGTGATATTTTGCTGGAGGCTGGCTAGTGAGAGGGCACATGGTGTTTTGTTGTGAGCTCCCTTGTGAGAGGGGAGTGATTTTGGCCAGCTGAGAACACCCATGGATGGACTCTGAAGAGAGGAGATGTACAGAAGCCCACGGGCAGTGAGACATTGCCTTTTGGATCAACATCACTTCGCTGATCTTTGTACTTCAACATTTGAGCTGCTGACTTGTTTCAGTCTTCTGAATGGTGCTAATGCGTGTTGCTGTGTGGTGTTGGCCTTTGGACTGCACTGCCGGTATCTGGACAATGAAGACTGGACTCATCCTAAAGAACTGCTTCTAAAAAGGTCTACAACCCACTCTACCTAATAACCTTATTTCTCCCCTACCTTTGGTCAGTGGGTAGAAGAGAGATAGAATGTTTAGGAACCCTAAATAAAATAGATTTGGTTAAAAATCTAAGCCTACACAATTCCTCTAATATTAGGAACAATACAAGGTTCTTCAATCTCTCCATATGTATGTAATATAAAACTTGACATCTTATCTACAACAAGACAACAGAAGGAAATCAAAGGGGTACAAGTTGGAAAGGAATAAGTTAAATGACATGCTAGTATATATGCAACCTTAAAAATTCCACTGGGAAACTTCTACAGCTGATAAACACTTTCAGCAAAATAGCTGAGACAAAATTAACTCACAAAAAGCAGTAGTCCTCCTATATACAAACAACAAACTGAGAAGAAATCAGAGAAGCAACTGTGTTCATAATAGCCTCAAATAATATATCCTGGGGTGACTTTAACTAAACAATTAAAAGACACTTATAACAAAAATTCACATGATTGAAAAAATAAATTTAAGAAGAAATAAGAAGATGAAAAAAATTTTCATGCTTGTGGGTCAGTATGAGTAAAAATGGTCATCCTACCAAAAGTAACCTAAAGATTCAATTCTATTCCCATCAAAATCCAACACAATTCTTCACAGACTTTGACAGGGCTATTTTCATTTCATATAGAAACACAAGCACAGACACACACACAAGCAAATCTAGACCAATCCTGAAAAATAAAAGAACTATTGGGATGTTACCATCCCCCAATTTCAAATTGTATAGAATGATAAAAACAACATTGTATAGCTGCAAAACAAGCATGTTGATAAATGCGATCAATTTAAAGACTAAGACAAAGGTGCAAACACCTATGAATACCTAAATTTTTTATAAAGAAGCCGGAAATATACACTGGAAAAAAAGACATCATCTTCATCAAATGTTGCTGGTCAAATTGGATGGCTCTGTGTCAAAGAGCGCAAATATATCCATACATATCACCTTGAACAAAATTCATCTCCAAAGACCTCAACATAAGGGCAGACACAGTGAACCTGATAAAAGTTGAAGTGTGGAATAGCCCCAAACTTTTTGGCACAGGAAAAAGATTTTTTGAACAGAACGCTGTTAGCACAGTTGCTAAGACCAAAAAGTAATAAGTGGAACCTCATGAAACTGAAGAGCTTCTGCATGGCAAATAACACCATTTTGGATAAAGTGGCAGCTTACAGAATCGGAAAATAGTTTTATTAACTACACATCTGATTAGAAAGCTTATATCCAAAATATATAAAGAATTCAAGAAAGTAGACATCAATAAAACAAATAACCAAATTAAAAATGGAGTACAGATATAAACAAAGAATTCTCAATGGAGGAACCTCAAATGGCTGAGAAACACTTAAAGGATTGTCCTTAAACATCAGGGAAGCACAAATTGAAACTACTCCGAGATTTTTATCTCACACCAGGCAGAAGAGCTAAGGTCAACGAGACCAAGTGACTGCTTATCCTGGCAAATATGTGTATTGAGGGGAACACTCACACATTGCTAGTTCGAGTGCAAACTCATGCATGCATTATGTAAATCAGTGAGGCGGTTTGTCAGGAAGATGGGAATTGATCTACCTCAAGGTACAGTTATACCCAAAGGACGCCTCCTCTGACTGTGGAGACATTTGCTCATCCATGTTCCTTGCTGCTCTATTCATAATAGCCACAAATTGGAAACAACATGTATGTCTCTCAGCAGATGAATAAATAAGAAAATGTGGAACATTTACACAATGGAGTATGACTCAGCTGTTAAAACAAATGACATAATAAAACTTTCAGGCAAAAGGATGAAACTAGAAAAATTTATCCCGAGCGAGGTACCCCAAACCCTGAGAGGCAAAATGTATTCTCTTACATGTGGGCATTGACAGTTAAGCCATTGATAACCAAGCTGCAATCCTGGGAACCACAGACGATGACTTTTCTTTGATCTTCACATATTTTCATTATGAAACAATGTGGAAATTTCCTTTCCTGGTCTTGTCTAGTTGGCCTTTGTACTCCTTGTGGGCCTTGATAGGTATCTATTTTATTTAATTATAAAAGGTTTTTTTTTTTTCTATAAAGATTTTCTTGTAAAAAATTATGTGCTTTGGTCTATATCTCTTGTCCTTCATCTGTGCATATTATCATAGGTTTCACTTTTTATAGTGTCCCAGAGTTTCTACATATTTTGTTCTTGGACGTTTTTTTATATTTTATTTTATTATTATTATTATTATTAATTACACTTTATTCATTTTGTATCCCCCCATAAGCCCCTCCCTCCTCCCCTCCCGATCTCACCCTTCCTCCGTTTTCTGCATGAATGTCCCTCCCCAAGTCCACTGATAGGGGAGTTCTTCCTCTCCTTCTTTCTGATCTTAGACTATCAGTTCTCATCAGAAGTGGCTGCATTGTCCTCTACTGTGGCCTGATAAAGCTGCTCCCTCCTCAGGGAGAGGTGATCAAAGAGCAGGCCAATCAGATTATGTCAGAAGCAGTCCCTCTTCCCATTACTATGTAACCCACTTGGATACTGAACTGCCATGGGCTACATCTGTGCAGGGGTTCTAGGTTATCTCCATGAATAGTCCTTGGTTGGAGTATGAGTCTCTGGGAAGTTCCCTGTGTTCAAATTTTCTTGTTCTGTTGCTCTCCTTGTGGAGTTCCTGTCCTCTCCAGCTCTTGCTATTTCCCACTTCTTACATAAAATTCCATTCACTCTGCCCGACAGTTGGCCATCAGGCTCAGCATCTGCTTTGATAGTCTGCAGGACAGAGGCTTTCAGAGGCCCTCTGTGGCAGGTTCCTAGGTTGTTTCCTGTTTTCTTCTTCTGGCTTTCAGAGGCCCTCTGTAGCAGGTTTCTTGGAGTTTTTAAACTGAAATTTTATTTGACTGAGTTATCCAATTTCTTCTACCTTCAAGACCTCATATTTTATCTTCCACTTGATCTAATCAAGTGTTGAAGCTTTTCCCTGAACTTTTTGTTTGGTTCCTAAAATTTCCACTTAAAGTTTTATTTCACTTTAGATTTTCTTTAGAGAGTCTATCTCTTCACTGAATTGTTTATATCTTTAAGTGTTTTCACTGTTTCATTCAACCATGTCTGTCTTCATTACAGCATAGGTTCATATCATCTTTTATTTTCTTAATCATGTTTATTATTGCTACTTTGCATTCATTGTGTTGTATGCCATTTTAAAGGGACATTACTCTAAGGATATTACATTTTGTGAATGTTATTACTTTGATCACTCATGTTAGTGTGTTTGTGTGAGATCTAGGCATCACCATGAGTCCAGCCACTGATAATTTTTCTTAGTATAGGAATCTTGTCTATGCTTTGCTGAGTGGCTGCTGGAAATGCTGTTTCCCATTACCCCAGTTAATCAGGTGGATGAGCAGCAGTAACTGGCCTTGGGTCCCAGCTGTAGACAACTGAGTGTTGATGTGTGAATGGGGCATCAGCAGAAGTCACAATACCAGTTCATCCTGAGCTAAGTAAGGTCTCTAAACCCAGGAGCAAATCTGTCGAGTTGGAAATTCTTCATAATCAGTTTTCAGAATACTTGGGGAAGTTCTTGGGACTTTCCCTCAAGCAATGAATGGTGTTGAAGTTGTGATTTGAGTCTAGGATCCCAGTATGAAGTGAATGGGAGGTGGTCAGAAATAGGGTAAGGGACATGTGCTCTTCAGGCAGTTTGGAGGGTGGGTGGAATTCCTGGTGTGGGTACAGTGCCCCTCACAGAGAGGGTCAGTCCTCCAGTAAAAAAAAAAAAAAAAAAGAAAGAAAAAAAGAAGGGTAGATATTGTGGTGAAGCTGGTGTTTCTATTATCTGGAGAAGGGGCCATGTGTGTGCATCTGTGATGACTGGAATTTCTGTGGGGGGGATGGCTTCTAGTCAGGGATGGATGCAATAATAACTTGAATCCAGGGATCTATGTAGCGGCAAAGTTAGGACAGTATACGGGCTGGGAGATGAGACTGTGATGGGGACTTTGGGCAGGTGGTGTGGAGAACATTCCTATAAGACCAGAGGGGTTTGGAATGGGATAAACATGCTGTCATGGCCTTTCATAATTTTGTGTTTAGAGATGTGACTTGGGCATGTGGACTTCTTCCCTTGGTTGTGGGTCTGATGTGAGATTCTCGTGTCTCAATCATGAGCTGTTACAGAGACTACATTGCCTGAGCTATCCTAGGAACTGCTGCAAGTGTGTGGCTGGGCTTGGTTCTTGCAGATTCCACAGGGAACACTGGTGTGCAAGATGCACCTCTGGACATGACCTGGAATGTGTGGCTGAAATGGGCATCCCTGATGGACAGGATTTAGAAGGAAAAGGCTGCTCACAAGATGAGTTTTCAGAGCTAGACCTGGGAATGAGTAGATGACACAGACAAGTTCTACCTGTGTTTTATTTCTAAATTCTACAATGCAATATTTATATTTGAAAATATAGCTAATTTTATTGATTTATTTTATTAAGTATAATCATCTCTAATTTCATACATTTGTTTCTACAAATGACATAATTTCATTCTTTGTTATGGCCAAATAAAAGTCAATATAGTAGAGAACACATTTCAAAATGTCTCCGTATATCCGCGCGTTGGAGGGAACTTAGGTTGAGTCCAGAATTTGGTTGTGTAGTCCTGCAAATAATGAATGCTCTGGAATATCTAAAATTTCCTCAAATATATATCCAGGAATGGAATAGCTAATACGGCAGTACTATTTTTATTTCACTGTTTTGAGCAATCTCTATACTGATCTCCATAGTAACTAGACTAATTTGTATTCCCATGAACAATGTGCAAGAATTCGTTTTTCACACACTCTTTCCAGCAGTTAATGTCTCTTCCTGTCTTGATGATAGCCATTCTGACTGATGGGATCCGAACCTAGTTTAATTTGCATCTCCTTGACAGTGTAAGATGTCAAACAGTTTTTCATGCTCTAATTGTACTTTTCATATGTAAGGCATTTATCCAGTTCACTAATTCATTTGTTGACTGGATTATTTGTTCTTCTGATCTTGAGTTTTTATATAGTCTGGATATTGCTAAGCTGAGTACCTGACAAAGTTTTTTTTTCTCCATTATGTTGGCTATCTCCTCATTTGTTCATTCTTTCTTTTACTGTACAAAAGCTTTTAAATTTGATGCAATCACATTCACTAATACTTGCTATTATTTCCTGAGCTATTGGAGTCCAAGTCAGAAGGTTATTCCTAGTGCATCAATTTTAAATGCACTATACTTCTTTGAGTTATCATTGAATTCAACTCTAAAAGCTTCTGACCAAGGTTATCTGACACTTACTCACTTCAAACTTTGGTTCTATATAAAATCAAGTCCTGGCAGATTTATTAGTATGTGGATATCCAGGTAGCTTCCATTTAGGCTATCCTAAATGATTGTGCTGTGACTATTCATGAACTTTATTTTGTAGATATAATTTTTTATTTATCTTAGGCATATACCTAGGACTGCAAATATATTTTCCAGAAACTCTTGGAATTTGAGAAACTTCAAATCCAGGCTGTTTTCCAGTGAGGCTACATCATTTTGCATCCTCTACCGCCAATATGTGATTCCCTCATGCCAGAACCAATACCTGTTCTTGACTCAGTATTATGATTTTGACATTCGCGTGTACAAAATAAAGTCAAACCACATTTCTTATCACATTCCTCTGATGACTAACAATTTGGGGCATATTTTCATGTGCACACAGAGCACCATGGAGCAGATTGTCATGAAAGAGCATATCGAAGTATTCTCTAGAAACAAAAGAAAAGAGCAGACAGAAAGTGTAGGTAGTATTATATTTACACAGACAACATTCCAGATATTTGAGTCAGTTGCAGAAGTATAATGCTAAAATATTCCATTTTTGTAGATCAGGACAGTGGCAAATAAATCTATAGTAATAAAAAGTAGGATAAATGGGAGGTGTGAGGTAACTTTTTTTTTGCTCTGTACTGTAATAAATTTCCCTTTTTTTAACTTTTATTAATTACAAGTTATTCATTTTGTATCCCCCCATAAGCCCCTCCCTCCTCCCCTCCCGGTCCCACCCTCCCCCCCCCTTTCTGCATGCATGCCCCTCCCGAAGTCCACTGATAGGGGAGGTCCTCCTCTCCGTCTTTCTGATCTTAGTCTATCAGTTCTCATCAGAAGTGGCTGCATTGTCAGGGGTTCTAGGTTATCTCCATGAATAGTCCTTGGTTGGAGTATGAGTCTCTGGGAAGTTCCCTGTGTTCAAATTTTCTTGTTCTGTTGCTCTCCTTGTGGAGTTCCTGTCCTCTCCAGGTCTTACTATTTCCCACTTCTTACATAAAATTCCTGACAGGCAGAGTGAATGGAATTTTATGTGAGGTAACTTTTAAAGCTGCTGACAGTATGCTGTGCCTTGATCACTCAATGACTGCATGAGACAGGCACACGTCTTGTGATGTACCTGAGATCCAAGCATCGTACCACATGCCCATTAGACTGCAACACAGCTTTTGAGAATTTTAGGAGTAGAAGGTGAAGCAATGAAAGATTCCCTTAGGTCAAACAATTCAGGAGTGACATATATAAAGATTTAATAATATATAGGATAAATATTTTCAAGAAAATAAAGATTGCATAGACAAGAACATGATACAGATTTTTCTAAGCATTTTTAAAATTTATTTTGTCATTTTTTGTCAATTTCATTGCATTAGTCAATTTCATTTTCATATTATGGCAATTTTGATAGCTAAATTGCTCTCATAATTTGAAATCTCCAGATATATTTAAAGGCAGGAATGAAATAATTTCTATAATGAGTAAAAAGAAATCATTCTGCCTCAAGCTTACAAAGATAAGAGGGTATAAATGTAGCTTTGCTTTTAACTTTAAATTCATACTGCATGGGCAGGGTCGTGGTGGAGGTTGGTTTCCATGTGATTTAATGATCCAGAAATAGTGTCCATGAATAGCACCCCAGTGTGAAGCGTAGAGGTTTAGGAGAGAATTCTAAAGAGTAAGTAGTCTGACTTGTACCATGAAAAAGTATCAATAATAATCAAAGTAAAGAAGCTAACAATTTTGGAGGCTATTGAAGGGTTTGGAGGGAAAGCACCTGGGAAGAGCAAGAGGGAGAAACAGGTGGAGAGTGATTTAATTGCATTTTAATTAAAACATATTAATTTTCAAAAGTGTAAGAAAATGGAAATGAAGAAATAACAAATTTTATGGTAAAAAATAATCTATGACCGCTAAAATTTATAGTGGCCTTTTGAAAGATTCATTTGTTCTTACCTGTGAGAAGATAGAGAAGGAAAGAAATAAGGAAGGCTAGATCACAAACAGAATCTCAGAAAAGGCATGTGATTTGTTCCATCCTTTGTGTTCGCTGATACAATCATATAACCCTTGGATCTTAGAATAGAGCCCTAGAGGCAGAGCATGGGGAAGGGACTACTTTGCATGTGCTTTTCTGCAAAAGGGCTTTCTTGCAAAATGTAGAAGAGTCAGAAAGAAGCAGGATGGGCAGAATGTGAAGATGGTTGTAGCTTTGACTAAGTACGGTTAGGAAGAGCTTCTCAGGAGCTAGGGAGCAGGAATCAACTAGTATGGCCCAGGGAGAAACTTAAGCACAATTATAAACTGGCTTCTTTAAGTCTCTTGTTGTACCTTGCTGGGTTGCTGTCCCTGGGATAGTCTTTGATGTCCCTGGGAAACATGTGTTTTCTGGGGGGAGATGGGAAGAACGAAGATCTGGGAAAGAAGGGAGGTGGAGAGGGACTCAGAGTGTGGCAGTCAGAATGTGCTATATGAGAGAAGAATAAATAAAAAATTAATCATCGTTTTTCTTTAATTCACTTTAATTGCAGTCAGTAAAAAATAATGTAGTTAAAACCATATACTTAGGTTTTGATTTTTTCTTTAGTACATGTAGATATATACACTTTTTGTGTATATGTGAAGATAATCTTAAAGAAATGCAAGATTAGAGTCTCACAACAGCGTAATAGAGTGAGTCTGCATGTATGTGTAAACTAAACCATACATGGTTTCTGGTATGGGAAACCAGTATATTAGATACCATCATGCTTAAGCATACTTCTCATTTACATCAAGGCCTTTAGGCAATAGTTCATTAGAAAGATAAACTTTAATATGTAAGGTAAGCAGACCCTGGATTGTGCCCAAGATCATATGCTGGTGTACATCTTAGAAAGAACTGGCTGTTAGTATTAGATTCAGTAAGGATAAGAGAATTTGAAAACTGACCATGATTTCAAATGAAGTTTTAAAAGATGATATGATTACTTTCCAAATTTCAATGATTAGGGCAGTTTTCATGATGCTTGTTGAGTCCCAGAACTGGAAAGGAGACAAAATGGCCACCTTTGCTCTTGGTTCTGTAAGCCTCTAATTGCATTTGTGTTATGATTTTTACCACCAACAGTCATTATGCAGATAACTCTTTAATATAAAATTAGATACTGCAGAAGAGAGGAAAATCAACATTAATGAAGACAAAGACATGTAAATCAAGAGAATAACAGAGAACACACAAAAACAGTCAATTGGTTTATGAGAAAGTAACCGAGGTAATTGGATGGTCAAAGGCAAAGCTTCATAACAATGACACTAGACATGTATATTAAATGGAAAAATGAACTTTACAATTGCCTGATACTGCATACAAAATAACTCAAAATATATGAGCATCTGAAGTATAAAACATAAAATTGTAAAGTTTACAAAAAGAAACAGAGAAGAATTTTAACTTGAGGTAAGCAAAAGGGATTAATTGCTTCCCACATTTAAAGGATGAACCATTGGATGAAAAACAGAAACATGGGACTTAATTTTTTTAAACAGACATAATTAAGAAAAAAGTCAATCCACAGAAAGTATATGCCATATTTCAGGCAAAAAAAAATCTTTTATCTAGAATGTATAAAAAACATTCAATAAGAAAACACTCAATCTACTAAAATTACGGGCAAACATTCTAATGGAAGCTTCATTTTAAAAGATATGTAAATGAACAATAAGCTCATGAAAAGATGCTCAATATCATTAGTCATCAGGGAAATGCAGAGTAAAGTCACAAAGAGATACTAACACAAACCGCAGAATAACTTGATTTAACTTTGGAGGCTTTCTGCCTGTATTTCAATAGAAGGTCTTTTCAATTTTCAAGGGCAAATGTAAGCAGAAGTCATTTGCAGCCCAGCCCAACAGGGAAGGGGCATACATAATTTCATTATACCAATTTAAGAAAATGATAATTTTGCAGATGCTATTTTTCATCTCTTTCATAATGAACTTGGGAGGCTCAGAATGCTTAGTTGTGAGTATCATTTCAGGCTGGGATAATGGGATCCCCTGGGTCCTGCCTCAGTGATGCAGCCTCACTCTCAGGAAACAAATGACGCCAACTTGCATTCCTGGCCAACACACCCTTGCCTGAAGATGCTTTTACACAGATTATTCTGGAAATGGAGGGATTTAAGTGCGTTTGAAAGAATAATTGTCTCAGAGAAGCAGGATATTTAGATTGGTAGGCTGGGAGGCTGAGAGGAGAAAGAGGATAAAGGATATTACTAAATAACTGTCCTGTTTCTGCTGTTGAAATGGATACATCATCATCCCGGCTGTCACCAGTCACCAATAAATGAGAGTACGTTTGTCATGCTTCATTTAGCAGGCTTTCAGGACTGGCTGGGCTGAGTCTGGCCAGGATTATAGACTGTTTAAAGTCTCTAAACCAGAGTTCATAATAAATCCCACCGCAAAGTCAGGGCCAGGAGTGAAGGGAGCTAGGTTATTGCAGGGTTTTGTGAAAGGGATAAAAGGATCAATACTTCAGGAAGGAGCCCAGGAACAGAAAGAAGAAAAGCAGCCATTTTCCTAGGCTTAATCTGCATGGATTTTTCTGTGACTGTGTGACTCTTCCTAACGCAGGCAAATCACCACACACACACACACACACACACACACACACACACACACACACACGTATTCATCATCAAGAAAAAACCACAAAGGTTATGTGAATGGTGGGAGACATGGTGTGCAAGGAGAGCAAACAGGAGGCATAGGACTGATGCAAGTCTTTGTTCTTTGAGTGTAGAAATGCACAAGGTTCCCCCAGGTTATGACACATAGCATTGTGCTTCTTAAATGTGCATTTTAAATGTGCACTTTTTAAAAATTGTAAGACATGATTCCATCGACATTTATTCACTCCTTCTCTCACTCACTGTGGTAGGGTGGGAAGCACATGTGCAAAGCAGTTATAAGAACAACTTGCAAGACTTGACTCTCTCCTGCTGTGTGACTTCCAGAGATTGAATTTACCACTTCAGTCATGAGATCAAGGGTTTCTGCACTCTAACCCATCCTGCTGGTAGAGCTCATCTCTTATTTGATAGAGCACATGCAGTTTGCCTCATTAGAAACTTTCTGGTTACTAAACTGCCATGGGCTACATCTATGCAGAGGTTCTAGGTGATCTCCATGCATGGTACTTGGTTGGAGTATAAGTCTCTGGGAAGACCCCTTTGTTCAAATTTCTGGTTTTGTTGCTCTCCTTGTGGAGTTCCTGCCCTCTCCAGATCTTACTATTACATAGTAATGGGAACAGGGACTGCCTCTGACATAATCTGATTCCCCTGCTCTTTAATCACCTCCCCCTGAGGGGGGAGCAGCCTTACCAGGCCACAGAAGATTACAATGCAGCCACTCCTGATAAGATCTGATAGACTAGGATCAGAAGGAAGGAGAGGAGGACCTCCCCTATCAATGGACTTGGGAGGGGCATGTGTAAAGAAGGGGGAGGGAGGCTGGGATCGGGAGGGCAGGAGGGAGGGGCTTATGGGGGGATACAAAGTGAATAAAGTATAATTAATAAAAAATAAAAAATAAAAAAGAAACTTTCAGGTTGTAATTTTATTCTTTGTTTAGACAAGTGATACATGTTATGGTGTCCTCTGTGAGGAGAAGGCACAGCTTGCCACAGTTCCCTGTCAACCAGGTGGGTGACTGTGAAGCGAGCACCTGATGCTGCACAGTATTTGATATTCATTAAATTACATGAGCTCTTAGGCACTATATTACAAAAGAAGCTCTTGTTGTATTTTTCCTAAGTAGAGCATGATGTAAGTATTCTGAGTATTGCTTGAAGCAGATGAGAAAAACAAAACTATGTTCTGAAAGTCAGATATATTAAATGCAATGGATACAGCATACAGTATTTTCTAAGAGCAATGGTCTTAACTGGACATAGGATCATTGAAATTGGAGAATTACTGCATCAAAACCAACAGATAAAAGCTTGTCCCAGCATGATCTTTTCTTACATGGTGTTTGCAATTGAATGTGTAAGTATCTGATGTAAAAGCTAGTGAATTATGCTTACCAAGGATTTCACTTAGAATTTTCTCATCTAATTATGAGAAAATTTCACCAAAATGCGTTCGCTCACATCTTGTCTTGTGGTATGAATACCAAAGGCAAAAAATATATAGTCAAAACGTAGATGGAAGCTCCAAGGGAGCCTACTATTCTGTGGGAGTAAATTCCTGATCCAAGTATGTAGAACAGGAGAAGACAGATGCAAACAGTAATGAACCACACCATAAAGCAGGGACACTAGCAGAGTCACGTACAGCAAATTGCCCAAGTCCTTAGGAAGGGTGAGACAGAGTAGAGAGAGGCATGCATAAGCAACAGATAGAGCATAGCACCCCAGAAAGGAAGGATGGAGAAGTAATCTAGAGAGCTAAGTAGAGGCCAGAACTGGAAAGAGTTTCTCATTGACTAAGCAGTTTAATGGAGACAATGGGACTATGAGCAAGTGCTCTGAATTTTTAGACGATCTCAAGATGCTGCATGAGATTAGTGCTCTTGCAATGTATAGAGAATATTGAAGAAAAGCAGAGGTAAATCAGTAGTAATAGAAAGAAAATAATAATGAGAGTAATAGATCTACTGAAGGGACAGACTGGAGACAGCAAGAAGTTAAGGTATCAAGAAGGCAATGGCCTGGATTTGTGATAAGGGACATGTTACTGCATTGCCCTCCTTTTATATTTGAGCTTTACTTGATAATAATGTATTTTCAGCCCCAACCTATTTATGTTAATGGGAGATCTAATTTCTTTTCAAGGTTTCTACATTTGCATATGCTTTGTTGCTATGGAAAAATACCAATGACTGTGCCATAGGTACTTAGAAGTTTCAGTTTGTTTAGTTATTTTGGGTTTTGTTGTTTCAGTCTTGGTTTTGCATGTTCAGGAACATGACGTCACCATCTGCATGAAGTCATCCTAGTAAAGGGCATCGTAACAGTGGGCATGTGTGATGGCTATTGTTCACTGCCAGCTTGACCACATCTCAAATTATCTAAATCCAAATGGTTGGGCACCACTGCGAAGGATTTTTTTTTTCATAATTATGTCATTTGAAGAGGGAAGACCCATTTCTAATTTGGGTCTTTGAGACAGAGAGATAAAGCTTTAATCCAGATCTTTTGCCATGTGAAGATCCACCATTAATCTGTGTCAAACCTTCAGCTGGAAGCATATATAAATGACAAGGAGAGAGAGATATTCATTCTATAAATTTTGATTCTCTAGAGAATTCTAATACAGCATGTAAGAGTGATCACAAGAAAAAATAAGGAAGTCTTGGTATTTTTATATAATTTTTTAAAGTATCTATTTATCTTCTAATTATCTATTAGGGTTTTCTACCCCAGTTTAGACCATTTGATTCTCGAGTAAAAGACACAGAGATTTATTAGTTTTATAATAAGCTTTCAAGCACTAGAGTTGGGCAGATATCAACCCTCAAAGTTATTTTTCTATGTCCCAGCCATGTTTTCCAATATTACTTGTCATATTGTTCCTGTCTGGGCCCTCATGGCCATGTGCTCATGGTTCAAATTGCTCCATAGTGACTTTCTCCTCCTCCTCCTCCTCCTCCTTCTCTTCCCCCTCTTCCTCTTTCATCTTTGTTCTGACCTGAAACCCCAAGTCTGAGAACTGAAGTTCCACCTACCTATCTTCTGCCTAGCTATAGTCTGTCCAGCTTTTCAATTAACCAATCAGAGATAACTGGGAAGCAAAGATTATACAACATTGTTCAGTGTATGTGCTAATGCGGTCATCTGGACTGCAGCCAGGCCTCAGAGTCCAGAATTTAGCATCTGAATACACAGAGCAGCAGACCAACTCCCAACAAATTCCTGTGGTGGGAATTAAGTAGGTTCCCATGAAAATATAAATGATGTTTTCTGAGAACAATTTTCCTAACTGTTTAATTATTTCCCACAATGCCTCACCTTGTACAATGTGCAACTATTATAGCTATTATTTTTATCACCCACAGCCTTACTTCCAAATAGCTTAACATTCATTTTCCATTCTCACTTTGCCACAACCCTTGGCAATCATAAATTTTCTTCTTAATATACACATTTTCTTATTCTAGGAATTCCACATAAAATGGAACTTCACAATATATAGTTTTTGGGGTCTTGCTCTTTTCCTTGGCATTATTTTCCTAAGTATCTTCCTTGTTATAGTGTCCAGGTTTCATTCATTGTCATAGCTCCAAGTTATTCTAATTTATACACAAATCGAATTCTGTTCATTAATAATTATTCCGATTATTTTTTCTTAGGAATTAATCCATGATGAAACTTCATGTACGAGTTTTTGTGGATGCAAACTTTGGCTTTCTGGAGTAGATGTCTACAATGGAAACTCTGGTCCCATACACACGGTCTCCAATGTCTGAAGCACTTGCAATAGTTTTACCCACCTTAACTTTCAATAAGAAATTCATGAGGCTCTGCTTTCTCCTCACACTCGTCAGTAGCTCTTATCGTCTGCTTGAATTGCAGGGTCTAGAGACTGCACATGTTGTCACTTATATTTGGTTTGCATTTTCCTGACGATGAATTATGATGAACACTTCTTCATGTCCTTATTGACTTCATACACGCTATTTAAAAAGAGGTCTATTCACATCTCTACCAACATTTAATTAAGTCTATTTTATCTTATTTATTACAGAGCTTTACAAATTCTGCACACTTTAATTGGCTATTTTCTGTGGACCTCATTCCATAAGCCTTAGACCTAAAGATGAAATATCAACAAACTTTTATTTTTACAAAGTTACACTCTAGTGGAGTTACAAATAATAAAAATTGAGCACATAAGTAAAAAAAAAGTCTGAGAATAATAAAATACCTGAAGATGAATGAGGGACATGTCAGTGCCATAGGAAGATGAAAAAGGACAGCTAAGGCGAGTTTGCCCTTTGTGCAGGGAGGAGGCAGAAACTACCACATGATCATAAGCTCTCTGCTGAAAACGCATCCCAAGGATTTGCTTGCATATAAGACAAAGGAACCCATCCTCCAAAACAGAACGCAGCCAACGTCGAGAGTGCCACTTCAGCTTAATGATGCAGTTGATGTAATTTCTGGTCAATTTGGACTTGAACTCTGTGATTGTATGAATGATCATATTTCCCAGGGTTACATCTTATGCATTTAATCTAATTTTGCCTTGGTACATTTTGAAACAAAGAGTGTCTTTCGAATTCAAGGTCCACACAGTGCTTCTCAGAGTTTATTGGCTTAAGCACATATTTATTAACTATATTCATTTCAAAGCTTATCTTTATCAGGTTATAGTAATGAGAGCAAAGGGTAAGAGGTAACCAAATTTTCCACTTCATTAATAAGCTAGATGCAAAGAAACAAGATAAGGTATTCAACAATGCTAGCAGTGAGTTTTACTTCCCCAATATTGAACTTTCCTTGAAATAATTTTCTAAAGCAAATCCATAAAATATGAGGTGACCGCGTTTCCTATTTGCAAACAATGCATAAAACATAAAGTAACAGGCACAATATTCACATTTCAAAAATGCAATTTGGAAAGTACTGCTGCTCTCTTGCTTGTTTTGAAGCCAGCTGCCAGAGGATATGAATAACAAGATCAGAAATATCCAATAAAGGCTAAGTGTGCTGTGGGTAATGTCCCCTTCATTTGGGTGCAGTTCCGCTTGGACAAAGGGCAGATACCTAAAACCACTGCATGTATTCCACTGGAGTCAAGTTAAATAAAAACGACCCACTGTTCAAAAATCCAACCTAATGAAAGTTTACCTATTCGACTGAGCATCCAACAATGTCCCCTCATAAATGCTGGCACTTCAACTAAGCTGATTTAAAGCAGCAGCTTAAATCTTACACTTAAAAAACGCCTCAGGAATAACTAAACTATGAACAGGGCTGTTCTTGATCATTAAAGAGCTATTTATTGGATACCTACCCTCTCATACTGAATAATATTTCTTCAAACATGAGAAGGGAGACAACACCTGTTCTCAATGTTGACTTTTAGAGGAGATGGATAATAAGCAGATAAACAAGAGAATTGTATGATGTGTAAATGCTGCAGAGAACAAAAAGATGGGGTGGCTTATGCCGGCAAATCTACCTGAGAGAAACGAGATGAGGTGACTAAAAAGGTCTCTGTGTTACTGGAAAAACACCGCTTGAGCCGTGCAAGGCTAGGCAGGAAGGCACTTGGTGTGGAATGTCATGTCACGTGGGCTTAACTTCTGTTACTGTTCAACAGTGAGACCCAGCTGTTTTCTTCACTGCTCTTAACGCCCATCACTAGTATTATACATGTTGAAACAAGCTTTCCCAATTAATTGGAAAATATTAGTATTGTTAAGTCTGTGCACATATATATTTAAACAGGTGTTTAACACATTATTTAGAAACTTCAGTATATTTCAATTTTTCTATATTTAATTATTCCTAATATTTTAATGAATTTAGCAACCAAAGCTATCTTTTTATGAATGCTTAAATATTTTGCTAATAAAACACCTGTTTCAGATAACACCTTGCTAGTGTTATACAGGAAACCATTCTAACACAGTCATTCATCAGTTGCTCTGGTCATGTGACTGTTATATGGTGATCAAAGACAGGCTCTGATATAGGAGTCACAAAGCTTCAAGTTGAGTAAAAGCTAATCATTCTGTTCCCTATCAAGTGGTTGCTTTTATAAATCATGTTTCTACGTGAAAAAAAATCATAAGAGACTATGCCCAAATATGAGTCACATTTCAAGTCTCTGCATTTGTCAGCTATGCCAACATGTCATAGAGTAAAGCACTTCATATGACCAAGACCTTAGTTTAGTTTCAGGGACTACATGTCTATCTTGCTGTCTCCAGAAGCTTCACAATACAACATAAATGAGGCACAGATTCACTTTCCCCTCACAGGCAAAATCATAAGCTAAAATTTCATATCCTTCAATCAACAACCACATGGAAATTATTTATTATATTATATGCAGGGCATCGTGGTTTATGGAAAACAGAGCATGCTATCTATACAATGATATACACAATGCATTTAGATACACTTTTGTTATTAACACAAGGTAGCAAGTGAGAAGCACATTTTCAAAGAATTGGATAAAACTTTTCAGACATTCATAAAGGAAAGAAATAATCTGAAGACTTCTTTCTGATGTAATTGTATATGCAGAGCACACTTAGGCTTCTTTCTGTGGAAGGCATTGTGCAGACTCTGCCACCCACTTGGCATTCACCATCATGTAGTCATCAAGAGATCCTCACGCCAAGAACCTGAGGTCCCATGCCTGAGTGCTTAGTCTGCCTCAAGGTACACTCAGCCTGTGCGTGGTTGGGACTCAAAGGAGCATGGACTTTAAAGCCTAAGAGTTTCTCTCAGCAGGTGATGGGCTGTATTTGATGAAAACAAAACAAACAGGCAAGCAAACAACTCTTCAAGCTACTCCATTGTTCATTCGTAGTTCCAGGCTGGGCATGGCAGTAGTCACACAGATGGCACTCTGCTTATTATCAGGCCTCTCCTTCCTCTGACCCACATGTGCTGCCACTTCACCCTCTACTCTAATGAACACTCATTTGTGTTAAAACTCTATTCTCTGGGTCTGTTACTGGATAGCCTAAAAGAGATCACAAAATGAGCTCAAATAACTGAAGCGGTAGCAGGATTTATTAGAGATAAAAACATTGGGCCATTGTCAAATGTCTTGCGGCAGGCAGTGTTCACTTTGTATCTGTATTTGAGCTTTTTAAAGTGTGCCAGTTATTATTTCTTCTCTATGTCATACATCATGTGCCTTATCAAGCAAGGAATATCAAGGAAATTTTGAGTTACCTTAAAAAGCTTAGGCATCCTTAGTTGCAGGGACTAGAGATAGAGTTATGTAAACAGCCCATTACTCACTAGGAACTGATAAAGCCCAAACCTTGCCTTTAAATCTGATAATTATGTTCTCAGCACTATTAATCTGCATTTAGTGCAAATTTAGTTCATGAAAGATACTGTTTTAATTTCTGGAGATAAAACATCAGATTTAGCCTGCTTCTGCATTTTATGAATTAATAATCCAGTTAAGCAGTGTGAACGGGAGATGATAAAAGCTACATTATAACATTGCCAATAGCAAATGGTATATTTAAGAAACAAAGAAAAGGAAGCTGTTTTCTTGAGTACCCAACTCAACCCCAAATGGTGACTCGAAGGCAATGAGATACAGGTTACAATGGGTGTTTTTAAAAGACAGGGAAAATGCCTTGTAATTAAACACAAACTACACTTCAAACATAGGGATATGTAATTTCATCTTTAATGACTTTCTTTTAGTTTTTGCTGTGTTTTGTTTTTGTTTTTAAAGCACAGTCTCTGTCAATAGTTACAACTTGGTGAAAATAGATCAGGAAGCATTTCACTGTGAAACTAGAAACACAGATATTTTCTTTGAGGTCAGGAGTTGGTCCAGATGTGCTGGAGAAAAATGGGGATTAAAGCCTGGTGGTAGGAGTCCAGCAGCTGTCCTGGCTGCAGAGGCCCACTGGAAGCAAGAAATAAAAAGAAACCCACTTCCTCCCCATCCTTAATCTCTCAACCCTGAGCTCAAGAGAAGCACTTGTCTGCAGCCAGGAACAAGCAGCAAGGAGACCACTGCCACCATGTATGAGCAGCTGTGGCAGAGAGCCAAAAGCAGAGGAAGCCAACCCAAGATTGACACATCTTGGTTTTAGTGAGGTTTCTGTGCATGTGGGAAACCGTGACAAATACTTCTCTGGAGATAACAGCAAAACAAAGTAGCAAACACAAAGAACCCTCACTAAAGATCCTCATAGTCATCATATAAATAATTAGAAGTTAAGAATGATTGTATTATGTTTATCCTATGTTATATGTCTAATATCCACTTATAAGTGAGTATGTGCCATGTGTATCTTTCTGCTTCTGGGATACCTCACTCAGGATGATCTTTTCTAGTTCTCACCATTTGCCTACAAATTTTATGATTTCCTTGTTTTTAATAGCTGAGTAATGGTCCGCTGTGTAAATGTTCCACAGTTTCTGTATCCATTCCTCAGTTGAGGGACATTTGGGTTGTTTCCAGATTATGGAGAGAAGGGGTATAGGAGGATAAGGGGGAAGGAGGAGGGCTGGAAAGAGACGATGGAATGAGGCTACAGCTGGGATAGAAAGTGAATAAATTATAATAAATAATAATAATAATAAAGGAGAAAAAAAACAATAAAAAAGAAGTTAAGAATGAGCAGCTCATTATGCAAACTTGCATTGTTCCCAATCAGCAAGCAAAAATGATGAAAAATTTCCATGGTATTTTAAACACACATGTAATGCTTTCAAATTTATGTCTTGCTGTTGTGATACACTTAACATTTTGGATAATATCTCTATTACTTTTGAGATGCTGTTTCATGCCCATCACAAGCACTCTCTTACAGCTTTCCTTTCATAAGAGTCAGCACTATATCAGACAGATGCAAGACATAGGTGTGTCTTTGATTCGCCAGCACCTGTCAATGAGATGTTTATATCACACCTCTTCTCCCCAGGCTCCAGGAGCTAGTATGCACAAAAACAGTGAAAAACTATATAAGACAAAAAACTGGTGGGTGTCTTAAAGAAAACACTGTTTTCCAGAAACAACAAGATGTACGTATAAAAATCACAGACACTGTGACAGCACAAGACCTGCAGAAGCTCAGGCCGGACGAAATCCATCACAGAGGTGGGGAAGTCCGTGTGTGGTCCCATCCTAGCCAAGAAGATATTTTCAATTGATGGCTGCTGGGAGAAGCAGAATCCATGTTTTCAGTCGCGATCACTACATATCTCAGCCACACCTCAGGGCAGGCCTCTTGGCCAGGAGTACTCAACCAATACACACTGGATGCAATGATTTTGTTGTGTTCTTTGCTTTTTTTTTAAGGGAATGAACAGGAATCTGGGTTAGCAGAGAGAGAGATGATTTGGAAATAGTTGGCATAGGAGAATGGATATGATCAAATATATTGTATGACATTTTTGAAGAATAAATTTAAAAAGAATAGATGTTTTCAATCTAGAGCAGAAAGCAAAAGGGAGAGAGATGAAGCTATTGAAAACAAATAAATGAACAAGCGATAGAGCAAGCACTGTTTAAAAGAAGATGCAGATGCTGAAGTCACCTTCAAGAAACTGAACACCTTCATGAGCCCAGTACCAGCTCTGTGCTCACAGACGCCTGGCTATGTCGTGACATATCATTCCTCTCTTTGTTCTAGTTTTTTCCCTTCCATCTTCATTTGTTTCTTGTTCTCCCTCCCCTTTCATCCTCTTTGCCCTTTTAATTCTCAACTTTCTGTAATGTGTCTAAAGATTCAGACTAGTAAACAGAAACTATCTTGTCCTTGCTCTGTGTTTAAAATAGCATAACAGAACTATTGATTATAAAACAACAATAACCAAAGAGAAAGAAGGGGAATGATGGGACGGAGCTGGAAGTAGCCGGATTCACACACACTCTGGGACATAGCTGGATAATGGGAATGAAGAAAAAAGAGGGGTGGATGGCTGGAGAGAGCAGAGAAAGAACAGCACAGAAAAGGCTAAAGCAAGTGAAGTTTAGGTGTAGAGGAGATAAGGAGGGGTACAAAGGGAGAAAACTCTCAGGAGACGTCTGTATTGTAACTTTCATCCGCTTTCCTCTGTGGGTGTCACATCTACGAGGAAACTGAGAGAAAGGTGGACCAAGGTGCTAACCATTGGGCCCTGGAATGAGTGCCATGCAAGCCACACCCTCTAGCAGTGGTTCTCAACCTGTGGGTCGTGAACCCTTTGGGGGTGGAATGACCGTTGCACAGGGCTGCATATTAAATATCCTGCATATCAGATTCCTTACAATTCATAGACATTCATATCTGATATTCATTTCCGATATACGGTATGATTCACAACTAACAAACTTATAGTCATGAAGTGGCAATGAACACAGCTTTGTGAATGGGATCACTGCACCTTGAGAACAGTATTAAATGGTCGCAGTGTTAGAAGGCTTGAGGGCTCTGGCACAAGGAAACCAGGATTCTTGACTTTTCTGGGCTCTCGCAGAGTTGACCCCCAATCTGTTTTCAAACACCTGCTTTCTGGTCTAGCAAAGAACGCACAATCCGCTCGTGTATGGGTAACCCTGAGAACAGCGTACAGACTGAGCAGGTTGTGCTTGTGTAGTGAGGAGGGTGTGTGTCCACTCACAATTAATGAAAATACAGTATAAACCTGTATTGATACTGCAAGGAAAAGGGTATTGGAAGAAGGAAAAGAAAGAGGGGAATGATGTAATTATAATCTTGAAGAATAAATAAAAAATTTCTAAAAATGCACAATTCCATGGTTGACACAAAATACCAATTAGATTTCATAATGTTCACCACAACAAAAGCAGGGATTATCAACCAAGCACTCCTGAGGAGACCCAGTCACTTGGGTAGATATTGAGCTTTGCCTTCCTTTTTTTTATTTTATTATTATTTTTTTTATCAGTTACATTTTATTAACTCTGTATCCCAGCCGTGTCCCGATCCCTCATTTCCTCCCAGTCCCTCCCTCCCTCCCTCATCTCCACCGTGCCCCTTTCCAAGTCCACTGATAGGGGGGACCTCCTCCCCATTCATCTGATCCTGTTTTATCAGGTATCTTCAGGACTGGCTGCAAAGCCCTCCTCTGTGGCCTAACAGGACTGCTCCTCCCTTCGGGGGTGGGGAGACCAAAGAGCCAGTCATTGAGTTCCTGTTAGAAATAGTTCTTGTTCCCCTCACTTTGGGAAACCAATTGGTTACTGAGCTACCACAGGCTACATCTGAGTGGAGGTTCTAGGTTATATCCATACATGGTCCTTGGTTGAATGTCAGTCTCAGAATAGACCCTGTGCCCAGATATATTTGGTCCTTGTGGAGCTCCTATCCTTTCCCCACCAGACTAACTCCCCTTCTTTCTTATGATTCCCTGTACTCTGCCAAAGGTTTGGTCATGAGTCTTTGCTTTGAAAACACTGCTAGTTAGAGTCTTTCAGATGCACTCAGTAGACTCCTGTCATACGTTCAATGGACATCCCATCCGTCTTTCTTTTTTTTTTTTAACTTTTAAAAATTATTTTATTATTTAATAGTTCTTACTATTTTATTATCATTTATTACAATTTATTTAATTTTTATCCTGGCTGTGGCACCCTCCCTCATCTCCTCCCAGTCCCACCCTCTGTCCCTCTTCTCCCTCTATGCCCCTTCCCTAGTCCACTGATAGAGGTGGTCCTCCTCCCCTTCTATTTATATACAGATTTTAACCCCAATATTAGTTACTAATGTCTTATTTAGGGTGTCTATTTCTGGGATAAAACGTCATGACCAAAAGCAGCTTGAGGAAAGGATTGATCATCTTACCCCATGTCCGCTCAATTGATTATCTTTTTTAGGTGTATAGATTTTATTATGTTTATCATATCTTATAGGTCTATATAAGTGAGTATATCCCGTGTTTGTCTTTCTCCTTCTGGGATATTTCACTCAGAATGATCTTTTCTAGATCCCACCATTTGCCTGCAAATTTCATGATTTCCTCCTTTTTGATTGCTGAGTAGTATTCCATTGTATAAAAATACCACAATTTCTGTATTCATTCCTCCGTTGATGGACATCTGGGTTGTTTCCAGGTTCTGGCTATTACAAATAAAGCTGCTATAAACATGGTTGAGCAAGTATCCCTTTTGTGTACTTGAACAAACTTTGGGTATATACCTAGCAGTGGTATAGCTGAGTCTTGAGGATGGCTCAGCCGTTAAAGGCTAGGCTCACAACCAAAAATATAAGAGCTTTGCCTTCTAACAGTAACAAAATGATAACTGTCTCTGAATGCCATAAAAATATCAGTCAAATATGGCCTTGGTAACATTTCTTTTCCATCTCATATTTCTAGTTGTTGCTTGTTAGTTCGCTTGTATGAACAAAGTGTTTACTTTTCATTCCAGGGCTGTGCTGCTGGCATGTGAAATCAACAGTTCTCAGGGACGTTTAAAAAGAAAACTGGATTTTTCCTCTTTACTTTTATCTTGACAAATTAACAGACAGGAAATGGAGGTCTATAATTCACACACTAGTTTTAACAGCAACATGCAATTTTGGCTTCTTTCAGACTAGAATATTTTCAGCATTTTTACAGGCTGATGATGTTTTTAAACACCTGGGCCTGGCAGCTGTCCCCACCTTAGTAAACTCCTAAAATCCATAGTCACTGGGGTACATCATGGAGGCAGAAGCATCTCTGCCAACAGTGGCCTCTTCTTCCTCCTCATTTGTATTTGTTAATAAACTTATTCAAGTAATACTATCTCTAATAAGTGGCAGGCACAGTTCTCTTTCTTTATCAAATACACTGTTTAGTGATGTCTGGTCAGAACATCAAGTTCAGGTTTTCACACTACATAAAGAGTTATTATCAAGCATGATGCATGATATGTGAATGCCACGGAGAAGCAAAGTGAAGTTGTGTCCCAAACTATTAACAGCTAATGGTACAATTTCAGAAGTGGCTATGTTCATTTATTTTGCAAACTGTTTAAATAGGTATTAATGCGTGCATTCAGAGGGCTAGAGATGTAGCTTGTAGAAAAGCACTTGCCTAGTGTTTATAAGGCCTCAGGTTAAATTCTTTAACTTATTACATTCTAATTACATTTTTGCATAATTTTTTATCAACTTCAACCTCATTTATCAATGCCCCTAATGACTACCATTTTAGCGTTTTCGTATTTTTAGTTTGTATGTATAAAAGATAATGGATTGTTGTCATTTTGTGCCTGGCCTATTTCAGTTAGTAACATGCTCCCCACCCTGCTGCCAACCACCTACATCTATTCTATTACATAAGACAGGACGTGATTGTTTTTCAAAGTATGAGTATTTTTTCACTACAATCTTTCTGCATATTAGTTTGGTTATCTGCTCACCCACTTACACACTCTGACATTGATTCCATGGTGTTCTACTTTCCTTTTGTTGTTGTGATAGGACACTCAGACTAGGAGCAACTTGAGAAGGGAAAGGGTGAACTTGGCTTATACTTTTTGGTCCAAACCATCATTTAGAGAAATCAAGGCAAAAACTCAAGCAGGAACTGAAGCAGAAACCATGGGTAAATGCTGTTCTGTCTTCCTTCTCACACCTTCACAGGCTCATGTTCGATGCTTACTCAGCACAGGCCCACCTGCCTGGGAACAGTGCCACCATAGTGAGCTGAGCCTTCCAACATCAATAATCAAAATAAAGGCAATCTCTTGAGGGCATGGCTGAGATGGAAATGATCGGCTGAGACTCACATCACTCTGAGCTGTGTCAAGTGGAATGCTGAAGCCAAGTAAGGCCCATGGTTGCTTGTTGTGGACAGTGCCTTAGTGGACATGGAAACACACATGTTTCTTCAGCATACGAACTTCATTTGTTTTTGCCCAGGAGTGGAACTTTGGATCATATCATACTTCTGTTTGTACTGGTTGTTGAACCCCATACTGGTTTTCTATACCAGCTGTACAAATTTGTACTCCCAGAATGAGTGACAGTGTTTTCTCATATTCTTATCTTTCATGTTATTTATCATAGACATATATAGGCATGAGCAACATCTCATTGTAGCTTTAATTTGTTTCTCAAGTAATTGGTGATAAACACTTTTCTCTTTTACCTGATGGTGATCTGTATGAATTCTCATGAAATATGTCTTTTCAGGCCATTTCTTTATGTGTTTTGCAGGTGGTTTTTTTTCCCATTCATTGGGTTATCTTTTTAGTCCAATCACAATTTCAAAAGTTTATTTTTTATTTTGTTGTCTATACTTTGAGGTCTATACCGTGAGATATCACAGAGTGTCTCCAGTCTGAGGGAGTCTCTAAACGGTCCTTATTGCTTGTATTTGCTTAGAGAGGGAGGAACCTAGTGAAAGTGGTCAGTTAGTGACTTCCTGAAGCTTCTGAGATTTCACTTCCTGGGCTTAGGGAGATTACTCTAGGATGGAATGTTCTGTATCCCATCAGAACAGTCTTGGTCTTAACCAGCGCTCCTTCATGAACAATCGTTTTATTAAGGAAGAAACTAATACACAATAAGAGTGCAGAAACTCATTTTTTATATTTAATGTTAATTTTGTATCTTAAAATTTTGCTGATTTTATTGGTTATGTTTGTAGAGTTGCTGTGATTTTTCTATAGATCAGACTGTATTATGTTTGAGAAAAATACAGCATGTCAGCAAACTACTAAATCCCTGAAACAGCTTTTGTCGTTCTCAAAGTTCTTGCCAAGGGAAGAGGACAGCAAAATAGGACAAAAAAAAATACTTGAATAAGAGCTATCTGGCAGACTTCTTCTTAGGCATACTGGGAAAAAGCAAACCCCAGTGTTACCTGGGAGAAAGCCTCTCTAGTGCCCAACCAGTGAGTCAGCAATTTCATGGAATGCTGGTTCCAAACTACGAAAGCAAGCTCAGTGAGAGCAATGTCACTGCTTGTGATGGTTAATATTCGTGCTCAACTTGACTGGGTTAATAGTCACCTAAGAGACATCCTTCAAGGGGTCTGCGGGTGTTTCCAGGGAAGTTAAGCTGAGGAATAAAGGCTTACTTTGAATGTGGGTAGCACTACCTCATGTCCTGGGGTCCCGGGCTGAATAAAGATAAAAGGAAGAAGCCTGTTTAACGCTAGGATTTATTCCTCTCTGCTTCTGTTGCCATGCTTTTTCAAATATGATAGACTATATTTCCTCAAACTGCAAACCAAAATAAACACTTCTTGAGTTGTTTTTGACACATGTGTTGTTACAGGAGGATCAAGTAATGAAACTCCTACACAGTCTACCTAGTAAGAACTCGCCCGTAAGAGAACTAGGAAGTATAGGTGCACTAGGTCTAACCACTGGCCACTGGACTTCAGCGTACTGTAGACTTGGGCGCATATGGTGGAGTTTCATGTACAGCTCAGCGCTATGAGCTTGGGTGGGGATTTCCGTCCAACCTGTTTCTTGCCGGTCTAGTCACCACTGTGCATTGATGTTATTAGTATGTTTAACTCCGTGTTAACACATATAAATTAACTGTATGTGCTGCACAGTCTCTAAACCTTTTGTTTGAGCAAGTATCTCACTTTCCTAACAGAAGTAGGCTATGATGGGATTGGCATGGCTGCAAGAGAACAAGGTGGCTGATCATAATTTGTTTAGAGTCAGGAAGCACAGAGAAGATTCGAAGTGGGGTCAGCTCTCAAACCTTAAGGCTTCCTCCAGCAGGCTCTACCTTCTAAAGGTCCCAGGACCATCTAAAACAGCACCAGCAGATATGGCTAAGCCATCAAAAATAAGAGCCTATGGAGAAAAGATGATTTCAAATCTACACTTATGATTAAATCTTGATTTTCCTTTCATTTGGTTGCTTAGTCAGCTTGCCTCTTCATGGATTACTTGAAACCATTTACATGTAAAGCAATTTAATTTTATTTTATAATCTCCTCAGACTTGTGTGTTTGAACTCTTGTCCCCTAGCTGCCGAGTGGCCTTGAGATGGAGCCTTACTGGAGGAAGTGGAGGCACTTGGGGGCAGGCAGCCTTGAGACCCATTGCCAACACAATGGACCCCTACCTCACATCCCCCTTGTCATGTCTTCCCCGCCGTGATGGCCTATAGCGCCTCCAACTGGAAGTCAAAGTATACCCTTCCTCTAAGCTGCTTCTTTTTTTAATTTATCCATTTTTTATTAATTACAGTTTATTCATTTTGTATCCCAGCTGCAGCCCCTTCCCCATCCCACCTTCTCTCCCTCTTCTCTACCCATGCTCCTCTCCCAGTCCACTGACAGGGAAGATCCTCCTCCCCTTCCCTCTGACCCTAGCCTATCAGCTCTCATCAGGACTGGCTGCATTGTCCTTCTCTGTGGCCTGGTAAGGCTGCTCCCCCCCGGAGGAGGAGGTGATCAAAGAGCCAGCCACTGAGCTCATGTCAGAGACAGCCCCTGTTCCCATTACTAGGAAAACCATTTGGCTACTGAGCTGCCATGGGCTACATCTGTGCAGGGGTTCTAGGTTATTGCTATGTATGGTTCTTGGTTGGAGTTTCAGTCTCAGAAAAGACCCCTGTGCCCAGACTTTTCTTTTACTTTCCTTGTGGAGCTTCTGCCCTCCAGGTCTTTCACCTCCCCTTTCTTTCATAAGATTCTCTGCACTCTGCCCAAGTTTGGCTATGAGTCTCAGCCTCTGCTTTGATACCCTGTAGGGTAGAATCTTTCAGAGGCCTTCTATAGTAGCCTCCTGTCCTGTTCCTTGTTTTCTCCATCTTCTGATGTCCATCCTGTTTGCCTTTCTGAATGAGGATTGAGCATCTTACCCAGGGTCCTCCTTCTTGCTTAAGTTTCTTTAGATTTACAGATTTTAGTATGTTTATCCTATATCATATGTCTAATATCCACTTATCAGTGAGTACATACCATGTGTGTCTTTCTGCTTCTGGGATACCTCACTCAGGATGATATTTTCTAGTTCCCACCATTTGCCTGCAAATTTCATGATTTCCACGTTTTTAATTGCTGAGTAATATTCCATTGTGTAAATGTACCACAATTTCTGTATCCATTCCTCAACTGAATGACATCAGGTGGTTTCCAGCTTCTGGCTATTACAAATAAAGCTGCTATGAGCAAGGTTAAGCAAATGTCCTTGCTGTGTACTTGAGCATCTTTTGGATATATATAGGAGTGGTATAGCTGGGTCTTGACGTGTAAAGCAATTTCTAATCAGCATAGAATTACTACAGATATTTTGAGTTTGTCTCCTGATTATACTGTAGCTTCTTTTTATCCTTCTTTTTCTGCCTTCCTTTGTACTCAAGGGTGTGTTCCAGCACTATGTTTTTACTCCTTCTGTTTTAAGTTTTCTGCATCTACATCAGATTTTATAGTTTTAGTTAGCATGAGGCTCATAGCTATAATAGACTATTTTATGCTGATAACAATTTAACTTTGATTGCATAAAAATGCCACATACTTGCTCCATTTCCTCTATATTTTACAATTTCAAAGCGACACTTCACTCTGTTCATATTGTGTATCACTTAATCAATTACTGCAGCTATTATTTTTAACTGTTTCTGCCTTTTATCCCCATGGTAAAATATGAGTGACTTGTAGACCATTAGCACTATATTAGGGTTTTCAGAATATGACTACACTTGTCTACCAGCCAATGTATACATTACACTTTATACACTTTTATATACATTTATGCTCCTGATTGGCCTCCTTTCCTTTCTGCTGGACCTTCTCCCTTTGACACATCTAGTAAGAGATACTCAATGAGAGTTGAACACTCTAGAGATTTTTGAGGGTATCAGGGTATAAATCATTGATTGGCATTCATTTCTGAAAGACAATTTTGCCAGGTGTATGTATAGTAATCTCGACTGGAAATCTTTGTTGTTTGATTGTTTTGGGTTATTTTGTTTTGTCCTTTAGTATTTTGAATACACCAGTCCTCCTCTCCCCTGACTTGTTAGGTTTCTGCTGAAAAGTTTACATCATTTCTTATTTGAAAATTTTTGTAGGTAGCTTAGTTCTTTTATTCTACTGATTTATTTTACTATTTTTTGTTGTTTGGGGAGTTTTGTCTTAATATAGCATTTATTTAGTTAGTTAGGGTTTTTTTTGTTTGTTTTCAGCCACGCCTTCATTTCTCCTAGGTATTTGAGCTTTGTGCATTGATCTCTCACATGATGGAATTACAGGTATGTCATCTTGACGTAGTCTTATTTGAAGAGAGTATGACAGACCTTTGACTGTCTTCTGTATGGTATCAGTACCTGTCCCCAGATTTAGAAATTTCCCTACTATTTAGTTAGGATTTCTGTCTCCTTGTTTCACCATTTTTCTTACTGAACTATCATTACTTCAATGATTTTTCTTTTACTGTTTTTCTATAAATTCTACGATCATCTTCATTGTAATTTTCTTTATTGTTCTTTGATTGCATTCAGGGACAAGGTTTTTGTTTATTGCCCAAGATGGCCTAGAACTTAGTATGCAGTCCAGGTTTGTCATGAACTCAAGATTCTCATAATGGCATTTTTACTTCATTGATTTTATATATATATCTGACATGATATGAATGAGAAATGTCCTCTGTAGACTTGTATATTTGAATACTTGGGCCCCAGTTGATGGCATTGTTTAGGGACGTAATGGAACTTTTGGAAGATGCAGTCTTAATGGAAGTAGGAATAGGAGTAGGAGTAGGCTGTGAGATTTATAGCCTCACCCTACTTTATATTGTCTCTCTCCATGTGTTTGTCTCCCACTATCTCTCTCTCTCTGTGTTTGTCTTTCTCTGTAATGAGAATTTTGTTTTTTTTAACAATACAGTTATGTTATATGAATATATTTTTGTTTTAATCCCAGGTGGTGGGTATGAGTCTTGTTCAGTTTGTCCACAGCTGTTAGCAATGATTGTCTAGTGCTTTGGGAGGGTATTTTTGCCAGATGCAGAGAGTTTAATTCTGGGGACTCTGGAGAAGGTGTACATAGAAGAGCCAGAGAAGACCAATGGCCACCACTGCCACCCAGCTGCTGCTACTGGTTCCTGCTACTGCTGATTTCTGCTGCTGCATTTGCTATTGATGGTTGATTTTCCCTTAGGAACTTGATGCCTCAATCAGCAGTAAACAGTCAAAAGTGGTTTAAGCCCCCTTTCCCCTCCAACCTTCCTCCTTACCTACCTAATGTTGGGAAGTTGGAGGGGTGGTAGATATAAGAACAGAATAAAATAGACCAAAAAGAAGTATTCTCTCTCTCTCTCTCTCTCTCTCTCTCTCTCTCTCTCTCTCTCTCTCTCTCTGTGTGTGTGTGTGTGTGTGTGTTTCTCTCTGCGTGTTTTTCTTTCTCTGTCACTCTGTCTTTGTATCTCTCTCTGTCTGTCTCTCTGTCTGTCTGTTTCTCTGTCTCTGTCTGTCTGTCTCTCTCTGCCTCATGTATGTGAATGAACCATGACCACCCAAGTTAGTACTCTTGCTGCCCTATCTTCCCCACAATTGTAGACACTCTCTTTGCAACTGTAAGCTAAAATAAATCCTTTGTTTCTTAAGATGTTCCTGATTGTGTTATTTTATTACAACAATAGAAGAGTATCTAATATAATTTTTTGTACCTAATACACATTTTTAATTTTTCTTTTTAAATTTTTAAAATAAATTACAGTTTATTCACTTTGTATCCCAGCTTTAGCCCCTTCCCTCATTCCCTACCAATCCCACATTCCCTCCCTCATCTCCTACCATGCCTCTCCCCCAGTCCACTGATTGGGGGTTCCTCTTCCCCTTCCATCTGACCCTAGTCATGAGAAATGGCTGCATTGTCTTCCTCTGTGGCTTGGTAAACCTGCTCCTCCATCAAGAGGAGGTAATCAAAGAGCCAGACACTGACTTCATGTCAGAGGCAGTCCTCGTTCCCATTACTATGGAACCCACTTGGACACTGAGCTGCCTGCGGCTACATCTGTGCAGGGGTTCTAGGTTATCTCCATGCATGGTCCTTGGTTGGAGTATCAGCCTCAGAAGAGACCCCTGGGCCCAGATTTGTTGGTTCTGTTGCTCTCTTTGTGGAGCTTCTGTTCCCTCCAGGTCTAATATCCAGAGGGCTAGTATCCAGAATACATAAAGAACTTAGTGTATACACTTTCAAATACATACTTTTAATAATTTTAATATTTATTACATTTTATGTTTAGCTCATTTATTCTTTTGCCTACTCATTGATTTATTCTCTATATTTTCTTGAATTTTACTGTGGTTTTGTAAAAAAATGGCTTTCAATTCTTTTTTTAAGTTTTATGTATTTATTTATTATGTGTACATTGTTCTGCCTACATGTACACCTACAGGCCAGAAGAGGGCACCAGGTCTCATTATAGGTGGTTGTGAGCCACCATGTGGTTGCTGAGAATTGAACTTAGGACCTTTGGAAGAATATCCAGTGCCCTTAACCTCTGAGCCATTTCTCCAGCCTCTCAGTTCTCAATTTTTTTTTCAAAGCAGTTTGTATCCCTGATGTGAAGTTGAGTCCTATAAGATTAATGTGTTTTCTTGATTGCAGATAGAATTCTATTTTCTCACATTTCTCATCTCCTTTTATTGATATTTTCACATTGGAAGGAAGGATTTATTCTGGTTTGGAGGAATTTTGGCTGAGAAAGCTTCACTAGTTAGGATGTCCAGGAATTCAAGTAGGACAACTGATATATTTCACAGGTGTGCTTATTCTGAGACTTTCAAGACCAAAATATGGATTAGGCTGATGGAGCTTACTACATTTCCTGGGATCATAACCACTGGGGAACAGCAGCACACTCCAAGAGCCATCTTCTGGCCCACTCCATTTCCCAGGACTAACAACAACTAGGTACAGCAGGTAAGAATTCTTCTGCAGCTCCTGGCTGGCCAGAGCCCGTCTGCAGAGGCCTGCAAGCAGTGTTTTCCTCAGGACATCTGTACCCAAACCTCCAGCATATTCCAAGCTCCATCTACAGAACACAGGACAGGTCACCACTGGGAGACAGCAGAGTGCTCCAAGTACCAACTTCTAGGCCTGTTCCATTTCCTGGGCCACATCTCCACCCACATTCTCAGAGACAGGCAGCCATTGGGGAACAGCAGCCATTAGGGAGCTTTAGGAACCATCAGAGAGAGGCAAAGACCAGCACCCATTAGGGACCAACAGCATTCAGCATTTCCTTTTCCAGGTCTCAATCTCCACCTGCAATCCCAGAGACCAGAAGCCATCAGAGACTACCACTTCTCACTGTATCCCAGAGATCTGCTACCACCCAGGAAAACCAAAGAATTGTTAAAATCTGGGACTACCATCTATAACTACAATCCCAGAGATCAACTACCATCAGACACCATCAGGCTTCCTAACACCAGGGACAACCAAATGGCTAGAGATCAGCGTAAGGACACAAGCAACAAAATGCAGGGCCATAAAGCACCACCAGAATCCAGCTATCCTACCTCAGCAAGCCCTGGATGCCCCAATACATCTGAAGCAGAAAAAAAAAAAAAAAAAAAAAAACATCTTAAATCTGATGTTAAGAAAATGATAAAGTCCTTGAAAGAGGAATTTCCTTCAAATAAATACAGAAAAATACAGTCAAATGGGAGAAGAAAATGAATAAAAATGTTCGAAACTGAACAGAAATAGAAGCAATAAAGAAAACACAATCTGAGGCAATCCTAAACATGGAAAACCTATGGAAGAACACAAGAACTACAGACATAAGCATCACCAGCAAAACACAAAAGATAGATGAGAGACTCTCAGGTATAGATGATATGATTGAAGAAATCGATACATCAGTCAAAGAAAATGTTAAATCTAACAACTTCCTGACACAAAACATTCAAGAAACCTGAAACATTCTAAAAAGACTAAACCTAAAAATAATAGGAATAGAAGGAAAAGACTCCCAGATCCACAGCCCAAACGTTTTCAACAAAATCACAGAAGAAAACTTCCACAACCTAAAGAAAGAGCTGTTTATTAACATGCAAGAAGCTTACAGAACACCAAATAGATTGGATCAGAAAAGAAAATCCTCCCTCCACATAATAATCAAAACACTAAATATACAGAAAAAAGGAAATAATATTAAAAGCTGCAAGGGAAAAGGCCAAGTCACATACAAATGCAAACCTATCAGAATTACATCTGACTTCTGAACAAAGAGTCTAAAAGCCAGAAGAGCCAGGAGAGATATACCATAAGCACTAAGAGAGCACAGATGTCAGCCTTGACTACTATACCCAGCAAAACTTTTAATCACCAGAGATGGAGAAAACAACATATTCTAAGACAAAAATTTTTAAATAATATCTATCCACAAACCCAGACTTACAGAAGACACTAGAAGAAAAACTCCAAACTTACACCCAGAAAACCACAGTAAATAAATAATCCCACATTAGCAAAACCAAAAAGGAAACACACACACACACCACCACCACCACCACCACCACCACCACCATCAAAATAACAGGGAATTAACAATAATTGGTCATTCATATAACTCAACATCAATGGACTCATTTCCCCAGTACAAAAGACACAGGCAAAGAGAATGGATGTGAAAATAGGACCCATCAATCTGCTGCATACAAGAAACTCTCCTCAGGAATAAGGATAGACATTATCTCAGAGTAAAGAGCCGAAAAGAGATTTTCAAATCAAATGGACCTAAGAAGCAAGTTGGAGTAGGCATTCTAGTATCTAATAAAATAGACTTTCAACCAACATTAATTAAAAGAGATGGGGAGAAACATTTCATACTCAGCAAAGGAAAAAGCCAACAAGATGATGTCTCAATTCTGAACATCTGTGCCCCCAATACAAGGGCACCCATATTTGTAAAAAAAACATCGCTAAAGCTTAAATCACACATCAAACCCCACACCTCAAGAGCAGGAGACTTGAACACCCACTCTTACCAATGTACAGATCATGGAGACAGAAACTAAACTGAGAAATACTGGAACTAACAGATGTCATGAATCAAATGAACCTAACAGATATCTGCAGAACATTTCACCCAAACACAAAAGAATATAAATTCTTCTCAGCACCTCATGGAACCATCTCCAAAATTGACCATATACTCAGTCACAAAGCAAGCCTCAACAGATATAAGAAAATTGAAATAATCCCTTGAATCTTATCAGACCACCATGGATTAAAGCTGTATTTCAACAACAACAGAAACTAGAGAAACCCTACAAACTCATAGAAAATGAACAATTCTCTACTTGATAACCACTGGGTCAGGGAAGAAATAGAGAAATTAAATTCTAGAAGTTAATGAAAATGAAGACACAACATACTCAGACTTATGAGACACATGAAAGCAGTGCTAAGGGAAAAGTTCATAGCACTAAGTGCCTTCATAAAGCTCAGATGTCGCCCATAGGCAGCTCAGTCTCCATGTGGGTTCCCTAGTTAGAAGAGCAGGGGTAGTCTCAGACATGAACTCCATTGCCTGCTCTTTGATCACTTCCCCCTGGCAGGGTGACCTAGCCAGCCAAAAGAGGAGGAGGATCCAGGCAGATCTGATGAGACCTGATAGGCTGTGGTCAGATAGTAGGGGAGGAGGACTTCCCTATCAGTGGACTAGGGGAAAGGGATGGGGGAAGGGCAGAAGGAGGAAGAGTAGGATCTGGTGGACATGAGGGAGGAGACTACAACAAGGATACAAAGTGAATAAGTGGTAGTAATAATAATAATAATAATAATAATAATAATAATAATTGGAGAGTTCTCATACTAGCAACTTAAAAGCACACCTAAAAGCCCTAAAACAAAAAGAAGCAGACAAACCCAAGAGAAGTAAATGGCAGAATGGCAGGAAATAATCAAACTCAGGGCAGAAATCAGTAACTTAGAAACAAAGAGAACAATACAAAGACTCAATGAATCCAAGAGCTGGCTCTGAGAAAACCAACAAGAAAGACAAACTTTTAGCCAAACAAACTAAAAGACAGAGAGACGGTATCCAAATTAACAAAATCAGAAATGAAAAGGGGGGAGTAACAATAGACACCGACAATATCCAAAGAATCGTTCGGTCTTACTTCAATTGCCTGTACTCTACAAACTAGAAAATCTAAAGAAAAACGGATGATTTTCTTGAAAGATGTCACTTACTAAACTTAAATAAAGATCAGATTAATAGTTTAAACAACCCTATAACCCCTAAGAAAATAGAAGCCTTCATCAAAAGTCTTGCAATAAAAAAAAAAAAAAAAAAAAACAAACCTAGGACCAGATTTTTTTAATAAATTTTTATTTTGTATATTAATTACAGTTTATTCATTTTGTATCCCAGCTGTAGCCCCCTTCCTCATTCCTTCCCAAGCCCACCCTCCCTTTCTCATCTCCCATTCCTCTCTCCAAGTCCACTGATAGGGGAGGTCCTCCTCCCCTTCCATCTGACCCTAGCTTATTAGGTCTCATCAGAACTGGCTGCACTGAACTTCTCTGTGGCCTGACAAGGTTGCTCCTCCCTTAGGGGAGGAGTGGTCAAAGAGCCAGCCACTGAGTTCATGTCAGAGACAGTCCCTGTTCCCATTATTAGGGAACCTGCTTGGACACTGAACTGCCATGGGCTACATCTGAGCCGGGGTTCTAGGTTATCTCCATGCATGGTCCTTGGTTGGAGTATCAGTCTCAGAAGAGACCCCTGTGCCCAGATATTTTGGTTCTGTTACTCTCCTTGTGGAGCTCCTGTCCTCTCCAGGTCCCACTATCTCCTCCTTCTTTCATAGGATTCCCTGCACTCTGCTCAAAGTTTGGTTAAGAGACCGTTTTAACACAGAATTCTACCAGACTTTCAAAGAAGAGCTAATAACCAATTCTTCTCAAACTATTCCACAAAATAGAAACAGAAGGAACAGTACCAAACTCATTCTATGAACCTTAGTCTCTCTGATACCTAAACCACACAAAGACCCAACTGAGAAAGACAATTTCAGACCGTTTTCTTTAGTAAACACTGATGCAAAAATTCTCAGTAAAATATTTGCAAACCAAATCTGAGAACACATCCACTAGATCATCCATCATGACCCAGTAGGCTTTATTCTAGGGATGGACAGATGGTTCATCATATGCAAATCTATCAATGTCGTCCACCATATAAACAACCTGAATTTCAAAAACACACATCATCATCTTATTAGATGTAGTAAAAGACTTTGACAAAATCCAACACCCCTTCATAATAAAAGTCTCTGAGAGACCAGGGAAACAAATTTCATACATAACATAATAAAAGCAATATGTAGCTAGGCAATAGCCAACAACAAATTAAATGGAGAGAAACTCAAAGCAATCCCACTAATTCAGGGACAAGACAAAGCTGCCAACTCTCTCCATATTGCTTCAATATAGAACTTGAAGTTTTAACTAGAACAGTAAGACAACTAAAGGAAGTCAAGAAATACAAATTGGAAAGGAAGAAATCAAAGTATCCTGCTTCTGAATCTCACTTAGAACGAGGAATAGAACAGTCCGTGGGAGTGGTTGAAGAGAGGGAACACTCAGGTAAATGGGGGTGGGGATCAGATAAGGGGAAAGTGAAGGGAAGAGGACAGAGGGCTTGCCGAGAGAGGCAGGGCATCTCTTAGATAGCTGGAGACCTGCAACAGGGCGGGCCCCTGGGAAGTTATAGGGCAACTCTAGCTAACACCCCTGGTGCTGGGGGTCATGGAGACTGGAGAGGCCACCCTCTAACCAAACAGGATTCCTGGTGGAGGGAGGAGAACACTAACCCACCCACAAAAACTTCCATACAGGTTCTATCCTGTCTACAGGATGTGCAAGGAAAAATATTGAGAGAATGTGCAACCACTGCCTACCCCAACCTGAGACCCACTCAATGGAACAGAGCCAATCTCTGACATTAGTGATGACAGTCTACTGTGTTTGCAGCGGGGAGCCCAGCAAGGCTGTCCTCTGAGAGGCTCTGCCCAATAACAGAAATGAGACTCACAGCCAAACAATGGGTGGGGCATAGGGAGCCTTGTAGAAGAGTAGGGAGAAGGATAGAAAGACCAGGAGGGGACAGGAGCTCCTCAAGAAGACCAACAGTCCCAACTTAGCTGGACCAAGAAGGACTTGCGGAGGCTGAAGCACCACAAAGACTATGCATGAATTAGACCTAGTATCTCCGCACATATATACCCAATGGGCACCCTAACCTTCATGTGGGTCCCATAGAAAGCAGCTCAGGGTCTGTCTCTGACATCATCTCTGTTGCATGCTTTTTTGATCACTTCCCCCTGGCAGGACTGCCTTTGCCAGAACAATGTTAAAGAGGAAGTATATAGTTCTGGTGTGACTGGATATGCTGGAATGGTTTTGTGGTAGGAGGAGGTTGGGGGGTACATGGTTGACTCCTGTTTTCTGTGGGATAGGGGAAGCATTGGGATAGAAAGATGAGATAGTGACAGACAGGAGGGAGGGAGGGGGCTAGGATAGAGATGTAAAGATAATAACTAACTTAAAAATTATAAAATTTGTGGCTCAAGTCAAAGAGAACTTCTCTCCACTTTAGTGTCTTAGAGCAAGTCTAGACTCTTAGTATATTAGAATCTGGGCCATAAATTCTGGTCTGGAGCATAGGGCCACTCTCCCTCTCTCTTCTCCTCCCATGCCCCTCCCCAAGTCCACTGATAGGGGAGGTCCTCTTCCCCTTCCCTCTGACCCTAGCTTATCAGCTCTGATCAGGACTGGCTGCAATGTCTTCCTCTATGGCCTGGCAAGGCTGCTCCTCCTGCAGGGGGAGGTGATCAAAGAGCCAGTCACTGAATTCATGTCAGAGACAGTCCCTGCTCCCCTTACTAGGGTACCCAGTTGGAGACTGAGCTGCCATGGGCTACATCTTAGTAATCCTTTCTCTTATCAGTTTCATCCTTATTAGTACTTCTCTGGCTTTGCATCTATGTGTGCAAAAACAGTTTGGAAAAACATGCTAATTAAATATTTCCCCTATGAAAGTTGAATTACATCTTATTTACTATCTTCCAAATGTTTGGGGGCCATTAGTTTGGTTCTAATTACTTAAAGAAAGACATATTCTTGTTTTGGTTTTACAATGCAGGTTTTAGGGAAACTTCTTTGTGTGTGGAAAAAGTCTCCAAAAGTTAGACAGTAAATGGACTGTATGTGGTCCTCCCTTCCCCATCATTCCATGTTTGAGGAAATAGAGAAACGTTACACTGCTGATGAACTTGGATTTAACACCGCCAAACCCTGAGATGCTCCCCTCCTGTCACACTCCTATTCATATTTCTGCCTCACTGCTTCTGATTCTAATCCATTTTTTCATATTTTCTATTTCTCTTTTTATTCAACACAGATTTTATGATTAATGTATTGGAAAATGCCAGAAAGATCTTTTTAAGAGATAGAAAAAAGTGCTGTTAGTTCTTCACTGAAATAACATTATGGGTTAACAACCCTGAAAATGCTAGAATGTCAGCACCCAGGGCAAGATTACTATAAGCCAACCTGAGTGTTCTGACTGGAGATGATTTATCTGTTTGTTATGGCATATTAACCACTCCATGAAGAAGATTTTTACCTGCACAAAGCAATAGCTCAATGAAAACAAAGTGCTTTTTTGATGTGAGTTATTGCATTGCAGACCAACACAAGCAAATTTAAAAAAAAGATGCTCATTCAACTCATGCCACATGCACTCAGAATCATGATGAAACATCCTCTCAATCAGCTTGTAAGTCAGAGGGACACTACGGTCTTCATGATGCAAGCTGGATAGTAAAAGTAGAACCTTCGTAATCACACCTCCAGGTATTCCCAAAGAAATTGTGCTGTACTCTTGAGCTATATGCCCTGACCTCTTGTAGATTCTTCAGTACTAGAAAACAATATTAACTCAAAGAGGATAATCTAATATGAATAGAAAGAAGAGAAGGGACATGATCCATCTATGCTCCTTTGCCTTTGTGTAGTCAAAATTAATTTGTACTTCCAGCTGTTTGGAATTAAACACCTTGAGTAACATTTATTTATTTATTTTGTTTTCTTTTAACTTGCAATTTAAATTTTATTTGTGTGTGTGTGTGTGTGTGTGTGTGTGTGTGTGTACCATGTGCATGGAGAAGACTACAAAGGGCAGCAGATCTTCTGGAACTAGAGTTATAGATGGTTGTAAAACACCTTGTAGATGTTGGGAACTCAACTCACGTTTTCTGTAAAAACAGTAAGTGCTCTTAACTGCTGAGCCATTTCTCCAGGTTCCTTTGTGGATCTCTTATCCCTAGGGTCCAGGACAACTCTTGCTTTCTAAATTTCCCGATCCTACCTAACACACAGAGTGTTAGGGCATAGTAGACACACCAGGAGTCAGATGTTTACCTGTACAATGAATAGCTCAATGAAAATGAAGTGCTGCATTGATATGATACTATATCCCAGATCAACACCAGCAAACTAAGAGAGATAATCATTAATTTTTAATCTCCAAGAGATTGATGAGAACCAAGTCAAATAAAATGCAGAGTGGAGAATGTACACATGAATTACTGTGCCATTCCACAGTCTGGCCCTCTCATTTACCTTATAGATATGGGGAAAGGACCCTCACCTATGTAAGAGAAGTGTTTCGGGGAGGTCTCATCAATCACAAAATATGACATAGAACCTGAAATTTAATATCTCCATGAATGTGTCATATTGATCTCAGTTCTACAAATATAATCATAAACAAAAAAGCTACCTATTCTAAAACCATATGTATAAATTATAGTATTAAATGATCAAGAAAGAACAAAAATACATAAAGTATTTTCTATTAATTTCTTTAAAATGTTAGGGAGGGTTGAAGAAGTAAACACATATTTATGAAGATGTGTGACTAAGAAAACATATTACTTCAATAAGAGGTCCTAAAAATAGCATAGAATATCATGCCATTCTATGTATTATTAGTATGTTAGAGATATGCATCATGGAGTCCATTTGCCCATATCTTTATTCTAAA
This sequence comes from Meriones unguiculatus, assembly GCF_030254825.1. Taxonomy (NCBI): domain Eukaryota; kingdom Metazoa; phylum Chordata; class Mammalia; order Rodentia; family Muridae; genus Meriones; species Meriones unguiculatus. Next base: position 138,659,574 of record NC_083352.1, on the reverse strand, counting down.
CCATGATATAATCTTTAATAAGAATAGGGCTCTTAAATAATCCACTTAATTTCTGTGGATCTTAATCCTCCATTTACAAGATCTCTGGACTCATGCTTTGTCTTAAGATATTTCTCAAAAACTCCCAAAGAATAATTCAACCAGCCTCAGCAAGTTGGACACTCTGGCTTGGCTTGGAATGTCGTTAGTAAACTTTATGGAATTCTAATAATTTGACATTAAAATTTAAATCTAAAGTGTCATCTCTAAATTGTCAGGCCAATATGAAAAAAACACAGGATAGGAAGCTGTGATTTCTGTCAGGGACTTGTAATCCCAGCACTTGGAAGGCTAAGGCAGATGATCATGTTTTGGTGTACTTTTGGTTACCCATAGCAAGACTGTGTCTCACAAAAAGGTTTTAAGAAAAAAAATTGATTTCTCCAAACTAAACAGGTTAAAGTCAGAAATTAGATAATCTGAGGACCAGCATGCTCTACATGGCTTGATGTCACCTCACCGACCTTATTCTGATAACTTCTCATAATATGAATTCAATAATCTAGAAGAGGAAAAATATAGTATTATTTAACATTCCAGAATAGGAGCCTCACACCACACACTTTGTGTTTTGTGTCCCTTTCATAGGAAAGTCTTTTGTTTCTTTACACTCTTTTTGTTGTTGTTGTTGTTAGGACCCTTTCCACACATGCATTAAAATTCTCTTCTTTTATAGGACACTTATGAACTCCTTGAGTATTTTATTAATCAGGATGACTTTGAAATCAAGAATATTCCCTCCCTACATAGTATTTTCAGTGGGCAGGTTGAGTCAGGTATATTAACTAAAAATCCTTTCATTCTTTAACCAAAGAAATGGAAATGAATCTATTCAATATTCCCCTCTAGACAAACTTTTACGGGAAAAACAGCTTTTTTAAAAGCCTTATTAAGTTGAAATTGTTACATGATGAAAGTTAAATGACAGAAGTTACAAGATGAAAGTTAAAAGGCAAAGTCTAGAAAATTAAAGGGATAAAAATGCCTGTTTTTTTCTTTAAATGAAACAGGGAATTTGAAATAAATCTCCTTTGTTTCCATCATGGAAGATTGTATGTGGATTTGAGCATCATTTCTGTTACATTGTGTTACCTGTCTAGATATAAAGTATATAATCTTGACAAATCATAGATGATTTAGATCTATTACTTAGACAAAGAATGGAAAGGAAAGAAATCGCATCCACAATTTAAAAAGCACAAAACGTCTTCACTGATGTGTTACTATATTCCCAGTATCTGAAAACAGCAGTATGGACTGAAGAGCTGCTAAAATCTGAAATGAATTTTAAAGATGTCAAAAGTAAAAGGCCAAGAGATGATTCACAGATACTAAGGTCACACATGTGACTTTTAATTACCACGTAGAGGGAGCTGGCTGCCTGGGTACTTAGTCGCCTGTCTCAAAACTCTGGAAACTTATGTCACAAGTTGTCTGACACTTTTTATATTACTTCCATTAATTCAGTCAACTATCAAGAAGAAAAAATATATAGAGAAACAAGTATTTTACCCTGACTTGCTGATATTATTATATTGTATAGATAGATTAGTTGAGGTCTAAAATGGAAACTTTTGAAGTGACTCTCACTCAGATGTAGAGTTCTTTTGTGATTAAGGGAATTTGACAATGTCGTGTGTTACTTGAGCTAAAGCAGAATTGTATTAATAGAAAACCTATTCTAAATGAAATATCATTTTTAAAAAAATATTTTTATTAACTACAGTTTATACAGTTTGTATCTAGTTGCAGACCCCCTCCATTGTAACCCCCATCCCACCTTCCCTCCCTTATCTCTTCACATGCCTGTTTCCAAGTCCACTGATAGGGGAAGTCTTCCCTCCCTCCCATCTGACCCTAGCCTGTCAGGTCTCATCAGGACTGGCTGCACTCTCTTCCTCTGAGTCCTGGTAAGGCTCCTCCCCGCCTCAGGGGAAAGGTAATCAAAGAGCTAGCCACTGAGTTCATGTCAGAGACAGTCTCTGTTCCCCTTACTATAGAACCCACTTGGACACTGAGATGCCATGGGCTGTATCTGTGCAGGGGTTCTAGCTTATCTCCATGAAGGGTCCTTGGTTGGTGTATCAATCTCAGAAAAGACCCCTGTGCCCAGATTGCTTGGTTCTGTTGCTCTCTTTGGGAAGCTACTATCCTGTCCAGGTCTTTCTATCTCCTTCTTTCATAAGATTCCCTGTACTTTGCCCAAAGTTTGGTTATGAGTCTCATCATCTGCCTTGATACCCTGCTGGATAGAGGCTCTCTGTGGTAGGCTCCTGTCCTGTTCCCTGTCTTCTCTTGCTTCCAATGTCTATAGCATTTGCCCTTCTGAATGAGGATTGATTATCTTACCCAGGGTCCTCCTACTTGCTTAGCTTCTTTAGGTGAACAGATTTTAGTATGTTTATCCTATATTATATGTCTAATATCCACTTATCAGTGGGTATATACCATGTGTGTCTTTCTGCTTCTGGGATACCTCACTCAGGATGATCTTTTCTAGTTCCTACCATTTGCCTGCAAATTTCATGGTTTTTAATTGCTGAACAGTGTTTATTCTCTGTTTAGCTTGGTAGCCCATTTTTAATTGGATTACTGGATTTGTTGCTTTTCAACTTCTTGAGTTCTTTATATATTCTGGATATTAGCCCACTGTCAGATATAGAGTTGGTGAAGATCCTTTCCCAGTCTGTATGCTATCATTTTGTTGCAATGACAGTGTCCTTTGCTTTATAGAAACTTTTCAGTTTCATGAGGTCCCATTTATTGATTGTTGATATTAGAGCCTGTGCTGTTGGTGTTCTGTTCAGGAAGTTGTCTCCTGTGTCAATGAATTCAAGGCTGTTCCCCACTTTTTCTTCTAACATAAGTAGTGTGTCTGGTTTTAAGTTGAGGTCTTTGATCCACTTTGACCTTAGTTTTGTTCAGGGTGATAAATATGGATCTATTTGCATTTTTCTACAGATAGACTTCTAGTTAGACAATCACCATTTGTTGAAGATGCTATCTTTTTTTTTCTATTGTATTGTTTTGGGTTCTTTGTAAAAAATCAAGTATCTGTAGGTGTGTGGGTTTATTTCTGAGTCTTCTATTCAATTCCATTGTTACACCATTCTTTCAACCAGAGAATTCCTTCAGCTGATAACTACTTTCAGTTAAGTGGCTGGAAAAAAATTAACTCAAAAAAAATCAGTAACCCTCATGTATACAAAAAACAAAAGGGCTGAGAAAGAAATTTGGGAAACAACACCCTTCACAATAGCCACTAATAACATAAAGTACCTTGGTGTGACTCTAACCAAGCAAGTGAAAGACCTGTTTGAAAAAAACCTTCAAGTCTCTTAAGAAAGAAATAGAAGAAAATATCAGAAGCTGGAAAGATCTCCCATGTTCATGAATCAGTAGGATTAACAGAGTGAAAATGGCTGTCTTGCCAAAAGCAATCTACAGATTCAATGCAATTCCCATCAAAATACCAACATAATTTAGAAAACTTGAAAGAACAATTCTCAGTTTCATATAGAAAAACAAAAAAACCCAGAATTGCCAAAACAATCCTTTGCAACAAAAGATCATGTGGAGGTATCGCCATCCCTTCTCTCAAGGTGTACTACAGAACAATAGTAATAAAAACTGCATGAAACTTCATTTTTAAAATTCACTTTATAGCCCAACTGAAGCCCACTTCCCTTCTCTCCTCTCAGCCCCACCCTAAAACTGCCTTTCCTGTTCCCCCATATCCTTGTCTTTGGAGAAGAGGAGCCCTGCCTCCCATGGGTAACAGCCCACCTTTGGTGCATCAAGTTGCAGCAGGACTAGGTGCAGCCTCTTCCACTAAGGCCAGACACGGGAGCCCAGGTAGTGACAGGCACTTAAAAGTGGACGGCAGAGTGAGACACAGCCTCCACTCTAAATGTTGGGAACCCACACAAAGAAGAAGTTGCTCATTCCTCACATATGTATAGGAGGCCTATGTCCAGCCCAGGCATGCTCTTTGGTTAGTGGTTCTGTCTTTGCGAGCCCCCATGGGCCCAGGTTAATTTATTCTATAGGTCTCCTTATAGTGGCCTCCCTCCAGCTTCCTCAGTAAGTTTTATTGTTATTGTTCTAATCTAAATTCCTATCCCACGATGTCACTGTAACTATCACATCTAAGAAATTTTACATAGAGATCTCAATGTAAATTCTCCAAATGAAATTTTTAATGAAATTTACTTTCACTCATATTAACATAATAAAAATATTTTCTCATATTTAGAAAATTAAACTTCTGGAGAAACAAAGATAAAACAAAACACAAATAAACATAAAACCTGTGAGAAGTTCCGGGCAGTATTGCCATTTGACTGAGTTTTAATTCAGGGTGATTTAGGACAGGGGTAAGAGTGTGCTTTTGAACAAAGTACTCTTTGTGTAGCCCAAATATGAAATAGCCCAAATAAATTAATATCTCTTAGATGAAAATGTCTGGGACTTAAATAAAGCCCCAATGATTAATTAATTACATCATTAAATGGAGCTCACTTGATCTATTTTGCCTGATGACATACTTTGGAAATAACCATTATAAGATCATGTAAATGATATTTAACCCAAGGGTAAAATAGAATGGGGGTAATTAATGGGTGGAAATAATAAGCCCGAGTTTATTGCATGCTTATAGTGAGCTAAGCCTCTTCTGTTCTTGTATTTGTCCTGTTTGATATAAGCATGCTATATTATTTTCAGGATTCTTTGTGAGTAAAATATAGGAAAGTTAGTGGCTGATTCTGAGTGACACATTGGTATCTAGTGTTTGGCTCCAGAATTATTTCTCTTAGTTACTACTCAAAACCAGGAACAGGGCAGTTAAAGCAATGTAGATTTCGCATTGCTACTTAGGAATTTAACTCTTGAAAGCTGTACAAACAAGTGTTTCTCTTCAAAGTAGTAACTTGGAATTATTCTACAATATTCATCTGAACCTCATTACCAACCTTCAGGCCTGGGTGAGTGTTACCTACCTAGTTAGTGAGTCTAAGCAAACAGCTTGGGTCTTTGCCTGAGCGCAGTGTTCTTACATAGCCTCACAGTTTTGAGTCCATATTTAAAAATTATGAAATGGGTGATTTCTTTGTAAAATGACCTGGCACTGTTATTAAGGCTAAGAAACAGGGTTATATTTCCTAGCGCTGGTTTTGTAGAAGATTATAGGTTTAAATAAATTACAGGGTGAAATTTTGTATTTGATTGACTGTGTGCAATGCTGTTTCAGTGAATTCTCAAATAAGAACAAACTTTTATCCTAAGAAAAATATCTACTCTGTCTTAGGAAATTATGTCAATATTTTAGTTATATCCAGCCATATTTAATGAGAAATAATAGCCACTCATGAGCTTTTGGCAATCTGGGAACACTGAAAAATTTATACATTATGCTTTCCCAGTTAACATTGAAGAAGGTCAGAGAAGAAAAGCAACAATTGACTCATGTTGTTAGACTCATTCCAACACTCACATTTTCCTTCATGGGAGTAAGCAACATGCATTGAACTAATACTTGATACTCAGGAATTGCATCTTTTCAGCCGCACACATTAAATGAGAGGACACACTCAATTTGTTATGCTGTTTCTGTAGCATAGAAAGGAACTTGTCCTTAGTAGAGGGAATTGCTGAAGGAAGCTTCTTTGAAACTAAACAGTATATACTGACTTACAGAACTTAGATACTTGAATTTTAAATGAGTACAGTGTTTTGTCCAGGTTGAGGTAGAGATACAGCTTGTCTGTGGGGTACTCTGCTCCTCTGTCTAGTGATAACCGCCGTGGTGGGTATCTTGGTCGGTTTTCTATTGTGAAGAGACACCATGACCACAGCAACTGGGGGCTTGCTGACAGTTTCAGAGGACGAGTCCACTATCATCATGGCGGGAAGCGTGGTGCAAGCATGGCACTGGAAGAGTACCTGAGAGCTGCAACCTGAGTCACAGGAGAGAGAGATAGACGGGGCCTGGGTGGGCTGTTGAAACCTCAAAGCCCACTCCTAGGGACACACTTCCTCTAACAAGCCCATACCCCCTGATCTTTCAAAGTCTTCTCAAGTAGTGCCATTCCGATTCAAACATATAAGCCTGTGGGGGCATTCTTCGTCCAACCACCACAGCAAGCATACATATACATACATACATATATATGCACATACATACATACATATGTACATACATTGTGTATATATCAATGTGTGTATGTATAAATATATGCACACACATATGTATACATATATATACACATACAAGTATATTACATATACATGTGTATACATATATACGTATGTATATATCCTTCATCTGTGTAAGGATATCCAGGGCTTCCTGGCTTCCTGAGTGGCATTGCTGAGCTCTGGTAGTGCCATATTGCCCTGGCTCTTGATTGTGTTCTTACACTGGTCTTTAGCCATCTGATTGTCCCTGGTGCTGGCTGGTCTCCAGAAATGCAGGCAGAGTTGTGGGCCAGAAAATAAATATCAGGAAGCTGGTGCAGCTTCCCACTGTTGGATGATCTTTAGGGGACTCAGCAGGCAGGGCTCAGGAGGGAAGAGTCTCACCTGGCTCTCCCTGGTGCCAGCATGCCTCCAAGAATGCAGGCAGATCTGTGAGCTCAGAGCTCCGGTGCCCAGTGTTTTTCCTAACGTCTAAAATGCTATGACGTTTATTCCATAACCCCGTGGCACGCCTGGGTTGGCTACCCAGAGGCTATTTAAGCTGTGGGCTGGCTTTCCCCGGGGTCCGAGGATTGTTCAATGTTCCTGAATAAACTGCATTGAAAAAAAAAATTAGTACTATATCAGATCACAGATATGGTTTGTTATTTTCTTCCAATTTTTTTATATTTTACACATAGTTCTGTCTTGAGGTGCATTTTATATAAGCTGTAAAGTTTGCTTTGTTTTGTTATTCAGATCTAAACTCACAATTTTTCAGCATTATTCACTAATAAGACTAACCATTAAAATCTTTTAGAATTTTTTCACATCTTTCAATCCCAATTGGCTGTGTATGTGTAGATATTATATATGACACACCTTTATCTGTCTATCATCTATACATCTATCTAGTTATCTACTTATCTAGATAGATAGATAGATAGATAGATAGATAGATAGATATAGATATAGATATTTGTGCACAGTTTTGATTACTATGACTTTACAATGACTTTAAAATCAGGTTGTATAATTCTACAATTTATTTTCATTTACTTTTTTTATTTATTCTAGTTTTTTGCCATTGAGAATGGGAAAAGGCAGGTGTGAAGAAGGGGGAGGGAAGGTGAGATTGGGAGGGGAGGAGAGAGGAGTTTATGGGGGGACACAAAGTGAATAAAGTGTAATTAATAAAAGTTAAAAAATCTTTAAAATAATAAAGACATTATAAAATGCTAAAAAAATTAAACATTTTTATGTGTATATAGAGAATAGAAATGTACTTTCTAAAGCCTTTTTTAAACATGGTGTTTTCTCTCTCCCATCATAGATTATTTTTTTTTCTTTTTTGGCTTGTTTTTTGGTGACCCTTGTTAATGTTATCTGAATTGCTCAATTTATATGTATGAAAATGTCTTATATTTACTTTATTGAAAGACATAAAATATTATTAGTCTTTGAAATTGATTAAACCACTAGATCTAGTAACATGAATGAATAAATCAGGTTGCATTTCTATAGTGAGTTACTGCACAGTAGTAACAATGAATAAGCCAGATCTAAATGTAACAACATCCATGTCCTCATAAGCATGATTTCAGTGAACAAATAAGATGGAAGTGTGGCAACATGAATGATACTATATATGCACAATGCAAAATGATGTTGGCATATACATATGCATATGATTAATAAATTCACTGATGAGAAGAATGCACCAACATCAGCTTTCTATTAACTTCTAAACAAGAAGGTAAAAATTAGAAAGAGTGTGCATACGAAGCTTCAACTATTTCAGTATGATTTCTCTCTTTAATAAATAAAGTCTGCAGTGAGCATAAGAAAACCTATAGATCATGTACTTGTTCTTCTCTTTCTTCTTTACGTGTTTAACTTTTAATATTTGTGGGAAGTCTCATCTTTAAGAAGAGGTTTCTCCCCCCTACTTTGATGGGGCAAAGAGGTCTGGTGTGCATAAATGGCTAAATTTGGTATGAATTCATGCTTAGTGTCAAATGCCTGCACTGAGTTTGAAGGCTGCCAAGGACTATCATCATCGAGGAAGCCGGGAAGGTCTCACCTACCACTAACTGCCTGTGACGCTCATGCTGGGATGTTTTTGATGACTCTTAAGCCACTAATGTGAGAAGTCCACTGCTCTTAGTGTGTTTGTTCATGGCGGAGATCTGCTCTCGTCAAACATGTAAGCATAAGACATCAAAAGAAATCACCTAAGAATACTGTGGGATATCAACCTTGACCCAAAACAGAGAATGTGCCAAAGGCAAAGAAAGACACAGTTGCTTCATTGTTTCCAAATTCAATTAACTCCTTTACATAGGATAGAGTCACTGACCTAATTTAATCTGTAAATGAGGCATCAGAAGGTCATTTACAGGAAGCGCCTTTTTAAGGATGATGGAATAAAAATGGCCTTTTAAAATCAAAAGTCTAGGCTGGGCAACATGCTGTGTATCTGAAATCCCTGTACTTGAGAGATGGAGGCATGAGAATCCTGAAAATGCCAGCCTTATAGCTACATATTGAGTTTGAGTCCTGCTTGATGACATTAAGTAAATTTTACTGAAAAAAATGCCATAAACAATTTAAAAATAAACCAAAAGACTTTCCAGCCACGATCACCTATTGAGATAGGAAAAACCTCTCAGAATCCCAGAATATTATTAGTGTTAGGATCCAGACTATTTAATTCTCTAATTTCTGGAAAGAAAAGTAAATTTGTAATTTCTGAGCCATCTTCATTTGAAGGACAAGGTCTCGTCTCAAATTATTTAATTGTTTACTGGTAACTCACAACTCTTACAAGAAACTGGCCTATTACATACTTCTGGGTGATTGCTTGGAGTTCTCTGTTCTCCCTTCTTTTATCCCAAGGTCAAAAAAAAAAAATCCAGTGAAAGGAAAAGGTGCTGAAAGTCCTGCTGGAACTGATACTGCTGAAGAAAACTCGCTCTTTAATTATGATGAGCCGTGAGCTGCTTTCACTCCTTACAGATCTCTGAAGTTGAGTTGCCCTGTACCTTTGAATGCTCCCTGACAGGTCCCTATGATTTGTATCAGCTCATGAAATTAAAAAAAGAAATGCAGACTTGCAGCTCTCATTTGCCAGAATCCTTAAGATCTCTTTTATCATGCCTCGCTGCCTGGATGGAAAGCAGCATTCTCTTTAGTGGCAATCTGCTCTAATCATTTTTTATTCAGGTGGCAGGCAGGGTTCGGGCAAAACATGAAAGACAGTGATTGGAGCACAGTGTCTTCAGATGGCTTAAACTGCATCACTCAAGCCATTTTGATCCATTTTTATTTAGCCACATTGAAACAGGCTTCTTTTACATCCCAGGAGACCAAATAGCTGTATAGGATATAAATAAGGAACATCAGAAAAGAGCATGGCATTTGCAGTCTAAACTTACTCGTTTCTAGATTTTCATGACCTTGAGTTTCTAAAGCTCTGTGCACCCTCCTGTTCTCATCTGCAAAAGAAAGTGTGTGTGTGTGAGTGTGTATGTGTGTAAAATGAGATTATCGTGAAAGAGAAAAGAGCTCAGAAAAATGCATGTGAAAGTGCTTGTAACTTGTAAAAAATGTTAGTACCACATAACTAATTTGTATTTGTAGTTTTCAGGCTTGAAAACTTGTTCAGAGGCAGTTAGCGAGAAGCCACACTAAGCTTTCCAGTAAGCACCCAACTTTCTGTATCTTCTCTCTGGATTACATTTTAGTAGCTTAGCTTTGTTGGGCTCTTTCTCTTTGTAGTATTTTAGGGTGCTCCGTTATACAAGGTAGATAGTAATGGTGCACTTTAGAATAACCAATAGACTTACTTACTGTGGGTTTCTGGAAGACTGTAGTAACTTAGTTTTCTTATGAGAAAAAAAATCAATGGAAAAAGAGGCAGTGACAGGCAGTGTGGACATGGGAAGAAGTGCTGTGAGATGGTTGGCATATTGAGGCTGCTGGTTTAGAAAAGAACTCCAGGTTTATAATGAGACAGCTCTTCCCTGTGGGCCTGGAGACTGGTCTAGGCTCTACGTTCTGTTAAAGCATTGCTTTCTGCTTGGTTTGATTTGCAAGAGTTAGGATAGGCTACAGGCTTGTATGCTCAGATTGGTTGGAAAACACAGGTGCCATCTCTGGCCTCCAGGGTAGATTCAAAGTATTGTGTTCCTGCTGGAATGTTTTTGTGCATTCCTCCCTATTGTCAATGGATGTGATGGAAACCTCAATGAAAGATTTATTTCCTCTATGGAAGTAGAGCATCAAAACAGAAAATACAAATAACAGCTACCCCAGTGTTCTCTGCCAGTTGGAACTTAAGACACAAAACCATAAGTCCAATTTAACCCTAAAAATCTTATGGTTGTTATTTTCCTCCTATTAACCAAATATCACCACAGGTATACTGAGAAAAATATTTTCAAGTATGAACTTGATGCTAGAGTACTACTGTTAGAAACAGAGAGGTGATACTCCCTCCCTTTATAAGACAAGGTTTTTCTCTTAAATGCTCTCTTAAATATAGCTATACATTTAAAACTTTGGAAGCATTGGATCCCTAACATATGAGTATTATTCAGGACACAATTTCTTAGTTGTGAGTATAACTCTTTAAAATATGGTGGGATCTGAAAAAGTCCAAAGATGAACTCCCTGTAGTTTTTGCCCTCCCTATGCTTCCATCTGTGGCCCCAAGACATGATATTCTACTGGTCTAGACATCTTTATTCTCTGGTATTTAATCTGCTGGAGGCCATGCTATCAACACCTTGGTGTATGAACTGGATATTCAGTCTTTTCCACAAAGCTTTCTCTTTGGAGGTCATTGGACATCTTTTCTTGAAGGCATCATTAGTGTGATATCACTCAACTTATTTTCATGTATTGTGTTCCCCCATAGCAGATTTGCCCCTTCTAGAACTTGCACACCAAAAATCATTATTTACTGATGTTGATAAAATGAGATGCCACCCACTGGTCTTCGGTATCTTCTGTTCTTCATCACTCTGGCAAAAACAACTGAAAATACGGGGCTTATCTTGACTCATGGTTTGAAAGTGCAGACAATCACTGGAGGGAAGTCTCAGTAACAAGGACTTGAGGAAGAGGCTCAAAGTCAGGACGCATGTAGACATGAACATGGATGCTTACCTCAAGGTCTCCTTTTATCCAATCTAGCAACCCAGCCTGGAGGTCTTCCCTATACAGTTAATCAAATCTAGAAATTCCCGAATAAACATGTCTAAAGATTTATCATTTGGGTGATTATATATTCTGTCGAGTTGATAATATTAACCAACACAAACTCATTCCTTGTCAATTTGATACTCCAAAATATCATTTTAAAAATATTTCACTTGTGTTCTCATTATTCCATAGCCACCTCACAGTCCAAAATATTTTTGAATTCCAAAAGATTTCATAGTCTTAAAGAATCCAAACAGTGCTCAAAAATATAAATGTAGAGTCTTCTCAAAAACCCAGAAAATCTCTTAAATGTGATCTTCCAAAACATCTAAAAGTAATTGACATATTTTCAATGCACAGTGTTCGATATTTCATTTTCAAGCTCTAAAAGAAAAATGGGGGTGTGGAAAAAAAGATTTGGCAAAAAAAGACCAAAACCCAGTAGCGCAACCACTAAATCCTACAATACAAATCTCCAACATGTGGGGCTGTACTGAAATTATCTTGGCTCCTTTAGGCTTGGGTAGCTCTACTTCTAAAGCTCCACCATCTGAGGAGATATCATAGACTCTCTCCTGAGCTGGTTCCACTTCACACCTGCTGTTGCTCACTGCATACCCCATAGTTCTGGGATCTTCAGTTGAGATTTAAGCTTTACTTCCACATCTTCACATAATGGCTTCTCAGGGCCTCCTCAAAACCATGCCACATTGCTTATCTTCAGCAAACTTCTGGAAGTGTGGACAATACGTTGTATCCCATTAAGTCTTGCCTCTTCCATGGTTGCAAAACCAGTACCTCATGGGCAATGCTACCAAATTAGCATAGTCAGTGTTATTGGATAAAGATTCCCTACCCCCTGCCAACAATGGAGAGATGAGTTATAGCTTATTTAATAAATAATTATAAAGCACATCAACATAACCAGGATTGAACTAAAAACTTATGCTCAGACTTGAGTAAAGCACAGACAAAACCACAGAAGCCAAAATACAAATTCTGAAGCAGTAGGTCCAGAAAGGTAAAGGCTTATTCAGAAAGCAGAGAGATAACTCAGTGGGGAAAAGGCACCGGCCACAAAACTTGATGGCCCAAGTTCAATACCTGGAGTCCACAGGATTAGAAAAAAGAGAACTTTAGAAATTTGTCCTTTGATATTCACAACACACTATGTTCATATAAACACACATTCACACATAAGAAACAAACTAATAAATGTTTTAAAAACAAGGCTTGATCAAATGATTGCCAGATTCCCTATATTTTATCCTTGATTTCAATTCAAGACCAACTATACTGACGTAAACCTGACCCTGAACCAACAACCATTCATAAGAGATATTGCCTTTTCACTTGTCTAATTGAGACTTTTCTATGATTTTTATTAGGACCCTGTGAATCCTCCTCTTCCTCCTCTGACACTTGTTAGTAATGGGGTTGACTTTCTTGCTCTAGTAGGCTCTGAAATGACAGCTTGTATTTAATCTTGATTTCTTTCTGTATTCCATCTCTGCTCCCTCACCATCATCAAGTCTATGTACTTCTAATTTCTGAAAAGAAGCGAATATTCTGCCTTCCCACTGAAGAGAACAACGAAAATCATAGGTGTGTACACATATTTTATAAGTCAATGAAGGCTTATCACTGACTGGATTTCTATTAGCTAACCCTTAGAAGAAAGTTCTCCCACTTCTCTCCACATTGGGACAGTCGATAGCCACAAATCTGGCATCTCTCCTTAGCAGTGGTTCCCAGAGACGAGAATGATAGTTTGCAGAGCGTGCTTTTACTAGACCATGTTGTACATTGTCTGGTTACAGATCAGTTAGTGACACTTTCCCAGGCCGACCAGCATACATGAGGATCCACGGAAGCCCTCCCTGCCTGCTCTGAATCATTATCATCAACTTTAGCTTTATGGAAAATGCCATACATAAAATAAACAGTAAAATTAGTTTATTTTAATCAAAAATATCTCTGTGTATCTGTACGGCTTTTTCTCAGCCTTTAAAATAACTTTCTTACCACTCCAGGTGGCACATGTGAATGCTAAGGAGGAGTATACAAAAGTATGTTTAAAAAGTCTCTAAATTTGAACAAAATGCAAGAAGTATATTAATATAAAGAGAGCACATGTTAAGAGGGTTATGAAAGCTGAAGTGTTTAAAAGAAAGCCTGCAACTCTTATTCCTTATTTATTCCTCACGCTGTTGTTTTCCCTCCTGGAGCATTTCATCACACAGCTAGGAATGTCTAGAATGACTTGCTTCAACCAATATTGTGATATAAGGCATAGATTTTTAGTCTATAAATATATGTTCTCTGCTTCCGGTTTCTAATGTACATTGAAAACATATGGTCAATTTATATTATAGAAACTACATGGTCTTTGACACTTGCTCCTAATCCAGAGTTCCCAAAACTTTGAAACTTTCCTTTGTTGTAGTAATGTCTTTCGTCTACTAAGGAAACTCTTGGTGGACTCCTAGTTAGCTTGCAGATCAGGGTTGCTTGATGGAACAACCAGTAAGCCACTAGATGGCTGGAATTTTCAGGCTCAACCTCCCAACCTCGGGAATAAAGCAAGTAAGAACCTTCCTTCTGGAAAAGCATTAGGAATTGTAAAGTACCACATTTTCAGCATTTAGAGTAGTACCTGACAAAAGATGGCATCCAAACAGGTGGGTGAATGAATGCATACACGTGCAAGTGGAGAAAATAATTTTTTCTTGATTATATAAGTGTGTAGTGAATAACATGGGCCCATGGAGGTTCACAGAAACTGCATAGGCTGGACCTCAATCTCCTACATGTATGTAGCCAATGTGCAGCTTGGTCAGCATGTGGGCGAGTAGAAGCTGTCTCTGACTCTGTTGCCTTCCTCTGGATTCCTTTCCCGTAGATGGACTGCTTTGTCTGGTGTCAGTGGGAGTGGATGTGCTTAATCATGCTATCACTTGAAAAATCAGGGTGGGTTGGAACCCCTTGGGGAATCTCTCCTTTTCTGAGCAGAAGTAGAGTGGGGACTAGGGGGAAGGGGAATGAGGGTGGGACTGGGAGAACAGGAAGGAGTGGCTGGGATCGGCTATAAAGTGATTAAATAAATAAGTAAATGGAAGAATAAAAAATAAAGCTATGATTAAATAAATAAAAAAGTATAGTTAAGGACACAGAACCAAAGCGGACATGTGTGGATATTGTCTCTCCTCCTCTCCCCCAAACCACTACTACTCCACAAAGGAAGATGCTGGCTTGATAATTATCTCCTTATCTCTTCACAGGACAAAAATAAAAAAAAAACAATAATTTGGAGAAAATAATCTAATAATATTTTAAAGGTCTGTCTTTTAGATAAAGGGAAGAGGAATGAAAGCTAGATATAAGAAGCAATGTTTTGTTTTTTGTTTTTTGTTTTTTTGTGTGTGAGGAAAAAAAAGAGTGGCAAATGAAGTTTTTATTTGTTATTCTTATATATTCTTCAAGACCAAGAAAGGTCTCAAAGTAAAAAATATATCTGAAGAAAACAGTTGTTTTTTTCTCATTACAAATGAACTTGGTCTTCTGAGTAAGATGGAAGTTAGAAGCTCTATTTAAATAAGAAGATGATTATGGTAAAGAGAAAAGATGAACTTGGTCTGTTCCAACACTGGGGTGAGTTTATATAGCCAACTCCATGATTCATTGATCAGTTGTAATGTATGTGCTAGGAAACTTCTCCCAGCCCTCCCCACTGCTACCATCATTGCAGAAACCTCCAGTGCCATGGCCACTACAGCCACCTTGCTAATAAACCTTAACTGTCTATGCCAGCCAACTGCATTCAAGGGTGACAACACTTTTTAGCTTCCTTCCCAGACAGACCCTGCCACCTGCCACCATACCTGTCCCTGTCTACCATAGCAGAAACCATTGTTCAGTGTCCATTGGCTCTGCTGGTGAACATTAAAAAGACTTTTAGAAAGACAGGAATTGAGAAAGTGAGAGGGTATGTGTGCATGTATGGATACAGAAAGTGTGGCCAGGGAGCTTGAACAGGAGGCCAGCAATTGGAGAAAACAGCTCTTTCCCCAACCAGAAAGCTGTATAGCTCAGGGAGCTATACAGTATCACTGAAAGTGTGCCCTGAGACTCTGAATTCTGCAAACCCACAAAGGTCTACTCAACTCGAGACCGTTTCACCTCCCTTCAGAACCAGAACCACAGAAGTTAAATCTCTATTTTACTACCTTCATGATTTTAAATTGCTTTTAAGTTGTAGGTTGGGGAATGGTTGTTGTCTGGTTGGGAAAGTCCAGCAGAAATGAATCTATGCTAATATCTCCTTAGCTAGAAATGCATTCTGACATACCTTGTCTAATCTACTCTACTCTCACACCTGTAGAAAGTGAGAAAAAAGGAATCCCAGTGAGAAAAAACATCACAAGCAAAATACAACACTTTCCCCTTTGTATTATCACCTTTACCATTGTTTGAACTTTTTATCATACACTTAAGTTTGATATTTTTATCACCGTTTATAATTTTGTACTTTGTTAAGCTAGTGTACTTTAACTTCAGTCTCATAAGGAAACAGTTTCATATACCTAGAAAATGTTTTTCTCTACTTAAACAGTTATAGGCTTTCTGCTACTTACCCCTCCAAGCCACTGACCTTTCCTTCTCCTTCAGGCTTACCTTTGCTTTCCCAGTTTCTCCATCTCTTCCTTGTTTTCACTACTTAAACATGGATGCCCTTCATTGCAAAAAAAAAAAAAAAATCTATAAACTATTATTTCCCCAACTAGCGTTTTAATGCTACTGTATCTGAGCCTTATCTGGGACATTAGTGAGGTGCAATCTCACCTCCTACAAGGCAAATGAGAAATGCAAGTAAATAAGCAGAGAGAATGGTTCCCATCTTAGCTCTAAATAGAAATAAACTCCCCAGTGAAGAGAATAATCACGAAGGCTCACCTAACAAAAACAAAGAGCAAGGAAAGGGGACTAGTTAAGTGTGTAAAACACACCTATCCAAACACATACACAAGCGCACAAGACACAAACCATTATGCACTTCCAACCCCACAACTCTCCAACAATGAAGTCAAGGGAACACTGAAATGCCTCAAAAGCCAAAGAAAAATTGAGAGTCCTTCTTCTTAAAAGGATAAGTGGCAATATAGAGGACTCAAATAAGCCGATGAACAAATCATTTCAAGACTTCCACAGAAAGTTACCAAAGTGAATGAAATGGTACACATTTGGAGGAGAAATGTTAAAATGTGGAGGGAAACTTCAGCAAAAACTAAAACATTAAAACATAAACAAAAATCCTACATGTGAAGGAAACAATCTATGAATTTGAAAAAATTAGAAAGAACCATTAGCAGATAAGACAAAGCAAGGAAACACATGTCAGAGATGGACAATCAAATTGAAATAATAATACATTCAGATATTAAAGAAAAAATAATTAGTGAACATGACCAATACATGCAATAAATCTTTGAAACAAGAGACAAGCATGTTTTCAAGAGGAAGAAGACAGAGCTAAGATGAAATAAGAGTGATAGACAAATACAATTAATAATAATTTATAATAATTAAATTTTAGAAAAAAATTGCAAACTAGAAAAAAAATGAACATTCAAATAGAAGAGGCAGTCAAAAGTACAAACAAACATGAGTAGAAAGGAATCTTTGACATACTGTAGGCAAGATGTTAAAAACACAAAACAAAAAAAATAATAGTAAAAGCTCTGAGACCCTAACACAGATTTAAACAAACACATCAGTGTCAGTAACCGTAAAAGTTAGAACACCTGGATGGATACAGTTCCAGGCCCTGAAAGTAAGTATTTTCAATTAAGATTGGTATAGCAAAATTGTGTCAACAAATTGATGGAGAAGTAGACACTTAAACACAAACACAAGTTAAAACAATTCATGATAACTAGGCCAGTACCACAGGCAATGTTTTTTTCTACTTTCTTTTTTTTTTTTTTTTTTTTCAATGCAGTTTATTCAGGAACCTTGAACAATCCTCGGACCCTGGGGAAAGCCAGCCCACAGCTTAAATAGCCTCTGGGTAGCCAACCCAGGTGTGCCACGTGGGCAATGCAGATAGGTCCACATACATGGAAGCAAGCCAGATCCTCAGCCTTAGCCAAATGTGGAGTTGTTTGTGACAGAGAGCACTCACCATCGGGAAGGTGGAAGGCGGAAACCAGTTCCATCTTTCAGGTGCGGCATTACACAGCTCTCTACAGTTCCCCCTTTTTGTTTTGGACGCATCAGGCAAGAGTAGAGGTATGATCTCTGATATTAGAAATTGGGACTTTGTACCGATGTTCATTTAGGTGTCATCCACCCAAAGAGCATCAGACCCGTCTGATACCTTTTTCTCAGAGGTGGGTCCTGGGGCATCAACCCGCATGCAACCAGACATGCTCTTCTCTGGGTCCAAAGTGGCTGACCCTGAGTGCAGTGCTTAGCCTCGCATCCTGAGCGTAACATTTTAGCTTTTTATGGTATCCAACCATGCTTGGGGAGAATGTCCTGCTTCAATGGCTGTAAAGGCCTGAATGATCATGGCTGCATCACACTGTTGTGAGACTCTAATCTTGCATATATACCAAAGGCAAACCAAGGAGACCAACACCAGAAGGCCTGCTAACACTCCCATGCCCGCCCATTCCTTCAGATGATTCATGGCTGCAGCAATCCATGATGATAATCCTGTGGCTAGTCCTGTGTCCACTCTGGTAGAATTTACCGTGACAATGGCCACTCTCAGCTGCTCCATCGTAGTATCGAATTCTCCAGTCCAATTACCTAAAATATAGCTCGACAATTGTTTAGACAGATTTGCAGCACAGGAAAAATTCTCATGTTATATGCTAGTGACTCAAAGTCCAGCATATTTTCATTGACAGCCAAGTTGAGCGATTTGCCATAGGGTATCAATTTGCTCCTGCACGAGGTCACTCCTCTGATTGAACACCATCAAGCTTCCTTTTAGTTGAGCATTAATTCCTTTATGTACAACTAAGGTATGAGCTACATTGGCTAAATGATTGTTCAGGGTCTGAGCAGTCTGCCCAGTATGACTCATGGCTAATGCCCCGGTGGTAGCTCCAACAGCCGCCAATGAGATGGTAGTAACAATGGTGGCTGTAGTTCCAAGATCCCTTTTCTGTCTGAAGAGAGTCATAGCGTGAGGGGCATCAATGGGCACAGGCACGCAGTGAGTCATGCGAGTAACCAGGGCATACCTAAATTTACTAGCATTCCAGCATTGGGCAAAAGAGCAAGTATCATCACCACAATTACTTGGCTCTATCTGGCTAATAATGAATAAAAATGGGGGATATAGACAAACAGGTGTGGGCTTATAGGAAATATTATGAGAAGCCTTAACCCCTCGTTGGAACATCCTGCGTCAGTTCTAGAACTAGCAGTGGTGGTGTCCGAGGTCTGAGTAGGTTCAGGAGACCATTGCCCCCAGGGGCGAGACTTGCTCCATGCCAATTGACTAACTCCATGTTTTCCTCCACTTTTGAAAGTCATTTAAGGTTCTTAAATTATTTTTTTCCCTTTTTTTTTAAATTTTTCATCAATTCCACGTTATTCATTCTGCATCCCCCATAAGCCCCTCCCTCCTCCCCTCCCAATCCCACCCTCCCTCCTCCCTCTGCTTGCATGCCACTCCCCAAGTCCACTAATAGGGGAGGTTCTCCTCTCCTTTCTGATCTTAGTCTGTCAGTTCACATCAAAAGTGTCTGCATTGTCCTCTACTATGGCCTGGTAAAGCTGCTCCCCCCCAAAGGGAGGTGATCAAAGAGCAGGCCAATCAGATTATGTCAGAGGCAGTCCCTCTTCACATTACTATGTAACCCAATTGGACTCTGAACTGCCCTGGGCTACATCTGTGCAGGGGTTCTGGGTTATCTCCATGAATAGTCCTTGGTTGGAGTATGAGTCTCTGGGAAGTTCCCTGTGTTCAAATTTTCTGGTTCTGTTGCTCTCCTTGTGGAGACCCTGTCCTCTCCAGCTCTTACTATTTCCCAGTTCTTACCTAAAATTCCATTCACTCTGCCCAACAGTTGCCCATCAGGCTCAGCATCTGCTTTGATAGTCTGAAGGGCAGAAGCTTTCAGAGGCCCTCTGTGGTAGGTTCCTAGGTTGTTTCCTGTTTTCTTCTTCTTCTGATGTCCATCCTCTTTGCCTTTCCAGATGGGGATTGGACATTTTAGTTAGGGTCCTCTCTCTTGCTTAGTTTCTTTAGATGCACAGGTTTTAGTGGGTTTGTCCTATGTTGTATGTCTATATGAGTGAGTATATACCATGTGTGTCTTTTTGCTTCTGGGACAACTCACTCAGGATGATCCTTTCCAGATCCCACCATTTACCTGCGAATTTCATGATTTCCTTATTTTTCATTGCTGAGTAATATTCCATTGTGTAGATGTACCACAATTTCTGCATCCATTCTTCAGTTGAGGGGCATCTGGATTGTTTCCAGCTTCTGGCTATTACAAATAAAGCTGCTACAAACATGGTTGAGCAAATGTCCTTTTTGTGTACTTGAGCCCCTTTTGGATATATGCCCAGTAGTGTATGGCTGGATCTTGAGGAAGTGCTATTCATAGTTGTCTGAGAAAGCGCCAGATTGATTTCCAGAGTGGTTGTACAAGTTTACATTCCCACTAGCAGTGGAAAAGGGTTCCCCTTTCTCCACAACCTCTCCAGCATGTGTTGTCACTTGAGTTTTTGATCTTGGCCATTCTCATGGGTGTAAGGTGAAATCTCAGGGTTGTTTTGATTTGCATTTGCCTAATGGCTAGTGAGGTTGAGCATTTCTTTAAGTGCTTCTCTGCCATTCGGTGTTCCTCTACAGAGAATTCTCTGTTTAGCTCTGTTCCCCATTTTTTAAGTGGATTACTTGGTTTGCTGCTTTTCAGCTTCTTTAGTTCTTTATATGTACTGGATATGAGTCCTCTGTCAGATAAAGGGTTGGTGAAGATTCTTTCCCAATCTGTAGGTGGTCGCTTTGTTTTGATGACGGTGTCCTTTGCTTTGCAGAAGCTTTTCAGTTTCATGAGGTCCCATTTATTGACTGTTGCTCTTAGAGCCTGTGCTGTTGGTGTTCTGTTCAGGAAGTTTTCCCCTGTACCAATGAGTTCTAGGGTATTTCCCACTTTTTTTTCAAGCCGATTTAATGTGTCTGGTTTTATGTTGAGGTCTTTGATCCACTTGGACTTCAGTTTTGTGCAGGGTGACAAGTATGGATCTATTTTCATTTTTCTACATGTAGACATCCAGTTAGACCAGCACCATTTGTTGAAGATGCTATCTTTTTTCCATTGTATGGTTTTGGCGTCTTTGTCAAAGATCAGGTGTCCATAAGTGTGTGGGTTTATTTCTGGGTCCTCTGTTTGGTTCCATTGATCCACCATTCTGTTTCTATGCCAGTACCATGCAGTTTTTAAAACTGTTGCTCTATAGTACAACTTAAGATCAGGGATGGAGATACCTCCGGAAGATCTTTTATTGTAGAGGATTGTTTTAGCAATTCTGGGTTTCTTGTTATTCCAGATGAAGTTGAGAATTTTTCTTTTCAGGTCTGTAAAGAATTGTGTTGGTAATTTGATGGGCATTGCATTGAATCTGTAGATTGCTTTTGGTAAGATGGCCATTTTTACTATGTTAATCTTGCCAAGCCATGAGCATGGGAGATCTTTCCATCTTCTCATATCTTCATCTAATTCTTTCTTCAGAGATTTGAAATTTTTTTCATACAAGTCTTTGACTTCCTTGGTTAGGGTTACTCCGAGGTACCTTATGTCATTTGTGGCTATTGTGAAGGGTGTTGTTTCCCTAATTTCTTTCTCAGCCCTTTTGTCTTTTGTATACAGGAGGGCTACTGATTTTTTTGAGTTAATTTTGTATCCGGCCACTTTGCTGAAGGTGTTTATCAGCTGTAGGAGTTCCCTGGTAGAGTTTTTGGGGTCACTCACGTATACTATCATATCATCTGCAAATAGTAATAATTTGACTTCTTCCTTTCCAATTTGTATCCCCTTGATCTCCTTCAACTGTCTTATTGCTCTAGCAAGGACTTCCAGTACTATGTTGAAGAGATATGGAGAGAGTGGGCAGCCTTGTCTTGTCCCTGATTTCAGTGGGATTGCTTTAAGTTTCTCTCCGTTCAGTTTGATGTTGGCTATAGGCTTGCTATATATCGCCTTTACTATGTTTAGATATGTGCCTTGTATCCCTGATCTCTCCAATACTTTGAACATGAATGGATGTTGGATTTTGTCAAAGGCTTTTTCAGCATCTAGGGAGATTATCATGTGGTTTTTTTTTTCTTTCAGTTTGTTAATATGGTGGATCACATTGATGGATTTCCGTATATTGAACCACCCCTGCATACCTGGGATGAAGCCTACTTGCTCATAGTGGATAATATCTTTGATGTGTTCTTGGATTTGGTTTGCAAGTATTTTATTAAGTATTTTTGCATCAATGTTCATAAGGGAGATTGGCTGGAAATTCTCTTTCTTTGTTGAGTCTTTGTGAGGTTTAGGTACCAAGGTGACTGTGGCTTCATAGAATGAATTTGGTAATATTCCTTCTGTTTCTATTTTGTGGAATAGTTTGAAGAGAATTGGTGTTAGCTCTTCTTTGAAGGTCTGGTAGAATTCTGCGCTGAAGCCATCTGGTCCTGGGCTTTTTTTGGATGGGAGACTTTTGATGACCGCTTCTATTTCTTTGGGAGATATAGGACTATTTAGTTGATTTACCTGGTCCTGATTCAGCTTTGGTAAGTCAAATCGATCAAGAAAATTGTCCATTTCATTTAGATTTTCAAATTTTGTGGCATATAGACTTTTGAAGTAAGTCCTAATGATTGTTTGGATTTCCTCAGTGTCTGTAGTTATATCCCCCTTTTCATTTCTGATTTTGTTGATTTGGGTGGTGTCTCTCTGCCTTTTAGTTAGCCTGGCTAAGGGTTTGTCGATCTTGTTGATTTTCTCAAAGAACCAGCTCTTGGTTTCATTGATTCTTTGAATTGTTTTATTTGTTTCCAATTGATTGATTTCAGCCCTGAGTTTGATTATTTCCAGCCGTCTACTCCTTCTTGGTGTGTCTGCTTCTTCTTTTTCTAGGGTTTTTAAGTGAGCCATTAGGGTGCTTGAATGAGCTGTCTTGAATTTCTTCTAGAAGGCACTTAGTGCTATGAACTTTCCTCTTAGCACTGCTTTCATTGTGTCCCACAAGTTCGGGTATGTTGTGTCTTCATTTTCATTGATTTCTAGAAAGACTTTAATTTCTTTCTTTATTTCTTCCCTGACCCAGCTGTCATTTAGTAACAAGTTGTTCAGTTTCCATGTGTGCGTAGGCTTTTTGTTATTTCTGTTATTGTTGAGGCCCAGCTTTATTCCATGGTGATCAGACAAGATACATGGGATTATTTCAATCTTCTTGTATCTGTTGAGGCTTGCTTTGTGACCCACTATATGGTCTATTTTGGAGAAGGTTCCATGAGGTGCTGAGAAGAAGGTAAATTCTTTTGTGTTTGGGTGTAAAGTTCTGTAAATGTCTGTTAGGTCCAATTGATTCATGACCTCTGTCAGAGACATTGTTTCTTTGTTTAATTTCTGTTTTGTTGATCTGTCCTTTGTTGAGAGTGGGGTGTTGAAGTCTCCCACTATTAATGTGTGGGGATCTATATGTGCTTTAAATTTTATCAGTGTTTCTTTCACAAATGTGGGTGCCCTTGTATTTGGGGCATAGATGTTCAGGATTGTGATGTCTTCCTGGTGGAATTTTCCCTTGATGAGTATGAAGTATCCTTCCCCATCTCTTTTTATTAATTTTGGTTGAAAGTCTATTTTATCAGATATTAGAATGGCTACTCCTGCTTGCTTCTTGGGTCCATTTGCTTGGAAAGTCGTCTTCCAACCCTTTACCCTCAGGTAATGTCTATCTTTGTGTCTTAGGTGTGTTTCTTGTATGCAACAGATTGCTGGGTTTTGTTTACGTATCCATTCTGTTAATCTGTGTCTTTTTATTGGAGAGTTGAGTCCATTGATGTTGAGAAAGATTAATGACCAGTGGCTGTTAGATCTCTTGATTTTGATGTTGGCTGTGGTCATCAGGTTGTGTGCTTGGTTGCTTTTTGTTTTACTGAAGTGAGGTTATTTATTTCCTGTGTTTTCTTGAATGTAGCTAGCTTTCTTGGGTTGTATTTTCCCTTCTAGTGTCTTCTGTAATGCTGGATTTGTTTGTAGGTATTGTTGAAATTTGTTTTTGTCATTGAATATCTTGTTTTCTCCATCTATGAGGACTGAGAGTTTTGCGGGGTATAGTAGCCTTGGCTGACATCTGTGTTCTCTTAGGGTCTGCATGATATCCGTCCAGGCCCTTCTTGCTTTCATAGTCTCTGTTGAAAAGTCAGGTGTGATTCTAATGGGTTTGCCATTATATGTTACTTGGCCTTTTTCCCTTGCAGCTTTTAGTATTTTTTCTTTGTTCTGTATACTTACTGTTTTGATTATTATGTGGCAGGAGGATTTTCTTTTCTGGTCAAATTTGTTGGGTGTTCTGTAGGCCTCATGTATTCTAATTGGCCTCTCCTTTAGCTTGGGGAAATTTTCTTCAATGATTTTGTTGAAAATATTTTCTGGGCCTTGGAGAAGGGAGTCTTCTTTTTCCTCTATACCTATTATTCTTAGGTTTTGTCTTTTCATATTGTCTTGCATTTCTTGGACAGTCTGTGTCAGGAATTTTTCGGATTTAACATTTTCTTTGACAGATACATCGATTTCTTCCATTGTATCTTCTACACCTGAGATTCTTTCTTCCATCTCTTGTAGTCTGTTGGTTATGCTTACCTCTGTAGTTCCTGTTTTCTTCCCTAGATTCTTCCTTTCCATTATTTCTTCCAATTGTGTTTTCTTTAATTTTTCCAATTCTATCTTCAGGTCTTGAGTTGTTTTGTTTACTTCCTTCAACTGTCTGATTGTACTTTCCTGTTTTTCTTTTAGTTCCTTCAACTCTGTTTCTATCATTTCATTCAGTGTTTTAAGCATTTCCTTTCTAAAGGCCATAAACTCTTTGGCTGCAGCTTCCTCTATTTCTTTACAGATGGCAATATTCTGTTTGAGTTTATCTTCCTCTATGTCTTTAAAAATCTTATTTTTTTCCTCTGTTATCTTCATGAGCATACTTGTTAGGTCATCTTCTTGGATTTCAGTTATGGTGGGGTATCCAGGGCTACTTGCCCCTGGGTAACTGGGTTCTGGAGATGCCATATTGCTCTGTCTTTTGTTGCTTGAGCTTTTACTCTGGCCTCTACCCATTATGTTATCTTAGGTGTTTGGGGTTATTTTCTGGTGGTTCCTGGGGATCCTGTGATGGAGAGAATCCCCTTTGCAGAAAGCTGGTTTTTCCTGAAGGATGTCTTCTCAGCTTTTTGGGTATAGTCCCTGGATGGCTGGTGTTTTTTCAGGAGTTGCTCACCTCAGGGATATAGACTTGAGTGGTAACTGTGGTCTTTGTTAGTCGAGAGGGTTCTCCTCTCACCCAGGGAAGTCCTGAGGGCAGCTGCCCTGTTTCTGGGTTTCTTGTTGTAAATTTAATGATCAGCTGCTGTGACCCAGTTGGACATCAGGCGCGCCTCAACTGTTTGTGACTGTGTCTGGAGCACAGCTGAGTGCTGGCGCCTCGGCCCCACTAGACTGCTAGACTTTTTCTAGGGAAGGATTGGGTGATTTAGGTCAGTAGTTTCCTTCCTTCCCCGTGGATTCTCTGGAGACACGGACTCCCAGTGTCTTTTTTTGCCCTGGTGCACATTGCTCAGTGTCCGCCAGCTGGCTGGCCACAGAAACTGCCTGTGCCTGGAGCACAGCTGTGTGATGGCGGCTCAGTCTCTGCCAGCTGTCTGGTGCGCAGAAACTGCCTGTGTCTGCCTTTGTGGCTTTTGGGAGCCTGAGTGCCTCCCTAAGCTGGGTAATTTTCCGGGGACCTTTTCAGGTTGGGGGTGAGCTGAGTGCTCTGAGATCAGACCCGCCGTTTCTATCTCCGGCGGTGAATCAGGCGCGCAGGCAGGCAGGGCTCTGTGCCAGAACCTGGGTCCCCGGCTCTGGCTCCGGGCTGGCTCCTGGGGTGCCCGTGGAACCCGCCCGAGTCTTTTCCAGGGGATGTCTGGGTGACCTAAGGCCGGTCCCAATCGTTTCCTGTACCCTGGGGTTATCTCTCGACTGAAAATTCCAGTCTCTGATAGTGTGGTGCCCAAGGTTCAGTCTGGGACCCTGACCAGAGACACTGGCTTGTGGCTCTGGGCTTGGGCTGGGGCTGGGGCTGGCGGCTGGCAGCCAAGCGTCTGGCGGAACCGGGATCTCTTCCGCGGTTTAGCTGGGTGAGTTAAAAGCTGATTGAATCCCCCACTGTGGGGTATCCTCTCACCTGGGAAACACAATGACTGTGTTTTATGGCCGAGAGTTCTGATTGCTGGTCACTGTGCTGATCCTGCTGTGCTGCTGCTCAGAATGAGAGTCCTCCCGGCGCCACCATCTTGCCCCTCCCTCCTACTTTCTTTTTTTTATTTTATTAATTACACTTTATTCATTTTGTATCCCCCCATAAGCCCCTCCCTCCTCCCCTCCCGATCCCATCCTCCCTCCCCTTTCTGCATGTATGCCACTCCCCAAGTCCACTGATAGGGGAGGTTCTCCTCTCCTTTCTGATCCTAGTCTACCAGTTCACATAAAAAGTGGCTGCATTGTCCTCTACTGTGGCCTGGTAAGGCTGCTTCCCCCTCATGGGGAGGTGATCATAGAGCAGGCCAATCAGATTATGTCAGAGGCAGTCCCTCTTCCCATTACTAGGTAGCCCACTTGGACACTGAACTGCCATGGGCTACATCTGTGCAGGGGTTCTAGGTTATCTCCATGAATAGTCCTTGGTTGGAGTATGAGTTTCTGGGAAGCAATGTTTTTAAAAGAATACTGTATATGAAAGATAAATAAAGACCGTATTACCAACAAGAATAGAGGGAAGGATATATTTTAAGGCATTGAAAAACATACTAGATGTTTTAAACATCTTCCATAATCTCAATAGGAAGAACAAATGTTATAAAAATGTCCATGTTACCAAAAGTAATGTAAGCTCCATGAAAATTCCAAATGAAACCATTCAAAAACCTAGAAAAGCAATGCTAAAATACAGATGGAAATACAAAGACTGCCGGCAATCCACGGTAGGAAAAAGTAAGAAGTTACCTGGCATTGCAGTCCCGTAGTGACAAAGAGAGTGTGGTAAGGGCACAAACATTCAACACAAACAATTAAACTGCTAATCAGAAAACAAACTGTGTTAGCAGACAATTCTCGATCCACTACAGCGACCTATCCATCCTACTGCATCTTGCGATAGAAATATCCACACATGCCTGATTATTGCTGTACTGTTCATTGTCCCCCAGAGACAGGGTCAACTTAGCTGTCCACCAACAGGTGGTAAGATTAGGGAAATGCAGAAATTCTGTCCAAGTCTTTAAAACGCAAAATTATCTTATTAGCAGGAAAATGGAAGAATCTGGAATTTACTTTGTTAATAAAAACTATCTAGTCTCAGAAGGACAAATATCTTCTAATCTCTCTCAAAGGATGATCATATATATATATATATATGTATATATATATATATATATATAATTAGAAAACTAAAGAGAGAATCATATGGAAAACATAAAAGATCATAAAACCCATGTTACATTAAAGCTGAAAGGAGGCTGCTGCTGGTGGAAAGTCAAAAAGAGGAGTGCAGGGGTGTGAGACAAAAGACCGGGAGGAAGGCTGGCCAAAATACACCGTGTTTGAAAAGGCCATAATAAAACAGTATACTCTGTTCACTAATTAAAATAAACAAGTGAAGAAAAAGGTTTCAAAACAAGGATCTGTTTTTTTCCCACAATCTGCAGAAAAATGCAGCCCTGCGGATATATTGATTTTAGACAGAAAAACACGTTTCCAGCTTCTGACCTGTAGAAGAAAAACATTGCTCAGGTCTATTATATGCCACAGCAAGGCTGAGTAATTTATTACGGCAGCGATGGGAAACTAACACACGTCCTTACAAAAGCTTTACTGCAGCCACAAAAGGCTGCATGTTGGTGTGGGACTAGGCAACAGTGTAACCTCTGTGACACAGTTCCCCTCAGGAGGAATTATCAGGAATTTAGAGAAAAATGCGATTCTTCTGGTCGAGGTCTACCTACCTTTGAAAACAATGACCCCAATACCAACTTTGTAAGCGTCAGACCTGTGGCACCCGAGGTCAGAAAAGTCACCCTTTTTAATACTCTGCCACCATGCTTTCGAGTGTACGTACCTGGAAATGCTAACATCACAAAGAAACCAAGGCACAATTTATGGGCAGAGGGAAAAGCTACTGCTCTTGGTTTGTTAAATGACTATAGCAATAAAATGACTCCTAAGGACGTGTTGCTACACCTGTAGCTCCGCGCCCCCTTTAGCCCTCATCAGAGAAGCTGCTTCTTGCAGTAAACGGGAGTTAACACAGAAACCATAGCTGGACTATGTTCAGAGGCTGAGAGCCTTTGGCGCACTCAATCCTAAATGCAGTAATTTCATTATAAGCCCCCTTCCTGTATGCTCAGGGATCTTTGCTGAGACCAGAGGGGATCAGTGGCACCGAAGAAATAGTCTTCCAGACATAAGACTGATGCTTATATGAACTCACAGAGATTGTGGCAAAATGCACAAGGTCTGGAAAGACAGGATTCCAATACTTCAAAGGGCAAGCAGACAGGAAGCTATTGACACCTGCAGGAGAAGAAAAATAATTTTGAATGTTTTTTTGCTTGTTTTTGATTTTCTTTCTTTGGGGGGTTGTTTGTTTTTTCACTCCATTGCACTGTCACTGGATATATCAACCACACTTCAGGGCAGGCCCTATGCCCAGGAGTTGTTGGCCAACACAAAACAAACTCCAGCTCTGTTTTGTTTGAGCATTTTTAAAAGGTTGTTTTTTTGGTTTGGTTTTATTTTTTTTAATTACACTTTATTCACTTTGTATCCTCCCATAAGTCCCTCCCTCCTCCCCTTCCGACCCCACCCTCCCTCCCCTTTCTTCACGAATGCCCCTCCCCAAGTCCACTGATAGGGGAGGTCCTGATCTTAGTCTATCAGATCCCATCAGGAATGCCTGCATTGTCCTCTATGGTCCTATAAGGCTGCTCCCCCCTTAGGGGGAGGTGATCAAAGAGCAGGCCAATCAGTTTATGTCAGAGAAAGTCCCTCTTCCCATTACTATGTAACCCACTTGGACTGGGTTACATAGTAATGGGATGAGCTAAACTGCCATGAGCTACATCTGTGCAGGGGCTCTAGGTTATCTCCACACATGGTACTTGGTTGGAGTATGAGTCTCTTGGAAGACCCCTGTGTTCAAATTTTCTGGTTCTATTGCTCTTCTTGTGGGGTTCCTGCCCCCCCCCAGATCTTACTATTTCCCACTTTCTACATAAGATTCCATTGGTTTGGTTTTTTTTTTTGGGGTGGGTCTTTTTTTGAGGCAAAACAGGGGCTGAAGGAGAGAAAGAACATGAAGTTGGGCATCTATGGAGAAGGAAAAGTCCTGGAGGAATTGGAGGAAGGTGAAATCATCAAAATATATTATATAAAATATTTTAAAATAAAAAAACAACTAAACTTTGCTTTTGTTTTTACAAAATTCTACTGTATTTTTATTTTGCAATGGTCCCTGCAGATTATATTGACAATCTTAGCTGTATTCTGTTTCCAGTTATTTTAATACTCTGTCTATTCAAATAAGCAAGAAGAGTGACTTGCAACAACTAAACAGAGATAAAACAAACAAACAAATCTAGGCCACAGCTCCAAACACTTCATTCAGTGTAACATTATTTTTACCTTAAAAACTTCTAGAAGTTTTATCTATATAATAAATACCAAGGCGTAGTCACCTTTCTGTCTAGTGTAGTTATGAAAGTAGAGTGTGTTTCTCTGCCTTTAATGAAGGATGCATTCACAGAGCTGTGGATATTGCAACATGGTTAAAATTTCATAAAACATTTGAAGAATGACCTGTAACAATTACAATTATATATTGAAGGCAGCAAGATGTCTTTAGAGGAAATTATTTAATAATAAAATTACACCAATGAAAAAAATCTATAATCACAATCAATTACAGCTACATAAAAAAAAAAAAAAAAAAAAAAAAAAAAAACCAAAACCAAGGCCCTGAAGTAAATTGAGCCTGGTAACACTTGTGTAAGATAGCTTGTTAGTGTAGACCCCCTCTAGCAGATTCAGCCCTGTACCACAGCAGTCTTCACAGTGGCAAGAGAGATCACACCAGCCACCCTTCTGAAAAACACCTTTCACTGTTAGCCCTGTTGCCCCAAGAACTAGAATGTTGCCTGATACAATGTAATAATTCAAAAACTGGGTCACAGATGAAAAGGTTTTAATGGCATAAGGAATACTTTATTTCTATCCTCTGGCTCAGGTCTCTTCCACTAGGAGGCAATTTTTTTCTTTGTAGTATTTAGTTGTATCTGAATATAAGTTATTGAGCTTTTCCAAATCCTTATTTCTTATCTACCATGAATATTCACTGACCTTACTTCACATATATTCCTGTCTCCTGATCTAGCTAGATTATTGAAACATTTAATGGGACACTCTACTAAATACACATTTAATCTACAAAACAATGAAAATAAAAATATCTCAGGACATACATGTACATGTGATATTAACTGTCCAAAGATTCTAAGAAGTATAATGAAATGATGCTTGAAGATGATTTCAAATTGGCAAAGTCCCTCAGTGAATAATATATATAGTAATTGTTTCTGTTGTATTAATTAAACACATAGCAAATAATAATAAGCATTTAGTGAAAATACACCAGTTTCAAAGAGGAAAGGTGTGTGCTCCTTCTAACAGGATTGTGTTTTCCCCGTGGTGATGAAATGCTGAACAGATTTGTGAGCTCCCTATTATCTATGGCAAATATGTTCTTTTCTCACCAAGTCACCAGTGTCATTTTCATAAGAATATCTCTTGACTTATGCATTTTGACTAAACTGTATTGATCTCTTCTTGGATTTACAACAAAACAAAGCCAGTTTGTTTGTAAAACTATGTCATCTGAAGTCCACTGTTTGAGCTCAGCTGGAAAAGTAGAAGAGATAGTGAGTTTTAGGGCAGAACAGAGAACTATTTGAGAAGCTGTGGGAACAAGTCTCAACTATACAATGCTGGACCAACTAGACTCCATGAGCTGTGCTAGCCTCAGGTTGTGGTCTGGAAACAACACAGGAGGATCTGAGAGATGGCTGATGTGGGACTGAAAGTGTTGGTGCCTGTATTCACAGCATGTCTGTGTTGTTGTTTCTAATATTTATGGTAGCAATTTTTAGTGGTTATTTCCATATTCAAAATAAAAGATCACTGTTTTCCTGATGAGACTGATAGGCTAGGATCGGATGGAAGAGGAGAAGGACCTCCCCTATCAGTGGACTAGGGGCAGGAGCATGGGGGGAGAAAAGGGAGGAAGGGTGGGGTTGGGAGGGGATGAAGGAGGAGGCTACAGATGAGATACAAAGTGAATAAACTGTAATAAATGATAAAAATTTAAATATCACTGTTGCTTGAGCAGTGCAAGGCATACAAGGATGAGAAGTACCTCCACACACACTGTAGAACCTTGTGATTCCCTGGTGTCTTAGGCGCACCATGACCATGGCAACTCTTATAAAGGAAGACACTTAACTGAGGTTGGCCTACATTTTCAGGGATTTAGTCTACTATCATCATGGTGGGAAGCATGGTGCTGGAGAAGGAGCTGAGAGTTTTACATCAGGATCCACAGACACCAGAAGAAAAATGGACTAGATTTCACGCTTGGGCGGAGCTTGATCATATCTATGACCTCAAAGCCTGCCTCCACTGATACCCTTCCTCCAATAAGGCCGCATCCCCTAATTGTCCCACTCTCTAAGGCCATGCATTCCAACACATGAGTCTATGTGGGCCTTACCTTTTCAAAGCACACCCCTTGTTTGCATCAGTTACAAACAAGCACAATGTCAGTAAAGCCCTTGATCAGCCATTTGCATACTCAAAAAGGATTTCTGAAAGCCATGTAACTATCCGAATAAGTTAAATATCTTAAACACGCATCTATTTTAGGCTTGGAGAGATGGCTCAGCCGTTAAATGCTAGAGTAGCAACCAAAATATAAGAAACATATATTCTCAAAGGGGGAAAAAGGTGCTCTGCTAATTTCAATGCACAGGTGTCACTCTTTTATTTTACCCACCTGTGCTTCATATGACTACTACTCCAGAAGACATGTTAAATCTCCTACCTCCCTCCCCTCCTCCTCTCATCACCTCCATTGTTATCTTGTCTCTCTTTATCTTCTCACTCATTCTCATTCTCTTTTATTTCCTGAATGCATTTTCATCACTAACTGCAGAAACTAGAGGCAGAATACCTAGTCGTTACAAAACAGTCAGAAAATCCTGAAAAACTCGAATCTAAACCTTCTCTTATCCCTTAGCTACTTTCTTCACAGGCTTTTCCCCATTATGCTGAGGTGATAGAATTTGTCAGGGTGGCCTGCCTCTCTTTCTTAAATACGTGGAAAGCAGGTTAACGTCAACGTCAGTGAAAATTAGGGATGCTGCTTTCTTCCCTCAAGGTTATCTTTCCTGGGTTTAGGAAGTGATGGCTGCAACATCTCCTGTGAAAAGTCATAATGATCCCTAACTCTCATGTGTTCTGAGGATTCTCTCAGTCCTTTTAAAATGGGGTGTAACCCTACCATTCTTATTTTTTTTAGCCGAAGTATTCTTTCCATAGAAGAATACTTTTATCTTTGGTGGCTAGACAAGAAGTAAAAAGATAATAAAAGAGACGGGCTTTTATTAATAGCAGCTGAGTAAGAGGTAGCGGGATGTGAGCAGAGAAAAACACACTTGGTTAGGATTTCTGAGGCTCACCTCACTGCTACCTGAAACATGACCAGACAGAAAAACAGCAGTAAGGTGAGCTAGAAGGCTTGTATACCAAGACCGATGAGCAAACTCAAGTTATATCCAGGTGTCAAAGGTAAGGATGATAAGGATGATTCCTAGCCAGATGCTTTGTGAAGACAGAGCTTCCAAAGCCTGTGGCTGACTGATAGAGGGTATAAGAGAACCTTCACTTAGATGAAGTCCTTTTTCAGCTCCAGAAAATAAAAGATTCTATGCAGAGCAAATTTAGACATTGTGACATAATTGGTGAGTGTAGTAGGAGAGTGATAAACTTACAAAATAACAACTAATATTCAGCAAAACCACAATGTTTCCTGCCCTTTCTCTTTTGCACTTGAACTTAAGGTAAGTCAATCCTTTGTTTCTCAGATCAGGCTCTTCAGCAGTCTTGAAAAAGTAGATTGAAGTTTACCAGAGTTCTCTCAAACCAATGATGTAAATAAATCCCCAGTTTTTATCAAGGTGACGGTGTTCTTTTTTTAAATATTATTTATTTATTTATTTATTTATTTATTTATCTATATATCTATCTACTTATTTATTTATTCATTCATTCACTTTACATATCAATTTCAGCAGGTAATTATAATATGAAGCAAAGGTTGACCATCATGGCAGTGGTGGTTTCTGTGTATCTTCAGGAAGTCCCTAAAACTGACTAGTTGCATCAGCCCTTTCATTTGAAGCCTAATAAGCACTAAGCACAGCTGAGAGAACTGGAGCATGGTGCTCAACGTACAAGCAGCTCAACTGTAGGGAGAAGGTCCTTTCCAGGGCCACAGCTTGTCTGCTATTCTATGCAGGTCAACTTGTCCTTGTCTCCACAAACAGCCTTGGTTACTCTATAGAGTCTAGCCTGACTTTTTAACCTGAACTCTGATGCTCAGTTTCATGTCATGATGCTTGCAAGGCAAACATTTTACCAATGTGGCCATCTCTCTAATTCTCTGGTCCTTTACTTTTGTACAACCACATAAAAATGTCTAAGACAAAGGAGTAGGTGCATGGGTAGCCTACAAAACATCAAAAAGACTAGACTAGAAAAGTAAACCCTTCTTTTACGTAATAATCATAACACTAAATGTACAAAACAGAAAAAAAATATATTAAAAGCCGCAAGGGAAAAAGGCCAAGTAACATGTAATGACAGACCTATCAGAATCACAGCTGACTTCTCAACAGAGACTATGAAAACCAGAAGGGCCTGGACAGACATTTTGCAAACCCTAAGAAACCACAGGTGCCAGTCTAGACTGCTATACCCAGCAAAACTTTCAATCACCGCAGAAGGAGAATAGAAGATATTCCACAACAAAACCAAATTTAAACAGTATCTATGTAAAACCCAGCCCTACAGAAGATACCAGAAGAGAACTCCCACCCAAGGAAGTTAACCTCACCAAAAACCAAAACACAGGATTTAAATAACTTCACCACAACAAAAACAAATGTAGGCAAGCACACAAACACTACTGCAAGAACACCAAAATAAAAAGAACAAAAATCACTGGTCATTTTTTTTATCTCTCAATATCAATGGATTCAACTCTCCAAATGAAAACACAAACACACACAGACTAACAAAGTGAATGGAGTAAACAGGGCCCATCATTCTGCTGCATATAAGAACATACTTCAGCCACAAAGATAGACATTATCTGACAGTAAAGGGCTGGGAAAAGGTTTTTCAAGCAAAAGGACCCAAGAAGCAAGCTAGAGTAGCCACTTTATTATCTAATAAAGTAGACTTTCAACCAAAACTAATCAAAAGAAATGAGGAAGGACACTTTATATTCATCAAAGGAAAATTCCAACAAGATGGCATCTCAATTCTGAACATCTATGCCCAAAATACAGGGCACTCACATTTGTAAAAGAAACATTAATAAAGCTTAAATCATACATCAATCTCCACACATTAATGGTAGGAGACTTCAACACCCCACTCTCATCAAAGGACAGGTCAATGAAGCAAAATCTAAACAGAGAAATAATAACACTTACAGAGGGCCTAAATCAAATGGACCTAATAGACCTCTATAGAACTTTTCACCCAACAAAAGAGAATATATCTTCTTCTCACAACCTCATGGAACCTTCTCCAAAATTGACCATATAGGCAGTCACAAAACAAGCATCAACAGATATAAGGAGATTGAAATAATCCCTTGTATCCTATCAGAACACTATGGTCTAAAGGTGGACCTCAAGAACAACAAAAATAGGAAAAAACCTACACACACATGAAAACGGAACAATTTTCTGCTCAATAACTACTGGAAACTCAGGTCTGAACTCAATAATTTAGAAACAAAGAGAAAAATTCAAAGAATCAATGAAATCAAGAGCTGTGGGTTTGTTTTTTTTGTTGTTTTTTTTTTGAGACTGAAGTGACAGGCAGTTTAGAGCCTTCAACCTGGGGTCCCCAAGAAGAGCAACAAGAGCTCTTAACTGATCAGCTACCGCTCCAGCCCCAGTTTAAAAATATTTAAGAGTGTGTTCATCTGAAAACCTTGTTGCATATGTACATATGTCAAGTTTTACTCCAACATCTGTTTTACTTAGCGACAGAAAACGAAATGGAGAGATTAGTGTTGCGATTTTAGGATCTTTTTTTGTAATGAATGTTTGGTAAGAATAATCGCTTAAATGAGTAATAAAAGAAGTCATTGCTTCTTTAAAAAAAAAAGAGAAAATCAACTAGATAAATTCTTAGCCAAATTAACTAAAAGACAGATCAGAGAGATACTATCCAAGTCAACAAAATCAGAAATGAAAGGAAGACATAACAACAAACACTGAGAAAATCCAAAGAATCAATAGGTCTTACTTCAAAAGCCTATATGCCACAAAATTTGAAATATCTAAAAGAAATAGACAAATTTCTTGATAGATTCCACTTACTAAAGTTGAACCAAATTAAATGGTCCTATATCCCCTCAGGAAATAGAAGCTGTCTGCAAAACTCTGCCATCCAAACAGAGCACAGGGCCAGATGGTTTCAGCACAGAGTTCTACCAGACCTTCAAAAAAGAGCTAATACTAATGTTCTTCAAACTATTCCACAAAATAGAAACAGAAAGAACAGTACCAAACTCATGTTATGAGGCCACAGTCACCTTGGTACCTAAACTACACAAATAACCAACAAAGGAATAGCATTTAAGACCAAATTCCCATATAAATAATTAATGCAAAAATACTAACTAAAATCACAAACTGAATTCAAGAATATATCAAAGATATCATCCACCATAACCAACTAGACTTCACCCCAAGCATGCATAAATCTATTAATGTAACCCATCATATAAACAAACTGAAAGAAAGAAAAAACAAAAACAAAAACAAAAACAAAAAACATAGTCATCTCCAAAAAAGCTTTTGACAAAATCCAACACCCATTCATGTTTAAAGTCTTGGAGAGATCAAAAATACAAAACACATACATAAACATAGTAAAGACAATATACAAGTTTATCGCCACCATCAAACTAAAAGGAGAGAAACTCAAATCAATCCCAATGAAATCAGGGACAAGGCAAGGCTGCCCATTGTCTCTCTATCTCCTTAACCTAGTACTTGAAATTCTAGCTAGAGCAAAAAGAAAACTAAAGGAAAGCAAGGAAATCAAAGCTGGAAAGGAAAAATCAAAGTACCACTATTTGCAGATGATATTATAGTATGCAGGAGTGACCCAAAAAATTGTACCAAGAAACTCCTATAGCTGATAAACACCTTTAGCAAAGTGGCTGGATACAAAATTAACTCAAAAAAAAAAATCAGTAGTCCTCCTGTATACAAGCAAACAGGCTGAGAAAGAAATTTAGAAAAACCAACCTTCACAACAACCATAAAAACATGAAGTATCTTGGTGTGACTAACCAAGTATCTTGTGTGAAAGACCGATATGAATAAAACTTCAAGTCTCTGAAGAAAGAAATTGAAGAAAATATCAGAAGATAGAAAGATCTCCCATGTTCATGGATTGGTAGGATTAACATAGTAAAAATGGCCATCCTACCAAAAGCAATCCACAGATTCAATGCAATTCCCATCAAAATACCAACACAATTGTTTATAGACCTTAAAAGAACAATAGAACAATTCTCAACTTCGTTCTTTTAAGTTGCAACAACAAAAAACAAAAACAAAAAAAAAAAAAACCAAAAAACCCAGAATAGCTAAAACAATCCTTTACAATAAAATACCTTCTGGAAGTATCTCCATCCCTTATCTTAAGCTTTACTATAGAGTAACAATAATAAAAACAGCATGGTACTGGCATAGAAACAGACTGGTGAATCAATGGAATCAAATTGAAGACTCAGAAATAAAACCATATACCTATGGCTGCTTGACTTTTGACAAAGAAGCCAAAACCATATAATGGAAAAAAGAAAGCATCTTCAATAAATAGTGCTGGTCTAACTGGATGTCCACATGTAGAAAAATGCAAATAGATCCACGTTTATCACTCTGCACAAAACTAAAGTCCAAGTGGATCAAAGACCTCAACATAAAACCAAACACATTAAATCGGTTAGAAGAAAAAGTGGGGAAGAGCCTGGAACTCACTCCACAGAATACAACTTCCTGAACAGAACACCAACAGCTCATGCTCTAAGAGCAATAAAAAATAAACGGAACCTCAGGAAACTGAAAAGCTTCTGCAAATCAAAGGACACTGTCAACAGAAGGAAACAGCCTACAAACTGGGAAATGATCTTCACCAACCCTATATCCAACGGAGGGCTAATATCAAAAAATATATAAAGAACTCAAGAAATTAAACTCAAAAGAACCAAATAACCCAATTAAAAAATGATATACAGAGCTAAACATAGAATTCTCAACAGAGGATTCTCAAATGGCAGAGAAGCACTTAAAAATATGCTCAATATCCTTAGTCATTAGGGAAATACAAATAAAAATGACTCTGATATTCCATTTCAAACCCATCAGACTGGTTAAGAACAAAACTCAAGTGATGCCATGTGCTGGAGAGGATGTGGAAAAGGGAAATAATCCTCCATTGCTGTTGGAAGTGTAAAATTGTACAACCATTTTTGGAAATCATTCTGGTGGTTTCTCAGAAAACTGAGAATAGTACTACCCCAAGACCAGGTGTACCACTGCTGGGCATTTACCAGAAAGATGTTCTACATACAAGAAGGACGTTTGTTCAGCTATGTTCATAGCAGCGTTACTCATAGCCAGGATCTGGAAACAACCTAGATGTCCCTCAACTGAAGAACGGATAAATACATGTGGTACATTTACACAAAGTAATACTACTCAGCTATTAAAAAACAAGAGAATCATAAAATTTTCAAGCAAATAGATAGAACTAGAAAAGATCATGAGTGAGGTAACCCAAACCCAGAAAGAAATGCATGGTATATACTCACTTTCAAGCAGATATTAGCCATATAATACAGGATAACCATACTAAAAAATCCACAGACCTAAAGAAGCTAAATAACAAGGAGGACTCTGAAGTGGATGCTTAATTATCCCTAAGAATTAATTAATTAATTAATTAATTAATTAATTATCCCTAAGAAGGGCAAATAGAATAGACACTGGCAGCAATTGAAGCAGATGCTGGGACACATAGCCAAACTTTTTGCAGCTTACAGAGCGTCTAATGGAAGAAGAGGCAGATAGAAAGACCCGGAAGGGACCAGAGATCCACAAGGAGGCCAAAAAAAGCTAACAAATCTGGGCCTAGGTGGTCCTGCAGAGACTGATATACCAACCAAGGACCATGCATGGAGAGGACCTAGATCCCCGTTCAGATGTAGCTGATAGGCATCTCAGTCTCCATGTGGGTTTCCTAGTAAAGGGAGCAGGGTTTATCTCTGATGTGGACTCTGTTGCCCACTCCTTGATCATTTTCCCTGGTAAGGGAACCTTGCCAGGCCACAGAGGAAGAGGATCCATACAGCCCTAAGAGACTTGATAGGCTAGGGTCAGTGGTAGTGGAGGAGGGCTGCTCCTTTCTGTGATCTAGGGGAGGGAAACGGGGGAGGGAGAGGGAGGACGGGTGGAACTGTGAAGAGATGAGGAAGGGGTCTACAATCAGGATAGAAAGTGAATAAATTATAAGTAAGTAAATAAATAAATGAGAAAACAAAAAACACAAAAACAAAGAACAGGAAAAACAACAACAACAAAAACAAACAAACAAACAAAAACACTGCACTTTACCAGTCTCTGTTTGCTGTTTTGCTTCTTTCTTTCTCTTTTCTTTCTTCCTTCCTTCCTTCCTTCCTTCTTTCTTTCGATCTTTTTTTTCTTCTTTCCTTTCTTCCTGCCTGCCTGCCTACCATGTCTCCTCTTTCTCCCATTGTCTCTTCCTTTTCACTACTTCATGTGGAGAACTAGTGTTTTCAGAACAGCTTAAATAGCTGCTATTGTTGGGATCTGAGCTATGAAAAAAGTTCTGAATGTTTGAGCAGTCTCCACCAACTCGATAATAGAACACTGTCATGAATCTTCAAAGTACATAGAATTCAGTCATTTTCCATGACAGGAGGATGCCAGACATCATAAATACTAAAAACAAAGAAATCATGAAATTCGTAGGCAAATGGTGGGAACTGGAAAAGATCATATTATGTGAAGTGTCCCAGAAACAGGAAGACACACAGGGTATATATTCACTCATAAGTGGATATTAGACATAAAATATAGGGTAAACATATTAAAATCTGTACACCTACAGAAATTAATCAAGAAGGAGGACTCTGGGTGAGATGCTCAATCCTCATTCAGAAAGACAAAGAGGATGGACATCAGAAGAGGGAGAGAATGGAGAACAGGACAGGAGCCTACCACAAAAGGTCTCTTAAAGGCTCTACCCTGCAGGGTATCAAAGCAGATGCTGAGATCTATAGCCAAACTTTGGGTAGAGTACAGGGAATCTTATGAAAGAAGTGGGAAATAGTAAGACCTGGAAAGGACAGAAGCTCCACAAGGAGAGCAACAGAACCAAAGAATCTGGGCCCAGGGGTCTTTTCTGAGACTGATACCCCAACCAAGGACCATTCATGAAGATAACCTAGAACCCCTTCACAGATGTAGCCCATGGCATTCTGATGTCCAAGTGGGTTCCATAGTAATGGGAACAGGGACTGTCTCTGCCATGAACTGATTGGCCTGCTCTTTGATCACCTTCCCCTCAGGGGGTGCAGCCTACAGGCCACAGAGGAAGACAATGCAGCCAGTCCTGATGAGACCTGATAGGCTAGGGTCAGAGGGAAGGGGAGGAAGACCTCCTATCAGTGGACTGGGGAAGGGGTATGGGTGGAGCATGGGGAAGGAATGTGGGTTTGGGATGGAAGGAGGGTGGGAGGGAGCTACAGGTGGGATACAAAGTGAATAAACTATAATAAATAAAATAAAATGAAATAAAAGTGATAGAGGAGAAAGTGATAGAAGAGGGGTTAGAAAACAGATGCTGGGAAATACCATTTCTCTTATCTATTTTCAGTTCTATAAGTTTGCTGTGTCTTTAATGTACCTCCCTTTGTAACCCCTGCTGATTTGACTGAGTTATGTTCCTTTCAATCAAGCAACAACTGAACAGTGTGGTCTGATCAAATTAAGTAGAAGACTGAATTAAACTATATTCTGCTGGAAAGAAAAAAAAAAAAAAAAACGTAGAGAGGAAGATCATGCCCTTCCAGAAATACAGCAGATGTCTGGGAAGGAACTTGGGAGTTCTGAATTTGCTCATAACTATGTCCATATTCTCTCCAAAGAAAGAGCAAGGTAAATGCACTATCAGAAGATCCCACCTCTCTCTATATGTAAGGAAGTATGCCTTGACCTTTGCTTGTGTGGTACTCTTCCTGAGGAAACCTGAATAAATATTTACTCATCCAAGACAGCAAACCAATGAAAGAACAAAATAAGGATACCACCACAGTTCAGCATAGTGAATAGAGGAGTTTTACTGGGGTTACTTACAGGAGTATGGGTGAGCTGTCATGTAGCGGAGTAGAAATGACTCAAAGTCAGCTGCATCACCAAAAGCTCATCCCAGCATGGGTGACATCTCATGGAAGCTGCTTCAAAGGGGAACTCCAGAATGTTGGGCAATATACTACAGGTTTCAATATTTGAGTTTGGGATCATGCATCCAGAATATGACTTTTTTCTTTTAAATTTTATTTATATATTTATATATTACAATTATTTCACTTTGTATCCCCACTGCAGCTCCCTCCCTTGTCTCTTGCCATTTCCCCCCACCCACCCTTCCCCTTCTCCCCCTATCTCCTTTCCCTAGTCCCCTTATAGGGGAGGACCTCTTCCTCTTCTATTTTACCCTAGGTTATCATATCTCACCAAGGCTGACTGCATCATCATCTTCTGTGGCCTGGTAAGGCTGAACCCCACGGGCGGGTTGGGGGGGCAGTGATCAGAAAACCTGCTACTGAGTTCATGTCAGAGGCAACCCCTGATCCCCTTACTGGGAAACCCACTTGGAAACTAAGCAGCCAATGGGCTTCCTTTAAACAGGTGGTCTAGGTCCTCTCCATGAATGGTCCTTGGTTGGAGTATTGGTCTCTGCAGGACCCCCTGAGCCCAGGTATTTTGACTCTGTTGTTCTCCTTGTGGAGTTCCTGTCCCCTCCAGGTCTTTCTATCTCCCCTTTTCTTCCATAAAGATTCTGACACTCTGCCAAAGTTTGGCTACAAGTCTCAGTATCTCCTTCAATATCTTGGTGGGTAGAGTTTTTTAGATTTCCTCTGTGGTAGGCTCCTGTCCTGTTCATTCTCTTCTCCAACTTCTGATGTCTATCCCCCTCTGAATGAGGATTAAGCATCTTCCCTAGGGTCTTCCTTGTTGTTTAGCTTCTTTAGGGCTATAGATTTTAGTATGTTACAGACTAGGAAAAGATCTTCACCAACCCTACATCTGACAGAGGGCTAATATCCAGAATATATAAAGATCTGAAAAAGTTAAACACCAACACACCAAGTAATCCAATTAAAAAATGGGGTATGAAGCTAAACAGAATTCTCAACAGAGGATTATCAAATGGTAAAGAAACACTTAAAGAAATGCTCAACATCCTTAGTCATCAGGGAGATGCAAATCAAAACAACCCTGAGATTTCACCTCACACCTATCAGAATGGCTAAGATCAAAAACTCAAGGGATTATGTGGGCTGGAGAGGATATAGAGAA
Source organism: Meriones unguiculatus (assembly GCF_030254825.1). Lineage (NCBI taxonomy): Eukaryota > Metazoa > Chordata > Mammalia > Rodentia > Muridae > Meriones > Meriones unguiculatus. The sequence continues at coordinate 138,617,855 of NC_083352.1, read as the reverse complement.
AGAGGAACCCTCCTCCATTATTGGTGGGAATGTAAACTTGTACAACCACTTTTTAAATCAATCTGGCACTTCCTCAGAAAATTATGAACAGTGCTACCTCAGGATCTAGCTATACCACTCCTAGGCATATACCCAAAAGATGCCCAACCATTCAATGAGGACATTTGCTCAACCATGTCCGTAACAGCTTTATTTGTAATAGTCAGAATCTAGAAAATACCTAGATGTCCCTCAGCAGAGGAATGGATACAGAAAATGTGGTACATTTACACAAAGGAATACTATTCAACAATTAAAAACAAGGAAAACATGAAATTTGCAGGCAAATGGTGGGAACTAGAAAATATCATCCTGAGTGAGGTATCCAAGAAGCAGAAAGACACAAATGATATGTAATCACTTATAAGTGGATATTAGCCAGAATATGAATCTTTGAAAAACTGACTATATAAAAATCAAAACAGTCTTGTCATATGGTTCTCATCACCTTTCCATAGGTATAAGGGTTTACTCACACCAGAGGTACATTGATATCTTTGCTTCATTTAGTGCTCCAAGAGGACTGACTATTTAAGTGGAGAAATAATTCTAGTTAATTAGATGTCTGATTAACCTTGGGGCTTTATGTGGAAAGGCCTTGAGAAGGAAAGGTGCCGGAACAGATTCCTTCTGAATCTCTCTAAAGCTACATTATTTAAGCACCAACATTTCGTGCTCACCTATGAAGCCAGGATTGAATGAAGGATAGATGAAAGGACACAGGGTGTCACAGGGGACAGATTTATCTAAGCCATGCCTATTAATTCAGACCTGAAGAACCGTCCGGAGGTGACTGATTTTTCTGCTAGGTGAAACAGATGCTCTCTCTACCCTTGACTGTCACTGTACAGGAAGTCTGTTGTCTAAACCAGCACCTGTCTCTCATTGCCAGGGGAGTTGCCCCAGACTAAGGCATTCACTTTGTAGATACTTTTAGCCACTTTAATCCTGACCCCTATCACCAGCAAGCATCCTTCCAAGTGGGACTGATGGAAAGGGGTTTTCTGCATTGTTAGTGGGTTAACTCTGGAACATATTCTACACTGAGCCTCAAGATACCCCATTTAGAAGGGAACACAGTTGCCTACCATTGGTGCCATGGACTTTTCTGGCTACTGTGTTTTCCCTGCCTCACATTCCCATAACCATATCAATGTGTTTGCCTCTCTCGTAAACTATTTACATTTAAATGCTTGCTCAAGTCTGGCCTTTAAGACATCAGGAAAGGAGAGCCTCTACAGCTCCGAGCTACAATGTGTGAACAGAGGTCAAGTTAGACAAAAGCAATCAGAGGCAAGAATGTATTTGCAAAGCTTGTGTGTACTCTGTAATTCATCTCAATGAAGACTAGGGAAATTTGCCTTTCTGCTAGGAGGGATCAGAGTGACCATGTAAAAGGAAAACAGATGTACCCAGCCTGCGGCCTCACACATCTGCCGGATGAGCAACGACTATAATTTTCCAGGAGGAGACAATAAAGAAACCCACATAAAACTTTTTATTGTGTAAGTGACACTAGTTATTATAGTCAGCAATCAGAAAGCTACCCTGAGGACAGAACTTTTCTGCCTATTAATGTAGAGAGAATGGCTAGCCTGCTTCCCAAGTCTCCAAATGTAACATTAGAGATGTTAGGATCCATTCCAAAAAGAGTTATACGACCAGCAAAATACAAGAAAGATGTGTATTACAGGAAAGATAATAAAATAAAGTCTAAGCATTTCAGAGCTCTTGGGGCAAATTGAATCCATGGGAATTGAAAATAAAAGGCTTGGGAAAAAATACAACCTTTGCAAGAGCTGATGAGACAATAATGTGTCTCTCCATTGTATGGGGGTGAGTTTAGACCCACATTTGTGGTTGAGTCTTTTCCAAACCTACAAACATTATTTTATAAAACCTTATGGTTTCGGTATTAATCATTAGGTCACAGTTTAAAGTCTCCTATTCAGAGGTGATAGTGCCAACAATGGAGTATAAATGATTAAACAGCTCCTCTGTGAAATTATCAGTATCCTTTCTCCAACTTTCCTGTGGTATTGGTGTGGGTCCTGTAGAGTTAGCATCTGTGGAACACTACAGGATAGTGTTGTCTTTCAATTACCCATAAACCAACTCAGACAAGGGCCGATGGGTTCTGCACCACTACCGTAGTGTGTGAGAGCCTGAGAAGACTCAGGGGTCACGTTTACAGCGCTATCATCATTAGAGCTGTGTGTGTGTGAGAGTGTGTGTGTGTGTGTGTGCCTCTGTGTGTGTGTGTGTGTGTGTAAGAGGGTAACAATTGGCAATGGATAGGCTAATCCAAGTGCTGGACCAAAAACTTGCATCGACTTCTGACCTCATCTCTCATGCCCTGATTTTAAACACACTGAGACTTATTTCTTGTTTTTACTACCATCTAATCAGTGGAGAGAAGATATATTCTACCAGTAATGCAGGGTCCAGGGTATTGCCATCTCTTAGTTTTGACCACTAGCATGGAGGGGAGGAAGTTTTAGAAGGTGTTGGCAGAGTACAGGGAATCATAAGAAAGAAGGGGAGTTAGTCTGATGGGGAAAGGATAGGAGCTCCACAAGGACCAAATATATCTAGGCACAGGGTCTTTTCTGAGACTGACATTCAACCAAGGACCATGTATGGATATAACCTAGAACCTCTGCTCAGATGTAACCTGTGGTAGCTCAGTAACCAATTGGTTTCCCAAAGTGAGGGGAACAAGGACTATTTCTGACAGGAACTCAATGACTGGCTCTTTGGTCTCCCCACCCCCGAAAGGAGGAGCAGTCCTGTTAGGCCACAGAGGAGGGCTTTGTAGCCAGTCCTGAAGATACCTGATAAAACAGGATCAGATGAATGGGGAGGAGGTCCCCCTATAGTGGACTTGGAAAGGGGCACGGTGGAGATGAGGGAGGGAGGGAAGGACTGGGAGGGAATGAGGGATCGGGACATGGCTAGGATACAGAGTTAATAAAATGTAACTGATAAAAAAAATAATAAAAGAAAAAAAAAGAAAAAAAAACTTTATATGCACTATCAAATGCTCACTAACAGAGGGAGGCATCGTCTGTGCAAGGGTCTTCATCCGTGGACAAAGGCATGGAAGACTGGGGTCTTGATATCAGGGACACTTCCACCCCAACTTGTAGGTTAGAGCGCATGGATTTGCCTAACTACAAAGGACTTTGGGAATTATAGTGTGAAGGGAACAGGAGAAGGGACTTGTTAGTTTTTGGCATTCTGTTTTGACCACCTGGGAACTGATGACCTTTCACAATACAATGACCATAGAAAAGATTATCTAAGAATTCAAGCAATTAGTTTAAAATGTCATGATATTATTATTATTCATCTGGGAATTAGGATCTTACTCCAAATCTACAAAGAGTTCTTTTTGCACATTTCAAAGATGCATTATTTAAATAGTTTCAAGATATCTACCATTTTCTTCAACTGGAGGCTATCCCTCCCCCTCTCTGGAGGATAAAGTATGCAATTATCAATTGGGAGTTAAAGGTTCCTACTGGGCATCTGTTTATAGACAATTCACTAAGTGAATTATGATTTACACACAGAGTGACAAATCTCTATTTTTAAAAGTTCATAATTGCTTTTGTTACTGAGCAATGGTTTTTGCCCAATTGCTACCAAATTAATGAGATGTCATACATCCATAAACCTGACTAATAAGCCAAGTTTTATTTTCCAACTTTTGATTTGGAGGTAAATATTTTTCAATATATAGTTTCTTTCTAGAAATAAAATCTGGAAACAAAAAATAGTCATTTTTTTAAGCAGAGTTTATAAGTTGAGTATATTTAGCAATATTAGCAGATCGGAAGACCTAAACAGACATAAATAAAATTTCATCAAACATCCTTGCCACAGGTGAAAAGAAAAAAATAAATATATCCACTATAATTGTCTGATACCTGCTTTGGTTCAGAAAACATAAAAGCCAAAAAAAGTAAAATCTAAACCTCTTGTCTTCAGTTATTGTAATAAGGCAGAGTTGTGGAGATAAATCTAAAATTTTAATAAGGGAAAATGAAAAATAAATGGTAGTTGCTTCTGCAGTGCCCCTTTGGTCACCCTGGAATTCCTAGTGTTTTGTGACTGATGGCATCTTGACATATTGTGTATGTCATGAGAGATCATTACTCAAAAGAGAATACTACATTTAAAATTTATTCGCTACTTTATTTTGTTTCCCAGCTGTAGCCCACCCCTCATCTCATCCCACAGCCCTCTCCAAGTCCACTGATAGGGGAGGTCTTTCTCTCCTTCCATCCTACCCTGCGACTATCAGGTCTCATCAGGACTGGCTGCATTGTCTTCCTCTCTCAGGTGGAGGTGATCAAAGAGACAGCCACTGAGTTCATGTCAGAGACAGTTGCTGTTCCCATTAATAGGGCACCCATTTGGATACTGAGCTGTCATGGACTACATCTGTGCAGGGGTTCTAGCTTATCTCCATGAAGGGTCCTTGGTTGAAATATCAGTCTCAGATCCCTGACCCAAGATTTCTTGGTTCTACTTGTGGGTCTCCTGTCCCTTCTAAGTCTTTCTATCTCCCCGTTCTTTCATAAGATTCCCTGCACTCTGCCCAAAGTTTGACTATGAGTCTCAGCATCTGCTTTGATACCCTGCTGGGTAGAATCTTTCAGAGGCCCTCTATGGCAGGCTGCTGTCCTGTTCCCTGTTTTCTCCGTATTCTGATGTCTATCCCTTTTGCCTTTCCAAGTGAGGATTGATCATCTTACCCAGGTTCCTTGTCCTTGCTTAGCTTCTTTACATGTACAGATTTTAGTATGTTTATCCTATATTATATGTCTAATATCCACTTATCAGTAAGTATATACCGTGTGTGTCTTTCTGCTTCTGGGATATGTCACTCAGGATGATCTTTTCTAGTTCCCACCATTTATTTGCCTGCAAGTTTCCTTGTTTTTAATTGCTGAGGAACATTCCATTTTGTAAATGTACCACAAGTTCTGTACATTCACAAATGTACAGAAATGGTACATTCACAAATCCTCCACTGAGGGATATCTGGGTTGTTTTCAGATTCTGGCTATTATGAATAAAGCTGCTACGAACACTATCTAGTCAGTTTTGTAAGTGGTTTGGGATTCAAGCCTGGAAGCAAAGACCATGTCTGCTTAGGAGTATCAAGGCTTTCAACAAAGCTATGGGAGATTTCTAAGCTTGAGTTTAAGTGAATCCAGGATGACTACAGGATGAATGATGTGGGGTATCCCATTCATGGATGGTAGCCTCACCCCTACATTCAGATGGACTATTATAAAGTACATTCTGATTTCCTAGATGGCTTCTGTCTATTTGCCTACTGTAGAAACAAATTTTGTACTAAACTGTCTGTAGTCTCTTTTTTCTATATCTTTTCCTTATTCCCTTATAATCTGGATTTACTTTCCAAACAAGTCAGCAACACTCATATATTTTGAAGGCAAATCAAAGAATAGCTCAATTAAAGAATATGGGCTGACATTGACACCAAATGGGAAGGTGTTCTTCACAGAAAATTGTGAGTGGGTAACAAAAAGAAAATGTTGACAAAATACTAAGAAGGGTAACATGCATATGTCAATATAAGCCAGTAACAGTAAGTTAATCATTAATAAAGATGTATAGCTACAAAATTTAAGATACATTTTGTGAAGAAGAAAGGGGGCTTCTAGCTGTGGTTGTCAATCATCCTTCAGAGAGTTTGAGATAGGAGAAATGTGTCCATGTTCTCTTTGATTTAATTACTTTTCTCTCTGATGTGATCATAATACATAACACCAACAATTTAAAGAGGGAAGCATTTATTTTGCATGGTAGTTAGGGGGTGTAGAGTCTATCATGATGGGGAAGCCATAATGATAGAAGCTTGAGGAAACTGGTCATGTTGGATCTACAGTCAGGAAGCAGAGAAAGACCAGTTCTAGGGCCCAGTTTGCTTTCTCCAGTTTATTCTGTCTTAGTATCTAGCCAACAGAATGCTACCAGCTACAATTAGGGTGAACCATCCTGTCTCAACCCAATTTAGAAATTCACTCAAATACATCCTTAGAGACCTGACTCCTAAGTTATTTTAGATCCTGTCAATTGACAAAATTACTCATCGTACCTCTGGACATAGTGTTGGCTAAAAATAACTTTAAATATTATGCTTGGCAACCCTCAGCTTCAACAAATGGGATAGCATCTCCGTCAGCTTTAGAACTGTGCCATCTCTCCGCCTACCTGGAACCAATTTCTCACTTCATTGAGCAGCTCAGCTTTCCATGTTTCAGCTAAACTCTAAGTTTGAAGGCTGCCTTACCCTGTGTTCTCTATGTGAAGGACAAAGTCAGGCTAATGCTGATCAATGCACAGAATAGACAGCAAGTATATGACAACAACTGAGAATTGATGTGAGATACTAATTCCTAATCCAGACAAGAAATAATCTCAATATTAAGACTATCTAATAATAAAATTATCAATATTAAGATGTTTATCAGTCAACTATTACACAAATATTTCCCAAGGAATTTTTCTCTTCTGAGAGGCTCTGTCTCACAAGTGTTGAGACATGGTACATTATATTCTCCTTTGGGTTACAGTAAATAAAGATTCTAATGCATTGGAATCAAAATAGGATAGACTTTACTTGATTCATATTTTCCTGACTTAGCTGATTTTAGATTTGGTTGAACTTTTAATTTTTGCTTTCATCGTTTCTTTAGGTGTGTGTGCAAGTGAGTGAGAGAGAGAGAGAGAGAGAGAGAGAGAGAGAGAGAGAGAGAGAGAGACTCTGTGTGTGGTTATTTTTGAGATAAAACTTGATACTATGTCAATGATAATACAGATTCTGTTCTAGCCTAAAAGTAAGATTCCCTTCATCCTACAGAGAGGTGTGAGTGTCTTCTGGAGATTTACCCAGGTAGAGTTGAGGTTTTACTTGTCTCCTTGTGGCTATCACCCTGTGTTCATTTCTCAGCCTCCCAGGACACAGAACAGATCATACCCTTCTCCACCCTTGTATATAGCTGCATGTTCTGTCCCTAGAGGCAAATGAGGCACTGTAAGTAGAGTGGTTTCTGCAATATTCAATAGACTCAGAATCTGAATTATAACTTCTTAAATTATTACAAAAAGCATGGCTGGTATCTTGTATATTGTAGCAGGTTATCTGATGCTATGTGACTTTTTTGAGGAGATGTGACTGAGTGTTTATTCTTTCCAGATAGGACACAAATCACAGGCCAAAGAAACCATTTGCCCTCACCTAGCTTAGTGAACAAATGAGTTTATTGGGATTACTTGCAGGAGTTTGGATAACTGAAGAAGGCAGCTCCATCAATGGGAAGATTATACTGGTGTGCATCAGTCAAAAATTTGCATTCTTTGAGTTTCCTGTATAACCTGTAAGCAGCCTCGCTGTGCAAAAAGTTCCTTCTTTCCTGTACTTATATAATCTTGGAAGGAACTTTGTAAATTTTTTTAACTTCTAGAGCCTTGTAAGTATCATTTACTTCCAGAATCCTTTGAGCTTCCCTCTTCTCTCCAGGAAGGAACATTTCAGTTCAGAACATATAGCTTTACAATACCTAGGAAGCTCGGGTTACTGAATGGATCCCACATATTTGGAATAGAGTTACTTTTGATAGCCTATGAAAGTGCTTCTAGCTTTATTAGGTTAAAATGCATAGTTTCAAAATTATGTATTACTTTACACATAGGAATCATAATGTGGTGGACAGGACAACTCACCATTGCTGAGTAGTAATTAGCATTTGGTAACTGCTTAGAGACCTTTATTTAAAGATGTGATCCCTCATAGGTTAAGCGCTGACTAGGGGAACCCGCATTCCCAAGAGTAGTTGGGCAACACAAACTAGACTCACTGCAAGGTGGATGGAGAGGAAACACAACGTTGAATGGGAATGGATGGGGTGACTTAGGGGCAGTCATTAGAAGGTTGGTGGAAGAGCGAGTGGATATGCTCAAAACGCTTTGTGTGAAGTTCTCAAAAAATTAATACAGGTTTTAAAAGATACTCATAACCCAGTAAATAGGACTCTAAGTTTGACAGCTATAATGCTGAAGAGTTGTTGTAGGACAAGGGTTCACTTAGAGCGTATGTGCACAGGTCAGAACAGACAGTTTAGCAGTGACTTCATAGGTACTTTCCAGAAGGCATTACAGTAATAAATTTTGTATCAGAGGATTACATGTCATAAAAGACAAAATAAATAAATTAAATTAAAAACCCTTAATTAGCTGGTTTCTCTAATTGTCCTCAAGTGGCAGCCATTTATAGTTCATAAAACCTCTCCTTTTCATATTATCATAACTATCATACACTTGTAAAACTATTGTTTTTAATTTCTTAACCTCCCATTCCTACAATAGGACAAAAGCTGTATTAAAGCCCAGATATGGTTGTGTTCACTCTTGGGGACCCAGCAGAACTCCCAGAAATATTTCTTGAATTTGTGAATAGAAAATCATTATTCTAGCAATCACTATTCTAATCCAGTCTTCAGTGTGAGCAAGTAAATAATGTATTTGAAGAATAATTTAAGGATAAATTTGTTGTTTCTCTTTATTTTTCTTCTTCACAATCTTAAGCCTTTTTCCCCTGCAGGTAATGATTTGTTGAAGAGGATCTGGGAATTGCAGTGTGCTTCTGTGCATTGATGTAGTGAGACTGAGATCAAAGAGACGAGAAGAGTGTTACAGAGAAACAGCCCCTTTGCCTCCTCAGAAACCATGACTAGCCCAGAGAAAGACGTATTCTATAGGATTGAACTGTTTATCATAAAGAAAGGTTAATGTTACGGTTTGACTAATTTTTCATATACACATTTCCATTTGTTTTTTCTTCCCTGCTAGACCAGTGAAGTCAAGAACTTTCTTTTTGTTATAATTCTTCTCAATAAGGCTCACTGCAATTTGCTCACTAACTGCATTTTGACATCTATTTGCATCAATCATGGTCTAAGCAGGAAAGTAGACACATAGCAGGTAATTCAATACAAGAAATTTATGATGGTGTCCAGCAAGATGTTGGAAGAGCTGACCATACACAAAGGTAAGGAACAAAGAGCCTCAGGGCTATGGGAGCTGCATGCCAAGGTTTAGCTACCAGCTTGGAAGTCTTCTCGTCAAATAAGTCTCAAGATTCTTCACAATTGTGAAGTTTGGTTTTGTATTTTGTAGGTGAAGCAAGGTAGGATGACAGAGCATGCCGAGTTATAGAGAACACTTGTCCACTAGATCTTGTTTGTTCGGTTTGCTTGCACTATTTTTCTTTGAGATCAGAATCACAGCGAAGACAGGAAGTTGGTCATGATACAGAATAAATTTGAGAAACACTTAGATGCCCCATGGCACCACAACTTCTGTTGTAGCTAGAAACTGTTGTGAACCTCAGAAAGAAGCAGTACTGGAAGAAGCATAAATAACTAAGGTCCCTATCGTATCCTTCATGCTAGTGTAGGAAGAAAACAGTACTGCAATCTATAGATGCTCTTTTATTCCTCCTTTCTTGCATATGAGAAAACCAGAAAACACAGTGTGGATTCAGTGTACCCATATCAAGAAGTATAATGAAAACTAAGTTCACTAAGTTCATTTAGTATTTCAATTATCCTACAAAAACCAAAGTGTATGAAAATATGTAACTTAAGTAGAGTATTCCTCCAGAGAAGTTAAATGCTGCTATATCTTCATTTTAAGATTTAATTGCACAGTTTAAGATATATAATAAAAAATATATTATAAAAATTCAAATTTTTATTTTCTTACTTGAGAACAATACTAAAAATTATTTTTAATAACAAGAGTATGGAGGTAGACAGACAGACAGAGACATGGAGAGCAGAAATACAGAGAGAGACAGAAAGACAGTTGGAGATTCTCTAAAAGGATTCCTGTTTTGTGAACAAGAAACGCTGGATTTTAATTTTTGTACTGCCCCAGATAAGAATGAGGCAAGAAGGCTAAAATGTAGCATCATCTTGAGGGATGAAAATGCATAGGGTGAACATGATGTGATATAACCCTGGCCAAGGCTAGTGGTCATGACCTGCAGTCTGAAAGAGTGGCCAGCTGTTGGGAACTGAGCCAAGGTACCGGATATCCCCTGGGCAGTGGGATTGGTGAAGGAAGGGCTTTCTGGAGCAGTCGTGCTGTAGTCTGGAGATAGCCGTCAGAATTCGTGCATTGAAAATCAGTATCTGATGCAGCTGGGTTGAGAAGGAGGCACTATGGGTAGAGTGTAGGTAATGGCAGATCCTTCCTCCTCTCGTGAACAGACTAATAAACTAAAGGGGGAGGAACAGAGGGAATTTTTATCCTCTTACCTTCTTCCATGTGAGGATACAATACCCCTCTCCTCTGGGGGACTCGGAGTTCATATTGTCAGTTGGAAGACAAGATCAGTCCTCATATGGACATCAGAAGAAGGAGAAAAGAGGGAACAAGTCAGGAGCCTGACACAGAGGTCCTCTGAAAGGCTCTTCCCTGCAGACTATCAATGCAGATGCTGAGACTTATGGGCAACCTTTGGGCAGAGTGCAGGGAATCTTAGGAAAGAAGTGGGAAACAGTAAGATCTGGAGAAGACAGGAACTCCACAAGGAGAGCAACAAAACCAAAAAATCTGAGCACAGGGGTCTTTCCTGAGACTGATACTCCAACCAAAGACTATGCATGGCGATAACCTAAGACCCCTGCACAGATGTAGCCCATGGCAGTTCAGTATCCAAGTGGGTTCCATTGTAATAGGAACAGGGACTGTCTCTGACATGAACTGATTGGCCTACTCTTTAATTACTTCCCCTTGAGGGGGAAGCAACATTACCAGGCCACAAAAGAAGACACTGCAGCCACTCCTGATGAGACCTAATTGACCAGGATCAGAAGGAAGGAAAAGAAGACCTCCCCTATCAGTGGACTTGGGGAGGGGAATGCATGCAGAGGGTGGAGGAAGGAAGGGATTGGGATGGGAGGAGGGAGGGAACCACAGGGGGATACAAAGTGAATGAAGTGTAATTAATAAAGAAAAAAATAGTCCTCATAAGATGTTGAGAACTGATCTTGAATGTTTAAGCGTCTTAAATTGTGAACTATAAGTATCAATTAATTATAAAGGATTCAGTCTGTGATACTCTTCTACAGTTGCTTAAGTAGTCTTAGATTCCCACTCTCAAAGTCCCAGAAACTCTGCCTGTAGCAGAGAATGCGGAGGAAAACCTGGCTGCTCCTGCATTTTCTGAATTGGACTAGATTTCATTTGCTAGGTACTTTGAGACATGGACTGAAAATGTGGATCTCACTGAGGGAAGGTAAATAAAGGAAGATATATTTCCATAACCGCTTGTCTGCTGTAAGCTTACATGTTCCTACTCTTATCCCACCAACTGAAGGTGGAGGGGGCATCAAAGCAGCTTGATTAATGGAAACAAATTAGTTGACCACCAAGCAGCTGTTTCAAAACTCATGCCAAGACAGGCAACCACACTGCAGCCATATCCTTGCTTCTCCCCCAAGATAGGGGACCTTATCAGAAGACAAAAGAAAGCAGGTGGACAGAAGTGGTAGATCCAACCACGTTGTCAGAAAGAGAGATGCACAGCTAAAGGCCCATGGAAGAAACACGGAAAATAACTGGGAGGAAAAACTTGAAGAAAATTTCACACTTCCTTAAAGCAGGCTCCTGTCTCTAAAGCCCATCCTGATGACAGTCTGTGATGCTTAACAATAAATATGACTCTCATTTTCACTTAAACTTTTTCTGTGTCTTTTATGACGTTAATAAAAGAAAGGGAAATAACCTGCCTGTAACAGTGCCTTGTGAGAGACTGTGAGGGCAACAAGTGATCAAATCTGAGAGAACACGCCTAAGTTATAACCCTCTGTCCCCATAATTCTTTGACCTGCAGCCCACATTCTCCCAACTTTTTCCTTCCCTTTCTCAAGCCCTTGTGCATATATCATTCAGTCCAAACTTTCTTCATCATTCAGTTTTTAACCTGCCATTCCCCATAGACTCCCTGCAATCATCATGAATGGATTCTATTTTCTTTTTTGTCATTATCTGGGCCAGGGAAAGCATTTTGAAGCATCAGCCTTTGTTGTTAAACAGGTTGGGCTCAAATCTTTCAGCCTGTTAACATGGCCTTTGGGAATATTTTCTTAGCCTAACTGAGCCACACTATTTTTGGTCATAAACAAAAGTGAAAATTTTCACTGCTTGAGATTATTAGAGAGAAGAGAAGCCAGCAAACACTAGACTCAAATCGGGGGCCATGTTCTACCATTACTTAGTGTATTTATCAGCCTCACATTATTTCATAGAGGTACTATAACAAAACAGTACAAATGGCCATTTATTTATTTATTTATTTATTTATTTATTTATTTATTTTTACCGCCAACCCACACGTTATTTATTATAGACACAAACATGGAACCTCAATATGAGACGTCTACCTAAGCAAGCACTTCCCAGACCAAGGCAGCGGCTCTTCTTCTAAGGCTTGCGCTTGGCCCAGAATTCACAAACGGCCATTTAAAACAGCATAAATTTATTCTCTCACAACTCTTTGTTGCACAAGACCTAAATACAATAGTTGATAGGACCATGCTCTCTTTTAGCATGGAGACAGAGTACTCGCTATTTCCGAAACTCTGATGGTACTGTCAGTCATTGGTCTTCTTTAAGACATGATCATATTATTACTGTCTCTGCCTCTTTATTCACTGTGAGTCTATAGCATTCCATGTGCATCTCCCCATGTGTTAAGGACACCAACCATATTGAACTTCTCTGATAGCATTATCTTATCTTGATTTTATCAGTAAAAACCTGTTCCAAATAAAGTCACATCCACGACAAGGAGAATTTAAGACTTCCGCATGTCTTTAGGCTGACATAGTTCAACCCACAGCAACTTCATGTTGATTTCATAGTGTTTTCTAACCCAGTTGCCCATTTCCCAGACCTATTGTCATCATTTGAACTCACCAATTTGTTACCACCAGACTGTATTTTTTTCATCCAGAAAGGAAAAGATGTTCTGATTCAAACAAAACTGCAGAAACAGCAACTTCCTAAAGCTTTTAGAAAGAACAAGGGAGACTAAGACTGCCAGACCCTGAAAGCCAAACAGCTTGGGGAAGAAGATTTAAAGCACATAAATATCAGAGAGGCCCTGCAACATCAGAGGCAGAAGGAACAATTCTAAACACAGCGAAACATAAATAAAGTTGGATTGAGTTCATTGGCTTCACTCCCAGGGCAAAATTATCATCCCCTTTCCAAAAGCAGTATTTAGCACACCATTAGTTTGGAATGGTTATTGTCTTTGTGGAATACATTATATTTTTATAGCTTATGACAGGAGTTGACATGACATTGCAGTATTCTGTATTTACCTTCCGTGCACAAAGGTAGACAGATCATTGGGAATTCCTCCAACCAAGATCTTAGTCTGAACAAATTCACTTACTTCCACCTAAAGATATCATCTCTCTACTATGCTCCCAAACACTGGTCAAAATATCTATATTTTATACTTTTTCCACTGGAGTAGGAATAAATTTTCATATTACACAATGGAAAGAAAGAAAAATGATGCCCTATAATTCATTACACTGGAATAATCATAACAGATAGATGATAGTGTTAGATAGGCAGGCAGGCAGACAGACAGACAGACAGACAGATAGATGATAGTTAGACAGATTATATGCATGCATTCATACATACATACATATCTCCTTTGGAATCACAGTTTTCAATGACTTCTAAACACTTTGCTGCCATAATTATTTTAGTTGAAACCCCTTTATTGACCATTAGCTTTGTTGCCATTTTTCTCATAAAAATTGTTATCAACCAACTCTGTAACAAATTTTATGTGTTTTGAAGCATATTTCTAACTTCCTGTTTTATTTGAACAATAAAGGTATATTTACTTTTTTCTGATGAGAAACCATGGATAATCTTGAACATAAAGGAGACTGCAGCTACCCTGATTTCAATAGATCTGACCTGCTCCTTCATGAACTCCAATGTCAAGGCCATTGATAAGATCACAAAAAAGGCACTACACTTCAGAGTTTTGAAATCCTGTGCACAAATGGGACTTATCTATGTCTCTGGATGGAATCTGATAAAATCTCCTCATATAATAATACAGAATTTGGTTTTTGCTCAAGAGGTCAGACATTGGGAACAGAAAACTTGCAGCACGTAGACTGTAGTCCTGTGATCACTGTCTCAATCACTCAGGGCCAGATCCCAATCAAAAATTTTTCCTTGCTTTTTTTCTCTTTTGCTGTGTGAATGGAATTCTATTCTTCAGTAGCATCTTTGGCTATTTAAATGACTGATGGCTTGTTGTATGTTATAATCCAGATGTGGAGAGACCATACTGCCCTTCTAGCAAAGAAAAGAAAATAAATAATTCAGCTTCGAACAATCTCACCATGTGACAAAGTAGAGGTGAAAACTCAATTTGGGGAGTTCCAATCTACTGTCCATTGTTGCTAATAGTGAGTGCTTTCTCACTGGAGATTGCAACCATTTCTTACCCATGGAGAAAAGCAAAGAAGATTGAGGGCATGCTTCAGAACAGAATTCAGTTTTGCTCTCCTGAATGATAATTTCTTTGCTATTCAAAACATGTTGAATGGGTAAACAGCCACAGCCTCACAGGAGTACCAGTCATGGAGGATCCAGCCACCTGCAGGCACGCTGACTCATCATTTGGCCTGCACTCATGTTTGTAAAGGCTTGAGAATTATTGGTCTGTTATGATAAAAGTACCTGTGCATTCAGTTAGCTGCCAGAAAGCATCACTGTAAAGAACTGATTTTGCTTATCAAACAAAAGAAAGTAGAAAAAAGTTGTGAAAGGCTTACTATACTTAGAAGGTTTGTGTTCTTCTGGTATGCTCTTGAACTTTTTTTGTGAGACTAACCCATCAAAATTAATTCTAACATGCAAAATCTATTTGCATGATGGCTTATATGCTTAATTGCATAATTTTATGCATCTTATTTCATTCAAAACTCATCGAAAGACATGCTAAAATTTTCACAAAGCATAAAAATATGTAAATTTGAAAGTAAGATTTCATTCTAGATATATGTCATTCCTAGGGGCAAACCCCACTAACAGATTACATTATGTGACATATATAATCTTCCAGAAATATTTGTGCATGTGCATTATTAAAATATAGTACTAGCATGCATTAGTTTCCACTTTGCTTTTGCATAGATTCTTGCCAGTCTACGGGGGAAGAGGACATGCTCAGTCCTGATGAAACTTGATGAGCTGCGGTGGATAGGAAAGGAAGCTCCCCTTTTCTGAGGAAAAGAGGAGGGGGAGGGAGGAAGGGACTTGCGAGGGAAGGAGAAAAGGGCTACAACAAGGAAATAAAGTGAATAAAAAAAATAAATATCACAAGACAGTGAATGGAGAGAGGCTTTAAATTTTTTCATAATGCTTTCCTCATTCTTTTGCATAAAATTTGTTACCACTGTATGTCATTCTGGATATGTCTGCTTCCTCTTTTGTTTTAAGTGTTCCAATGACACTTCAAGGAAGAACACTCGGAATTTATTTGTGTATGTGTGCCTCTATGTAAACAAAAACTGAAGCGAAGGAGGTGAGCGCTTAGCAGCTCGGTAGCGTTTTCTACTCTATCTTCAAGTCACTTTTTCGTCTTGAAACAACAACCAGGCAAGCAGCGGAGGCCTGCCTCTCTCCTTGTTCTAATGAGATTCAAACCTTGAAAATATACAGCCTGAAAGGTAGGAGTCAGCGTGCGATGCCAGCATGGTGTGCATTTCTTTAATTGTGACTATGCGCACACATGTTCACGTCTGGAAGCCATCTGTGTCTAATTGCGAACTGCTTATTATTTTTCTTCAGCCATCTTCCTCTGAGGAGCACAGGCCCTTTTCTGACTAATTGAACACAAGTCTTTTTATGCTGATGGCTTTATAAATGATTGCTGAGAAGATCACATGCTGCAAACGCTGTTTCTCAGTTTGTATTGCATTTTCCCTCCTTCTTTCTTCTATCACTTTGTGAGCAAATTATGCATGAATCTGCTTCAAATACTTGAACAATATTTTTTCTTGTTTTCTTAGGTTCATAAACTAATATTATTTATTTTCTTTACTATTCTGTGAAAGTTTCATATAGGGATATAGTGTATCTTTGTTCTATCAACTCCTACTTCCTCTAGCTAATCAAGGGCCCCTCACCAACACAGTTCCCTCCCAACTTTGTATCTGTTTTTTTTTCATAGCCTACTGATTCCAGTTCACACTCACCATGTGAGTATAGAAGAGTTAGCTACTGTTCCAGAGGCAATCTACTAGCAGCTAAACCCGAAAGGAAAGTGGCACACCTTCCTCCAGCAGCAACAGCTCAGTTAGAGGTGAGTCCTCGCTGCCCCTCCCCCACGCTGAATGTCTTAACTGGCTTGATCATGTACAGGCCTCGTGCATGTAGCCACAGAACTGTGAATGTGTGTACAATAGCTGTGTTATGTCCAGAAGACAGCATTCTCTAATACTCCTCCACATTTCCTAGCTCGTACACTCCTTCCATGTCCTGTTCCCAGACACATCTTGAGCTTGGCTTGGGGAAGACCTGTAACACAGACGTGTGATCTACAGCTGAGCACTCACAGTCGTTTGCTCTCAGCACTTTAAAGACGTGTGTCTACAGAAACCCCTGCACACTGCAACAAGAAGTTTCTTGACCAACATTGAGAAAAGCACAAATCTATGAAGATAAACATAACTATCAGAAGGCAGTTTGGCCACTTGAACATTTATCAAGGTGGCATCTATAGTATTTATCTTTGGGTCTATGACTTCTCCAGTTTTGGGTTTCAGCCATGTTTTCAGCACAAACCATAAACTGCCTCCTGTGAATCAGACTATAATTCCAATGGAGAGAGCTATTGGCTACTTCCATAAACAACCTTGCCACTGTTGACACAGTGGGGACATCTGGCCTGGTCAGTATCATAACACCTTGTGTCCAACTCTCGGTAAGATCACTGATGCCTTCACTCTGCCCACAGCCTGTGTAGCACCTCCTAGCGCTACAAAAGTTACAAATTATAAAATGCTGCTTCCATAGGAATCTCTGTCTACTCCATGGCTTACATTTATTATTGCTTATATATTTATCAATAATTGGTAATTATAATATATATATGTAACAAATCATATATACATATATGTACTTCCCTATTTTTTCTTTTGAAAAATCGAATGAGTTTTTACCTTTTATTTTCTGTCAGAAAATCATATTGGATATCTTTCATTATTGAGGAGAGAAAAACAACATGAAGACTTTCCCTGAGAAGATGGGAAGAGGGTAATAAATATGGAAAAGGATAAAGGAAATGTAATTACCTCTTCCATAATAACTTGTACTTCCATACCTATCCTACTTCATGATCTCTTGTTAAAAATAAAACAAGAAACATTGAATCCAATTTGTTTTATTCAATAGTTTTGTGTATGGTTGACCTACCAAAGTGCTCATCAGCTATTAATAACTTCTCACCCATTTTTTATAAGCATCCTTACTCTGTGGAGACAGTTAATTTCCAGTTGATTTCTCATTTATTCCTCCCTCCATAAATTGGGCAGGCCAACAGTGAAGCACAAAGGAAGGAAGAGAACATTTACTTGTCACTTGGGAGTAACTTAAAGAAAATGGAATTTCTCTTTTCCAGAAGATACCAAATGCCAGTAAGTCTTCAACTGTAGGTGGAACTTCATGTCTGCCTCCCACCCATCATGATAAGATTTTGTCTGGCTTGAGTTGTAGAGATCTTGCACATACTGTCATGACTACTATGAGTTTATGGTCGTCTGCCCTGTTGCATCTGAAAAACAGTTACTTTTAGTAATCTGTCATCATCTCTAGCTCTTCTAATCTTTTCTTCGCCCCCCCCATGCTGAATGTTTTATGACAATCTCTGAACCTTGGGAAGATATGTGATACACTTGTTCAATTTAAGGTTGAGCGTTAGGTTCAATAGTCTTGTATGCTCTTCATGATGACTGTTGGTGGGTTTCAGGTGGTAGTTTCCTTCTAGTGAAAGAAGAACTTTCTGAGGAAGGTTGAGAAATGCAGTATTCTTTTAGAATAGATGTAAGTCATCATTTGAGGTAATGTTAATGCTTTGTCCACTTATTAGAAAAAATAGTATTAGGTTATCCTTTAAGGCTATTACCTATCTTGCCACAGATGCTTGGCCTTGTTAATGGTGCCGAGCTTGAGTTTCATCTTGTGAATCAGGTCTTAAATCCTATCAAAACATAATTAGTTAGTCCCAGGACATTCATTCCTGATGGTGTCACTGGTAATATCATGCCAGGATTGCCATCATTATAGCCTATAGAGGTCACAAATGGATAAGATTGACGATTGATTTTCTCTTCCAGTAGCATGTGTAGGACCTTCGAGCATCAAAGGTTAGTAGACAGGAAGTGTCATAGTCAGTATCACTTAATTTCCCCAAGTTTTATGATTCAGAAACAGGTGTCTTCATTATTAAGTTCTGGGCTATATGGGTCCCCAGTAGCCAAAACGTCAAAAAGTTAAGCCATTTCTGCTGATGAGGTTTTATTAATTAACATGGGATATATATTTGGGGTATTATCTCCCTATTATAGGGGAACCACTTATAAAATCTTTTTATAAATCTATTATAACTAATGAATTTTGGATTCTATAACTAAATTATGCACTGATATACTTTGTCTAAATTTAATTTATTTGTAGTCTAGTTTGCATCATGGTTTATTATTTGATTGCATTCAAGAAACAGATCGTAAGTAAGAATTTAAAAAAAATTGAACAATGAACCTATAAAACTCTCTTTAATATTTCTTTACCCATTTCCCTTCTTTTGGCTCAGAACTTATTGAGTTTTAACATATATTGATATGTTGTTAAAAATTCATTGTTTTTCACATGGACTATCTAAATACATAAGATAAAAGGTATCACCTGGTAGTTTTAGAATTTATTGTGTTCTTTCACTGATATGCTTTTAATAGCCTTCATATCAAAATGACAATTTTAATAATCTTATCTACAGTGCTATAAAGAATTACGTGGTATGGATAACTTCCTCTTTATCTGTGGAATGGATATTACATTAGCTCACTTTATAGCATTCTGCTTTCGTAAACAGTACTGTAATAAACATATTTTAAATGTATGACTACTGTAGACACAATTATGTCTCTATTTACTAATTAATGAAATTTCTGGATCATAGTGGAAGAACATGTTCAACTTTAGTGACTAATTTCAAAGCAAATAATAATTTGAATCTAACAGCAAAATATTTGTACCAGTTCTTTGAATTTTGCCTTTGACAAATAGGATCTGTATTGTAAAAGAATGCTCTGCGTGTTTAATTTTCCTTTCCCATATAGTAACTGACAATAACATTTCCAATAGTAGTACCAATTGTATCTAGTTTACAAAACACCTATTCAAATATTGTACACATTCTTGTCCTATTTGGCTCTCTGTTGCCATTTTAAAAACACTAATCAAAATCAGCTTGGAAAAGAAAGAATTTATTTGGCTTATGGTACATTATTCAGAGAAACTAAGGCAGGAACACATGGCAAGAAAATAAAGGCATGAACTGAAGAGCAATCCAAGGCAGGATGCTGCTCACTGGCTGCCTTCCTCTGGCTTGCTCGCCATTTCTCAGATTGTCTGTGGTCCACCTGTCTAGGGAAGGCACTGCTCACAGTAGGCCGCTCCCTCCCACGTTAATTAGCAATTAGGAAATGCCCCACAGATATGCCTACAGGCCAATCAGATGGAAAATGTTCCTTAATTGGTTTTTCCTTCTTTCCAGGTGACTCTAGCAAGCAAAATCATGTTGGGATTTTTAAATTTTACATGGTGAGAAGTTATTAAAGTCTCCCAGATAGCAATCCTTTGTTTTTATTTTACATGTATTAGACAGTTTTACACCCATATTCTGTTTCTTTCTGCTCTTATGGAGATGTTTTTGCTGAGAAGTTGATTTGATACTAATCTAACTCAATGAGTTTTCTTTAATACTTACCCAATTTTCTTTTTAATTTTAATTTTTTTAATAATTTATTCATTGTTTATTCCAATTGCATCCCTTCCCTCATATCCCCCCAGTTCCACTCTCCCTCACTCTTCCCCCCTATTCTCCACCCCTAGTCCTCAGAAAGGGGGAGCCCACCTTCCCTGCCATCTGACCCCAGCCTATCAAGTCTTATCAGGGTTGCCTGCATCTTGTGGCCTGGCAAGACCCCCCCAACCAGGTGGAAGTGATCAAGGAGGGGGAAACAGAGGCCATGTGAGAGGCAGCCCTTGCTTCTCTCACTAGGGAACCCACATGGAGACTGAGTTTCTGCCACACCTGAGCAGGGCATCTAGGCCCTCTCTATGCATGGAGACTGATAATTGGCGCCCTGATTTGTTGGCATTGTTGGTCTTCTTATGGAGCTCCTGTCTCCTCAGGGTCTTTTTATTCCCCCATTCTTTCCCCATTATTCCCTGCACTACACCAAAAGTTTGGTTGTGTGTCTTGGCATCTGCTTGCTGAGTGGAGTCTTTCAGAGGACATCTTTGGTAGGTTCCCATACTGTTCCCTGTCTTCAAAGAAAATTACTGAAGACAAATATTGGTGTCATTCAGAAGGGCAATTAGAACAGACACCAATTTTTCTAAGTAATTTACTTCTACTCTACAATAAGAAACATATTTACATATTTTAATCTAAAATTTTTTTAATGTACTTCATATTTTAGTGTCTATAATTCTTACAGAATTAAATTTTGTCCATAGATGAAGGTAGGATTAAATTATATCAGTTTCTATATTGGTAAAGTACTGTCAGCACCAAATACTGAGTAGCTATTCCCTTTTGCTGTGAAGTCCAGTGTCACCTTTGACATAGAGCCTCCTTGATCTACTTGCCTTCCAACTGAATATTCTTTATCACTCCAGTTTCTTAATATCTTTATTTTGTTTATTTTGACTGTCTATCTATTTCTCCTTCTTTCTTTCGAAACAGGGTGTCTCAGTGTGGAGTCCTGGCTTGGCTGAAACTCATTATGTAGACTAGAATGGCTTCAGGCTCTCTGCCTCCTGAGCGCTGGAATTAAACAAGAGTGCCGTCATGCCTGAGCAATAACTTTACTTTCTGGGATGATATGTGATTTTATTATTTCTAAGCAGAAAATATGTTGTTCTGTATATTAATTAACATAGTCACTAGTCATAGCTTTTATCATTAGTTTAAGTTACACACACGTACACAGACACACACCTTACTCTTGATTAAAAATAACTGAACATTGATTAAATTTGATTCATCAGATCTGAGAGATACCTAACCATAAGCCAACTCTGGACTGTCCTCTCTTTCACTTGGTTTGTAATAAATTTTTGCTGGAATGCAGCCTTTGCCTGCTTTCAATGGCTGATTCCAAGCTGCAAGTCTGGGTCACATATATGTAAGTGATCCTATGGCCTGTAAAGCTTGAAATATTTGCTGCCTGACTTTTAAAAATATTAACATGGATCATTTGGAGAGTAATCTTATTTTCATGATACCGATGTTTTATATACAGAAATAGTGTAAGTCTCATGTACAATTTCTGCCTGAATTTTTAAAGGAAAATCCCACAGTCAGTCTTCTTCTATAGAAAGTTACATTTTGTTAAATTTATTCCTAGATACTTTATATTTTCTGGAAATTAGAACTATCAATCAAAATTTAGCTACTACCCCTTCTAAATTGTAGTGATAGTGAATAGAAAACCAATTGATTTCTTTTGTAGGATGATGTATATAATGATTTGCTAAGATGGCTTACTTTCTTAATAAATATCTGTACATTGTCTATGTTTTGATGGTACTTATCTTGATAAAATTATGTGCTTGCCTTTGTGAGCAAGTGCTGCATAAAACCATTATTAAATCATCATGTCCTGTCTGGCTCTATATTAGAGAAGCTGTACAGTGTCCAACAGGTGCATATTACTTTTGAATAATGATAGTTATTTGGGAGGAAAATAAAAATATTTTATTGTTTTTAAATTAATTTTAAATTGGCCTCTAAAATCTCATGATAAATAGTTATGAAAAATAAATCTAACATCAGTAATCAATGTAAAGGTTTTTTTGTTTGTTTGTTTGTTGATCTAGAGATATCTTGGAAAAAACAGTGAATCACTAAAAACATCATAAAATGATTACTTCTAGGAACTTCTTATTTAATCTGCTCTTAACCTTCAGCTCTACCTATTTGTAAATTTGAAACTTTTAAATGTCTTGACAATTTTATAACCTAGTTTTGTACATATCTTTTCCATATTAGTTCTTTATTTAACTATACTTTATATGTATATAATATATAACAGTTCTTTGAAAATTTCATGCAATGAGTTGAATGTTGACCACATTCCCACATTCATACGCTTCTCTGCCCAATCATTTTATTTCCATTTTATTTTCACCCAAGTCCAATTTGTGCTGCCGATATATTCATGGATGAGTTGCTTTCCAATGGAGCAGAGTGGCCCTACCAGTGAAACACTTATCAAGTCGGGTATTAAAGCAGATGCTGAGACTCATAGCCAAACTTTGGGCAGAGTGCAAGGAATCTTAGGAAAGTAGGGGAAGATAGGGGACAGGAGCTCCACAAGGAGAGCAACAGAACCAAATAATGGTGGCCCAGGGGTCTTTTCTGAGACTGATACTCCAACTAAGGACTATGCATGGAGATAACCTAGAACCCCTGCACAGATATAGCCCATGGCAATTCAGTCTGCAAGTGGGTCCCTAGTAAGGGAAACAGGGGCTGTCTCTGACATGAACTCAGTGGCTGGCTCTTTGATCACCTACCCCTGAGGAGGTGGCGGCAGCCTTACCAGGGCACAGAGGAAGACAGTGTAGCCAGTCCTGAAGAGACCTGATAGGCTAGGGTCAGATGGAAAGGGAGGAGGACCTCCTCTATCAGTGGACTGGGGGTGGAGCATGGAAGGAAAAGAGGGAGGATAGGATTAGGAAGGGACAGGGAAGGGGCCTACAGCTAGGATGCAAAGTGAATAAAATTTCAGTTAGGAGTAGTTCCACAGTCTGAGGTGGGGCTTCATGTCCACCTCCCTTCTCCATGCTGAGATTTGGTCTAGCCTGTGGGGCTCGGGCTGTAAGTTCATTATATGTGCATCTGCCATGTTGTTTCCAGAAGAGTTTCCTTATATTCATTTGCTGTCTCAGGCTCTTACTCTCTGTCCCTCTCTTCTGCAATGATCCCTGATCCTTGGGAAGAGCAGGTGCATTACAAACATTCCCCTTAAGGATGAGAATTCTGAAATCTTTGATTTCTGTAACTTGGCTAATTTGAGGTCCTTTTACTTATTGCCATAAATAATATACTGGTAGAGTGACAGTTCTATGTGTAAAGTATGTGTGATATGTGTGTGGATCTTTCTATTTATGCATATCTCTATATAATTTTCTTCTCGTTTCTCAGACTCGGTGACCTATTTCACTCAGTGTGGCTGAGATTCCTCACTAACAATCAATCTTTGGAGTTTCATAAGTAGCAAGATTTGGTTTTCTTTCTAACTGCATTAAGAGATAATAATTTTTAAATAAATAAATTCTTTTTAAATAAATAAAATCTAAAATTTTCTGGCCAACCTTTCAAGTAATTCCAAGGGAAAGGGATGGCTGTTGTGTGTTCATGTGGTTGAACTCTGCATCTGTAAACTAACAGTGGGGACTTGTGGAGACTTTCCTTCTTGTCACATAGTGGTTATTTCTCTGAAGTCTCATCAGGATCCTGTTATTGTAATATTGTTACAGTCTCATGCCCCTCCCTGTCTGTTTGTTTGTTTGTTTGTTTGTTTGTTTTGCTGGCAAAAATGTCTATTCTTCAAGACAAGAATTCTAGAATGAATCCACCAAAAATGATGAGAATGGTTCAACCTGAACTCACCCATACCTGACTGAGAGGTAACTGGGTTAACTAAGGGCTGATATTATCTTGAGCTACTTCTTTCTTGAGAGCTTGGTTCTGGTGAATAGGCGCTTTTATTTTATTTTATTTTTTATTTTTTGAAACAGGGCATCACCATGTAGCTCTGGTTGCCCTGTAACTCACTATGCAGACTAGGCTGGCTTCAAACTCACAGAGATCTGCTTGGTTCTGCCTCCCCATTCCTGGGATTAAATGTGTGTGCTGCCACACCCATGAATAGCTGGCTTTAAACTGGCCTAGCACCATGCAGCAAGCAGAGCCAGCCACAGCTGCACAGAGAAGAACCTCAGAAACTTCTACCATTCTTGTTAGCTTCTGCTGGTGTTGCAGGAAGATTTCCTTGACATTGGAACCTTATTTTCGAGCACCATAAGCATACCTCAATATTCAAATTAAGAATCTAATTTCATAAAAGAAATTGGATCCCCTAGAGGTCTTACATTTTGCACAATTCCTCTATAATCTGCCAACGTTACTTTAAGGAGTAATTGTCCTGTGTTCTTGTACCAGAAGAAGGATCAGTAACCTGGCTTATGGGCCTGTATAGCTCTGTTCTAATGATTCAAGGGAATGATCAAGGACTTAACCTGTTGGCTAATCGAGGTCTGCTTTCTCTAATGAAATAAATTGGATAGAATGACATTCTCTCTTGGGAAAAAAAGCCAGTACTGCAGTGCTAAAGCTGCTGTGAAATGATGTGAGTGCTAATTTTGAAGGAACCATAGTCAAGGCTCCAAATGATCTGTTAGTTAGGGTAAACAAGTAAGAAAAACATAGGAGTGGTGTCCAGCATCTTTTCTATAATAGCAGATGTGAATGTTTTATTGGTTGATAAGTTGCTTAGCTAATTCACTTACTTTTTTTTCATGCTGGTGTGTAATATGTGAATGCTGAAGCTGGTGTAACAGTACCATGCCTGCCTGCTGCCATGTTCCCCGTGATGACGGTCATGGAATCTAAGCCTTTGGAACCATGATCCTCAAATTAAATCTCTTCTTTTCCATTTGCTTTGGCCACAGTGTCTTACCACAGAAATCAAAAAGTAAGACATGCACAATCCCTTCACTTAAGCATACAGCCTTAGTGTCCTTAAGAACTTTATATTCCAGTGTAAGTAATGCTTAAATTTCAGAGCTATTAATATCACCTAATTTCCTTTTTGAAAACTGAAATGTCATAATGAAGCTCAGATAGTTCTCCTCAGGGAGCAAAGCTATCAACATTATGGTATACTACTGTCTATATTTCTTTGTATGTTTGCAGAGACAAATACATGAGAAATAACACCAGTTCTTCCTGAGTGAATAAAGAAAAATAGCCAGATAAAAATTCATTGAAGCTAAACTAATTTCACTCCATATACTTATACCTACTTTGTTTACTCACAAGTTATAATAGAATGTCT
The DNA here is from genome assembly GCF_030254825.1 of Meriones unguiculatus. Taxonomy (NCBI): domain Eukaryota; kingdom Metazoa; phylum Chordata; class Mammalia; order Rodentia; family Muridae; genus Meriones; species Meriones unguiculatus. The sequence goes on along the minus strand of NC_083352.1, from coordinate 138,592,308 downwards.
TCCTCCTTCTCTAAGTGCTTTGACCAGCACTCTACTTAAATATTTAAGTGACAACACACAGCCTGATGGAAGGCTTCTTTTCCCAGCACTTCACTCCATTAATTCATTCTCTACAACGACACGATGGATAAAAACACATTACAAACAAGAGTAATAAATTACATGAGAAAGACTGTTTTCTCTTACAGAGAATGAGAGGAAGCATGAGAAACACTTCCTAAACTGCGGCAATTTCTTCTCACTGTGTTTTTCCCTCAACTTTATTGTGGTATAATTGACAATTAAATATAGTAGATGCTTGTGGTTTTCAGTATTTCACATATGTATACATTGTGAAATATTTTATATATGAATGTGAGTTAACATAGTCATCACCTCACACATTTCTCCTTTGTGTGTGTACACGTGTGTCTGCGGTATGAACTCAAGTACTTAGCTGAGTAAATTTCAGGGCTGAAAACACTGCTGCACACTACATCCGAAGCTGCCATCACGACATGTGGATTCAGCTTTCAACACCGGAAGTCTGTCCTTCAATCAGCAGCCTCGCGCGTCTCTTGGTTGTGTTTGGTAAGCACCGTTCTACTTTGTTTCTGTGAATTGTGCACTTTGGATTCTGCATGTAAGTGGTATGTGACATTTGTCTTTCTACGCTTGCTTTAAGTATTTAGCCCTGTGCCCTCCAGGCTTACTCAGGTTGTCAGAAATGACAAGTTTCCCTCTTTCTAAAGCACAGTAACACTGTCTTACAAATCCCAACAATTTCTATGAAATTTCTGCACACATTTTTGTTGCTCATATGTATTAATTAGTATAATAAAATAAACAGGATAACACAGATACTCTTTGAGGGATAGACCTAATTGGTTTTGGATCTGTACCTAGAAGTGGGATTGCTACATGGTTAAGCAGTTCTGTTTTCAATTCATTTGGAGGGAACCTCCAAACTATTTTCCAGAATGTTTGGACCAGTGTTATTCTTCACTGTCAGTCTACAAGGATTTCCTTGTCTCCACATCTTAGAAACATTTGTTCTCTTTTTTTTTTTTTGTGATAATAAACACTGTGATAGGGTTGAGGTGATATTTTGTTGTGGTTTTTATTTGCATTCTCCTGATTATTGCCAAAGATGAGCACACATACACCTGTTGGCCATCTGTGTATCTTTAAGAAACATTTGATTTAGAACCTCTACCGACGTTTTATTAGAATTATATGTATTTTTTAGATAATAAGAATTACATATTTTGGGTACTAACATTATCAGATAAATATCAGAAAACATTATACATAATCAGATAGCAGTTGCTCTTTGAACAAGTAAGTGTGTAATATGTTTTGAGAGCAGGGAATGTATTTTTAGTTTCACTGTTCCTGCTCAATGTTCCTTTGACTTTTTTGGCCCCGTATGCATCTCGGATTTTCTACTTGAATTTATGCTTTCTGTGAGTGACAACAACACATGAGAGAAACAACTTCAGATAGGAAAGATGAATTTTGCCTTGACAATTCAGAGAATTTTTGTCTACTGTGGTGGCAAGGCATTGGCGATCTGCTCGTGATGATAGGACTGTGTCAGGAGGCTGAAAATATCACTGTGGACAAGGAAGCAGAATCCCAGGTCTGAAGCAGCCCATAGCCTACACAGTAAACTTCAAAGGCCTGCCCCTGTGCCTCATTTCCCACCATTAGGCCCCCAGCTCCTGGAGACTTCACAGCCTCTTCAAACAGCATTACCGGCTGAGTAACAGACACTGAAAACATGAGTCCAGGAGAACAGTTCAGTCACACCAACACATTTGACAGTCTGATAGCGAGTTCAGTGAATTTTAGGTCCTGTGATTCTCAGGGGTATTTAAGCTGTATTAGTTCCCCTGATGCATGAATATGAAATTTATTGCAATTTACCTTTTCAATTTTCAGTGTGGAAATGTTTCAGCTCTCTGGGTTTTGTTCTATGTATTTTTTTAATTTTTTTTTATTTTTTATATTAATCACAGGTTATTTACTTTGCATCCCAGCCATAACCCCCTCTCTCATTCCCTCCCAATCCCACCCTCCCTCTCTCATCTCCTCTCTGCCCCTTTCCAAGTCCACTGATAGTGGAGGACCTCCTCCCCTTCCTTCTGACCCTAGCTTATCAGGTCTATTCAGGACTGGCTGCAATGTCCTCTTCTGTGGCCTAGCAAGGCTGCTCCTCCCTTGGGGGGAGGGGTCAAAGAGCCCGCCATCGAATTCATGTCAAAAACAGTCCCTGTTCCCCTTACTAGAGAACCCACTTGGATACTGAGCTACTATGGGCTATATCCGAGCAAGGGTTCTAGATTATATCCATACATGGTCCTTGGTTAAAGAAACAGTCTCAGAAAAGACCCCTGTGCCCTGATATATTTGGCCCTTGTGGTGCTCCTGTCCTCTCCAGGTCTTACTAACTCCCCCTTCTTTCATATGATTCCCTGTACTCTGCCAAAGGTTTGGTTAAGAGTCTTAGTATCTGCTTTGATACACTGCTAGGTAGAGTCTTTCAGAGGCCCTCTGTGGTAGGCTCCTGTCCTGTTACTTGTTTTCTCCTACATCCAATGTCCCTCCCATTTTTCTTTTTTTTTCATCAATTACACTTTATTCATTCTGCATCCCCCCATAAGCCCCTCCCTCCCCTCCCAATCCCACCCTCCCTCCTCCCTCTGCTTGCATGCCACTCCCCAAGTCCACTAATAGGGGAGGTTCTCCTCTCCTTTCTGATCTTAGTCTGTCAGTTCACATCAAAAGTGGCTGTATTGTCCTCTACTGTGGCCTGGTAAGGCTGCTCCCCCCCCAGAGGGAGGTGATCAAAGAGCAGGCCAATCAGATTATGTCAGAGGCAGTCCCTCTTCACATTACTATGTAACCCAATTGGACTCTGAACTGCCCTGGGCTATATCTGTGCAGGGGTTCTAGGTTATCTCCATGAATAGTCCTTGGTTGGAGTATGAGTCTCTGGGAAGTTCCCTATGTTCAAATTTTCTTGTTCTGTTGCTCTTCATTTGTCTTTCTAAGTGAGGATTGATCATTTTACCCCGGGTCCTGTTCTATGTATTTTTATCTCTAGATTCTTTTTTATTTCGTAATTTTGTATGCCTATGACAGGGTTGTTGATTTTTTGTATGTTATTCTCTTGGGCTTGTTTAAAGCATATTATAGTTTTATTCAGCTAATAATTGATGTATATAATGTCTGAACTACTACGCTTGGACATCTAAACCACCTGCTGTGGTCCTGTAAGGAGAGTTTGCCTGGGTTATATTGTACATGCATTGATAAGTTTTAACTTTTGACTCTCAGGTAGGGTGCTGCAGTGCAGGGTTCCTTTCCCTGGCATGCTCTCCTGTGAGCTGGGTGCTCTTGTGTGTATTTACAGTCTTCTGACTCCTTATCTCACTCTCGAGAATGCCATTAGCCTTTTCTTCTGCGGGGGATCTGCTTGTAATGGACATGCTCAGGCATCACTTCTTTGGATATGACTATTTCTCCCTCAATTTTGAGGGTAATTTCGCACATTATTGCATATTCTGGGGTGTCAATTTTACTCTTTCCATATTTGAATATGTTATTCAGTTCTCTTCCAGTATGGAGGCTTTCTGTTGAGAAATCTACATACATTCTCATGCAGATTCACGTTCATGAGGGAAGACACTTTTCTCCTAACCTCTTTCATTTTTTCTTGTCCTTGACTTTAGATATTTTGATTATAATGCATCTTAGTGAAGATACTTTCGTGTTCAGCATATTGGAGTTTCTTTGAGCATCATAGATTTGCTTGCTCATCTGTCCCTTTGTGCTTGAAGTTTTTTTCTATTGTTATTTCTTCAAAAAAGCTTTTTTTTCTCTTTTTTGTTCCTTCTAGAATTCCCATGACATATGTGTTTTCACTTGATGGTGTCTCCTAAGTCATGAAGTGTTTATTCATTCTCTCTTTTATTTTTCCTCTGTTCTTTTTTCTGAATAGTTTCAACTTGCCTGTTTTGCATTTACTAACTCTCCTGAATGATGAAGCCTGCCAGTAAACTCATGTATTTAATGTAACAGTATTTAATGCATTATTTAGCTCATTATTTTATAGTTTATCTCTGGTGCACTCTTTTTTTCTCATGTATCAATTCAGATTTCATTTAGTCATCTCTCTATGTTCTTTTGTAGTTCACTGGGTTTCTTCTAGACAATTGTTCAAAATTATCAGGTAATCCATAGATTACACTTCTTTGGAAATGTTACAAAAATTATTATGTTTCTTGGTGATTTTTCATACTTCCCATAATCTCGCATTAATGTCTTATTACACTTGATCTTAGCCAAAAGGCCGAGAAGCAATGTTAATGTCTTATTAATTAAGGATCAATTGTCTTCCAGACTTTATAAATTTTTCTCTGAGGAAAGACCTTCACTCAGTAAGGACATAAGGATGTCCGTGGAGGGAGTTGAAACAGTAATGGCTCTAGATAGAGTCCCAAACTTCCTGAAGTCTAAATATCATTTGTACACCAAAAGTTTATGTGTTGGGAACTTGTTTCCCACAATATTTTGGTGTTGAGGGGTCTTCAAACACTAGAGTTTAACAGAAGGTGCTTAGGTCTATTGGCGACTGATTTATGAAGGAATTATGGGATCCCATACCACCACCTTTATCTCATTTGCTTTTCTTTCTGTCAATGGGGAAAGTGAATTTCATCAGTTTTTCTACCAGTGGAAACTGTGAAGAGGTTATGATGACAAGAAAGGCGGAATCATGACAAAAACTGTGTCATACTGTTTTAACTTTAGCTTCCAAATAGTTATCTAAATAAATCTATTTTGTTTATAAGCTAGCTTGCTTAGGGTGCTGTGCTATATTAATAACATCAAGCCAACTAACCCAGTACAGTATCATAAAGCAGATGCATAAACTGAGCTTGACTTGGCAGTGGCTATAGATATCCTCAATGCCCAAAGACCTGGGTCTGTACGTGTCTATTGGAGTCTTAGGTGGCAAAGGGTGGTTGGATCTTCTGGTTCTTTTTCTCTATTCAAAGACAAGGAAGTTACTTAAAGTCTAGCATTTAGGCAGGTTTGTGTTGGTGCTGGCTCAGGTGTGTTTGTAGAGGCATTGCTCTGAGAAGCTCAGTCTCTCACAGCCTGGTTATGGTTGCCGTGAGTTTCCCATGAAACAATCATGTTTAGAAATACTCGTAATTGCAGGAGACTTCTTCTGGGTCTGTGACACCTAAAATAGCCATGGACTCTGTCCAGTGTGCCAAGGCTCTCTGCAGCACAGGTCACTAGAGACTGTCATGGCACACATAGCCTGGCTGCTGCTAACTCACTGCCTTTCCTCTGTGCCCGTGTGCCCATGTGTGTGTGTGTAGTGTGGTTGTGTGTGTGTGTATATGTGTGAGCGTATGTGTGTGTGTGTGTTGTGTGGTGTGTGTGTGTTGCATGGCCTTTGTCATGGAGCCCCTGTAGAGGTCAGAAGACAACTTGCTGAGCTCAATTTTCTCCTTGCACCACGATCCTCTGAGAAGAAAACTCGGATGAATGGGCTTACCACCAAGCACCTTTACGACTATGCCACCTCATTCGCGCTATTGCTGCAGTTTTAGCCTGAGCCCCCGTGCTCTCCCAGAAGAAGCAGTTACTGCTGGATCACTGTCTAATTGTGCTTTCACGCCCCTCTAGGGACATATGTTAGACAGGGCTGCAGAGTTCTCCAAGTCTCCTCTCACCATAGCCATCATCTCTTAAGGTTTAGATTGGCTACCATATTCCAGAGGCACGCAGAAAGCCAAAGGATTGGGAAACTGTATTACAAAATGTAATATTATGCTAATATATGTCAATAAAAGCTGGCAAATGTCTACCAGAATTGAATGTAATGAAGTGAGATTTAAAAAGAGAGTTGGTTTTGGTCTTCCTGATTTTGCTGCCATGGATGGGTATGCTGGAGATGCTGGCTCACTGTGCCCACAGGCTGCAAAGGTGCTGACTGTCTGAGCCACTCAAGCTAAAGCTGAACTTAAAGCTTATCAAATGTGACTTGCAGGCCTCCTGAATAGTGCTCTTTAGAGAGCTCAGCTGGTTCTTCTGTTGCCAAAGCTGTGATGTGTGCATTAGTGCAGCTGGGATTCTGGGTGGCAGAGAGGCCAACTGAGGTAATCACCACAATCAAGGAGGAGCCGCAACTCTTCCAGGCAGTGTGCAGCAGAACTGCAGTTGTTGTCTTAATCTGGCCTACAGAGCACATTGCGTGGTAGCTAATCCGTCATGGAGAGAAGCAGAGAGGTTGGAAATGAGACAGATGCGACTCATGAGCTGACAGTTCATTTTCATCTGCTCGATCAGTTCGTAGCTACTTTCTCTTCTCTCTCCTCTTCATTCTCCTCCCTCTGTCTCTCTTCTGTCCTTTCTCCCTCCTCTCTTCCTCTTTCCCTTCCTCCCATCTCTCCTTTCTCCTCCTCATAAATCTTTTCCCAACTCTGTCCTTTTCCTTGTTTGATTCCTTCTTAGGCATAACATACAGAAATTTAAAAAGTAGCTATTAAATTTCATTTTATGGATAACCTTATCATGATAAGTGAAATTACCAATGATCTTTCTTTTCTCTCTTTGAAAAAAAGCAATTCATTAGTGAGGTGACTAGATCTAGATGCTAGAAAGCAAAGACCAACATGATAGAACTAGAAATGGTTACTTGAGAGACTGCTTTCAGAAGAGTAGGAGTAAGGGAAATGGGTGGCCAGAAAAAGAGTTGAACAAGAATCTTCTCTCACCTTGGGTCTGACCTTATCTCACAAAGATAGCACTTGCTCATGACTTGCAGCAAAGAATAGGACCCTGCTCCAAAGGCAGAGGAGCCTTATCACTTCTTGCCCCAATAATTCCATCTGTATTTGGTTGTGGTGTACGTGAGAGAAGACGCTGCCTTTTTACACAAAGTGGCTCTTGTCCACCAAAGTCTGTTCTCTGGCAATGGGGTCAGCTCTAAGCCAGAGCAGCCAGTGTTCCTTGGAGTCAGATCACCAGAGCGTCCCACCTAGTGAATAAGCTCTAGGCCAGGCAAAGCGGCAAAGCCCAAAATAGACACGTCCTCTAATAGATGCTGCACATTCCTTCTTTCTGTGGACTTTCTCATTTGCTAAAATTGCTGTTGTTTTTTAATCTACTGATATTGAAGATTATATTTCCTCTTTTATTTCATGTGCTTACTCTTTTGTTTGTTGGTTTTGGAGGACAGGGTTTCTCTGTGTAGCTGTGGCTGGCCTGAAACTCACTCTGCAGTCTATGCTGGCCTGAAACCCAGAGATCTGTCTGCTTTTGACTCCTGAGTGCTATGATTAAAGGTGTGCACCACCATGCCAGCTTAGACGCATGTATTTTGAGGGTTGTTTTTTATTTAGAACATTACTCAATATACTTTAATATTTCCCGTCCCCGAGCCATTTCCAGATTCTTCCCATTTCCCTACCCATTCAATTTCATGCTTTCTCTCTCCTCAAAAAAGAAAAATAAATAAAAATGAAACAAAAGTAACCCCCACACACACACCCTGACACACACACACAAAGCAGACTCCTGGCCATGGGTCTCATCCTGGAATACGGTTGATATACTCAGTGATACTCCATTGAAGAAAATCAATGCTCCCTTTGCCAGCAGTTAACCATTGCAAACAGCTTCTTCATTAGGAGTAGGCTTTGTGGCCACTTGCATTTCTCTGTGCTGGAATTTTGTCAGTTTGAACCTGTGTGGGCCTTATGCCTGCCCTCTCAGTCTCTGAGGGTTTATATGTGCTTTCATACTGCTGTGTACATAGGATGCTTCTTCCTTACAGTCATCTACCAGCTCTGACTCTTTCAATCTTGCTACCTCCTCTTCTGCACAGATCCTGAGCCTTTAGAGGAGGGATGTTGATGAAGACATCCCATTTATGACCAAGTGTCCCAAAGTCTGCAACGCTAGGCCCACTGCCCAATTGTGGGTGTCTGTGTGAATTACCATCTACTGCAAGAAGCTTCTATGAGGAAGATTGAGTGATGCACTAATCTTTGGGTATAGCAGCATGTCATTAGAACTCATTTTATTGCTGTGTTTCTTTAATAGTCTTAACCAACCATAAAGAATTATGGTTGCCCTTTTCTTCCTATGTATTATTTTAGATGCTGTAATAGAATACTCTAAATTACTCAATTCCAAATAAACTCTGATTCCAGTTGCAGAAAAAAAAAATCTGTTCTAATGTCAACAACACCTTGCATCTGAGTGGTCAGCCTCGTATGTCTGTCTGTGCCCCAGTATTCAAAAGGTGAAGATCAAATCCAAAATCTATCACTTGCAATTACTGTTTTACTTTATGGGAAATATTGTAGCTCTAAGGATAAAGACCATCATTGAGTCAAAGAAAATAGTTATGACTGTTTCAGATCAAAAGTTTGAGAAAGAAATGTTTGGTTCCATCCTTGCCTACATTTTAGGATCTGAGTTCAGACAGCCTAGTAGCTAAACTCAGCCTAGTCTCTGGGATGCATTTTTGTTAATCAAAAGCAAAGAGAATCAATCTGTTTCCAGGAACTGTGGCTTCTCAACACCAAGCAAATAAATGTGGATTGTGCATGGTAGCCCTTGGTCTAAGCCGCACTTTCTAGCCGCGTGGGTGGTAATGCAATCATGGATGAGATTCATTAAATTAGAGCCTGTTTTTATTGTGCAGAAAATACAGAAAATTCAATCCTCCCTGACAGCCTGGAGCTGGATGCTGGTTCTAATGTGATCACTGTGGAATTGGCACAGCCATGCTGCACACCATTTAAGGAGGCAGGGGACTGTGCCAAATACGCAGGGCTTCTACCTTGTGTTTTGAGACTTTCATTGAGTGTTCTTCATAACTCAAATTTACTCAGGACTGAGCCCTGAACTTTCCTTTTGCTGCTCAATATGCTGTTAAAGAGTTAATTAGCCCTCCTGGTAGCCCCAAACTCTATTTCTGTAATTCTTTGAAAATCATAGGAGCCTTTCTAATTCGTTTCCTCAGCCCTCCTCCACCATGTCCTACTTTAGAAAGTTTTGAGAGCAAAAGAGAAAGTATGTGTGTGTAAATGTGTTTCTGTGTATATCTGTGTCTGTAATCTTTCCCCAGAGCCTTAAGGGCCACATTCATGTTGATATTCTTTGAGGTGCTCTGAGGTTTCATATTCATCCAAGCTATGATGTGGCTTTCATTGTAAGGCTTTCACATTTTCTTTTTCTCTGCTTGTTTCCATCATCATTAACTAATTTACAAACACTTAAAAATGTTAAGTACTATACCAAGAATATTTGTTATTTTTCTATGCTCATCTTTCCATATATCAAAAATAGTTTCTGCAAAGGTAAACTGTAGCACTCACTCATTTCTACATTAGAATGAATTTAATCCTATTGTAATGCCCCTTATAATATTCATAAAGAGAGGATCTTAGTTTGTGTTGAACATTAGATTACCTATAATAATTTAGAACTGGGCCCCATTCCTACGGAATCAGTGAATTCTAGTTTGATGTGTTGTTCAGATACAAGAACAGTGGAAACTAAACTAAGCCATACTATATGTGATCAACAAGGATGAATCTCACCAAGGGCTGGAGAGTCTAAGCTCTGACAGTCCACATCTTCCTATGTTGGACAGGAAAATGATCAGACCCTATTTTAGTTGCTGCCATCTCAGGCACAGGGAAAATTTTGGATGAGAAGTCAGTCTTGTCACACAGTCATGAAGACCTGAGATTATTGGAAAAGCTAGTGTGGCGGTACCAGCTTATAATTCCAGGCTGGAAGAGGTGGAGACAGGTGGGCCCCAGGAGCTCAAGAGACTCAGTGGCCAGTCTGCAACACTGTCCAACCAGTGAGTCAGTGAAAGAGCCTGTCCAAACAAAGAGAGAGAGAGAGGGGCTTCCCCTGAGGTTGCTAAACCCCTGCAATTTTCCCCTCACACACAGGCACCCATGTTAACACACACCCACATGCCCCCACATGTACACACAAAATAAGTCCACATATAACTAATTTTCATTTGGCAAGTAAGATGAAGAGATACATGAAAAAATTATACCAATTTCTTTTTTTCTTTATAATAATACTGCCGAAACAATGATTTCAAAGTGTTCCCTATAAACAAAACCTGACTTTTGTTTCTAAGGCCAGTGCTCAAGAGACACCACAGATGGGTCCCTGGGCTTTCCAGCCTGCCATGAGCCCCCTTAAATTCAGGCTTCAGCTCAGTAAGAGAGTCTCAAAAAAACAAAAATGGTAGATGTCTCCTGGAACCAACCTAAGGTTGGCTTCTGGCCTCCGTATGAATGCATACACATATATCTACACACAAACACACATAGCATAAATAAATATGTAAAAACAAAATACTATCACATTGTCAATTAAAAGCTGGGTGAATGGAATAATTGAACCACTTTAATTTTTTATCCTTCTGACTCTGTTATAACAATGATGTCAAAGTGTTCTGTATAAACAGAAATAATAAATGTTTTTATATTATTTTCCATATTTCTACTTGTCTCATCTGGCCCTACATAGAGCATCAATCCCACACATATATTTTGGAGTATACTGAATAGTGTCTTTGTAGAAAAAGGCATTAAAATGTTCCTCATTAGCTGAGAAAATGCTTCAGTTGTCAGAGTGCTCACCATACAAAGTACCTAAGTTAGATCCCCAGAACCTAATTGAAAAATAAAAACAAAAACCTGACTGCAAGGCACAATTTTAACCCCAGCACTAGGGAGAGAAGAGCAGGTAACCCCTGGGACCTCAGGCCAGACAATTTAGCCTTTTTTGTAAGCTATCAGCCAATCACACACATGAACACACAAACACACAGATTTCTTTTATTTAAGCTACAATATATCAGAAGTTTTGCCAACCAATTACTGATTAAATTTTAGGTCAAGGCCTTGAGAGGGAGCCCACACCTGACACTTCCTGGATGGCCAGAAACCAGAGGCTGGCTAGCCCAGAGACCCAGGATAGAACCACACATGACTGGAGAAAAAAATCTCACTGAAATAATTCTTAATTATATCCTGCTTTACACATAGGATGGTGCCTAGCCCAAACTCCATCAGAGAGGTTTCACCTGGCATCTGATGGGAGCAGATAGAGATCCACAGCCAAACATTAGGCGGAACTAGAGGAACCTGACAGAAAAGGGCTGAAGTATTGCAGGACCTTGAAGGGTCAAGGACACCATGATAACATGGCCCACAAAATCAACTGAATAGGGCTCACAGGATCTCAGAGAATGAAATGACAATTGTGTGGGGGGGGGGGGTGAGTGCTTGGTGTTTTGTAGGACATCTAATGAGTGGGGGTGTCTCTGACTCTTTTGCTTGCTCTTGGAACCCTTTTCTCATCCAGCCTTGATGGAAGGGTTTGTGCCTGGTCTTACTGAAATTTTTATGCTGTGATTTATTAATATCATCAGGAGGCCTTCTCTTTTCTGAAGGGAAATGAAGGAGGAATGGATCTAGGGGAGAGGGGAGAGAGAGGGGTAGCAGGAGGAGTCGACGGAGAGGAACTGTGGTCAGGATGTAATAGATGAGAGAAAAATTAATTAAAAAATAAAAAAGTTCCACTTTTTTGTTTTGGATAACCAGAATATTTTCTACTGTATAGCAGTTACGATGTTTTAGGGGGAAAAAAATGGCCATACGTTTGTCAAATTGTCTCACTATTGAAGGGCCTAAAAGCAGCAAACCTGAAGTACATACACAGAACTGCCTAGAAAGGTTAGAGAGGTATTGGCAAAACAAGATGGCAATATCTGGGTGCTGACCCTGAATACCCAGTATACTGATTAACTCATGTCCTTAAAACAATGAGCGGAGCAAAAACCCATTTGACTGACAAAAGGAAAGTCTTGCACCTAGGATGTCAGATTTAAGCATTTTTCTTCCAGATAAGAATCTTGAAGAGGGTTCCTTCTTTAAAAGGAAAAAAAAAAAAAGTGCTGGCTAGTTTTATGAACTTGATACAAGCTTTTAGAAGAGATCAACTCAAATGAGAAAATACTTGGGCCGTGTTTGCTTGTGGGAAAACATGTTGGAGATTTTCTTGGCTGATGGTGATGGGGACCCAGCACATTGTGGGTGAGGTCAACTCTAGGGTAGAGGAGCCTGTAGTCAGTGCTGAGTATGCAGGGTAATCCATGAGGTGCAGGCCAGGAGGCCGCTCTCCTCCCTAGAGTTCCTTCAGCTCCTGACCCCAGGTTTCTGTCCTGACTTCTTTGGAGGATGGACTATAAGCTGTAGTATGAAAGAAACCTTTCTTTCCCAAGTTGCTTATACTCACAATGTTCTATCACAGCAATAGAAACCCTATCTAAGACAGAGAAGTTATTTCTCAATACATGTGGCATCCAACTGTCATGTCTTTCTTTTATTGTCATTGCATTTTCCTTGAGAATGTGTCACCAGAGTTCTTGGAAAAAGATGGCTAGAATGTAGAATACAAACTTTGTGTACAAACAAAAGAGTGGATCTTTCATCAGCACACTCTGCTGATCTAACTGGTGGACTGTCTTTTCTATGTTTCACGCTGGCTTCATCTTTTCACTAAATTTCTTTTGGAGCAGAGGCACATTTAGCACTGAGGCAACGCCTTCATTTCTTGAGATAGAGGCAGTGCACAAGGCTGAGGAGCCTTAGAAATTGAGAGTCCTTTCGGTAGTAGGGTTGAAACAGTAACACTGCTCCAGTGTCATCAATCAGGAGTCACAAGAAACAGAGCTAATATTTTCCCCAGGGACTTAATCAGTCAGAGGGATGTCATATGCCTGGCTGAGGAAAGACAGAGAGAAGACAGTTGTTTCAATTATAATTTATCACTAGCCATTGGCCAAGATAAGTGAGGTCACAGCAGCTTGACCACAGCTCCAGACAGGTATTCTGTTTAGGCCTGTGGAGATATACTGATTCAGGAAAGGGGGAAATAGGAGCTTTCAGATGCTCTGTTATTGTATATAATAAAAATTATATACTCTCTTCCACAGAGGATTTCAGTGAGAGAAATGGAGATCAGAAAAATGAGTACTGTCTTTCTTATTTGGCTGGGAAGAGGAAGAAGGTCTTTAAAATCCTGTCTGACCTGCAGGCCAAGTCCATTCTTTTCTGACAAGTTGGGCTTGGTTTGCAACTCCATCATCTCTGCAGACTGTTTCTTCCTCCTGGACAGGGATGTCTTGTCTGACTTCTCTGTGAGTTTTGTTCCTGGCTCCTGTCCACTCACCATAACTTTTCCCCGTTTCTTTTTCTTTGTAGCACATTCAAAATATTTTTCTTTTTTCTTTCTTTCTTCTTTCCTTCCTTCCTTCTTCCTCCCTCCCTTCTTCCCTTCCTCCATTCCTCCCTCTCTGCCTGCCTCTCTCCCTCCCTTCCTTCTTCCTTCCTTCCTTCCTCTATTCCTTCCTTCCTTCCTTCCTTCCTTTCTTTCTTCCTTTCTTTCTCACCTCCCTTCACTGGCCCCTTGCTTGTTCCATGCTGCACAATAAGAGGGGCCTGACCTTGACTACATCACCTCTGTTGCATACTGAGATGTCTGGCTGACAAATAGATGAATGGTACATATAGGGTTAATGAAGTGATTACTTCATATGTGGTTGTCCAGTTTTTACTTGCTATTTTGAAGTCATGTCTTAAAAAGGAAACTGAGAACAACTGCATAACCAGGCAGACCCAAGGGAGAGATCATGAAGGGCAGAACACAGGATGGATTCAGACACTGGGCTAAGGGATGCCCAGGAATTGTTAGAGTGTGGGCAGAGAATATGAGATGACTGCAGCCAGAAAGCCTGAAAGCTAGGTAAGCTCATGCTTCTTAGAACATTTCTAATTGTCTACTGAAGAACAAATGCACCGCCGACTTAAAACTTAGTTTTACAGTCCAGTGAACATCCTCAAGAAGAAAGAAACAGAAATAGAAAATTTCTTAAAAACAGCCCTTGTTAATATTATGACATAATAGGCTTTAAAGAGACATGCTAGCTGGGATCATTACCCTTTGTGACGAGACATTGAGGAGAATTCAAGATGAAAGTTAATTAAAAGTATATAAAGAATTGTGAAGGCAATGTACTTGTACATTGGGACATGGCATTAGGGCATCCAGGCAAACACTCAACAACCATGCAGGGCATCAGATGAATGATATCATTTTCTTTTATCTTCACTGTGTCTCATCATTAAAGAACCATTTATTGAAGATTTAGAGGGTATAGGGAGATATGCAGGGAATAGCATCATAATTCTAGAGTTTATAGAACAGAGATGAAGTTTGATATTTTTAAAGTCCTGAAAGGTTTAATTTTAATAATAATTTAAGACTATCAAGAGATGCTGTTCTGGTGTCTGGCTTCTTGAAAATTCACTGATTTCTGCAGCTTTTGTCCCAGACTTTTTATTTTCTATTTTGGTGCCATCTACAACCATTTTTTTTAAATTAAATATTATTTTATGTGTCTGGATGTTTTGCTTGCACGTGTGTCTGTGCACAACATGTGTGAATGATGCCTGTGGAAGCTACAAGAGAGCATCAAATCCCTGCAACTGAAGTTACAGATGATTACAGGTGATGGGTTCTCGGGAAGAGTGGCCAGGGTGCTTAACCCCTGAACCATCTATCCAGCCCCTACAAAAACCATTTTCACGTCCATTTTATGTGGTAGATTTTCAAGACAAAAGTGCAATGCATGCAGCTGTGCCATTATAAAGGAGATCTGTTTAGGGGCAAAGGATATTTTTGCCTGTCCTATCCAGCCATTGCTGTTAAGATAATTTTGGGAGATAAGCTTTTAGCCAGGACATCATAAACAGAAGTGAGGGATGGATGTCACATCCCAGATGAGGCAGTTAAGAACTCATATCATCCTCCATCCTCAGATGGCCATCTCAGACACCTTGCAAATCACAGAGTAAAATGGTAGAAATAAAACATTCAGGAAGACTGATTCTTGAGGCAGTAAGGTAGGGATCTCCCTGCCATGTTTCATGGGATGGAAATAAACTTTGATGTATCAAGGTATACTATCACACACTGAGATGCTGAGTTCTGTTGCTTGTTTGACCTAGTTTTTTTTTCAGTGTGTCTATTCATAGTCATAGTCACTTCAAACTAGAGGTGCCAATGAGTGTTGCAAATGTTTGTTTTCTGACTGATTGTGAAGATTTTTGGATTTTGGCTTGACATTTGTATTTGTGAAGATCCGATTAAACAAGAGAGATCTATTCAAATACTCTAGCAAAGGTTTCAATAGATGCCTAAACTCAAATTTAAGCTATTATTTTTACAGCTTCTGAAAACAGGCCTGACAATTCTTAAGTATTAGTGTGAAATTTTCTGGGTATTGACACCTGGTGCTTTTTTCCTAAAAAGCAAAAACAAAAGCAAAACATTTTGTATAATAAGGTACAAAGAGGGATAAAAAGAGTTGCCTGAAAGTGACAGAATTGCAGTTCCTATTTGAAAGGGCCGTCTCAACACAGCTGAAAGAATGCCTAGACCTTTGCAGATGACAAGCGGACTTCAATCACACTTGCGTTAACGAGAGTTCTCATTCTGTTCTATTGAACTGCAGCCATTCCCAACAAGAATATTGTATTGCTTTTCATGTTAAATTGTATTGCAGGAGGCTGGCAAGAAATGGGGTATACAAATCAATGTTCAGATGAATCTGCTTGATAGAATGGACCAGTACTGGGGCAAAGGTCAGGTTCTGTAAGAGGACAGCAGGGCCTTGGGCACGTAAGAGCTTCCAGTATTTTAACCATTTGTCAGAGATGCTGCTGCTGGATTGTGTACTTCAGTGGATGAACAAAGTGAGCTAAGCTTCTCTCAAGAAGCAAATTATTTGCTCATTGTTGAACATTGTGCTAATTCTTTCCAGAGATAAGATCCCCACAAAAGTAAAGCCCATGTTCAAGATGCATCTTTTAGACTTTAAGACAAAAGTGTATTAGCAACTATTGCTTTCCGTAGTTTCCCAAACAGGCTACTTAAGTTGGTATTAATATTAACTCCAGTTTACATAATAAAAAAGCAAAGAATCCATAGTATAAAAACTTTGTCAATTTTTAAAGAAATCAGGTCTAATGGACATGGAGCAACATTTGAACTGATTTCATCGTCTTCTTGTGCCCTGTTAGGAGTGTTCAAGGTCAAGTTCATGGCTTAATAGGGAGGATCCTACTGGATCCCAGAATGGCTGCCAATCACTCCTCAACCTAAAACCAAAATAAATTTAAAAATAGTAATTTCAGTAGTATAAAACAAAAAAGGCTAAAGGAATTAATTAAATGAGAAATAAAAATGAGAGAAACATGATGAAGTAATAT
The DNA here is from genome assembly GCF_030254825.1 of Meriones unguiculatus. Taxonomy (NCBI): domain Eukaryota; kingdom Metazoa; phylum Chordata; class Mammalia; order Rodentia; family Muridae; genus Meriones; species Meriones unguiculatus. The sequence goes on along the minus strand of NC_083352.1, from coordinate 138,575,923 downwards.
TGGAAAGAAGGATGAAAGTTTAAATAAGAGAAGTGGAATGAGGGCTGAAAGTAAAAATGTGAACGATAGATATAAAGGACAGAGGACAGAAGCAAGCTGGGTATGATAAATACATGGGTAAAAACAGAAATAATTTGCCTGGCTATATAGATATAACAAATGCATGCCTTTCCCACCCCTGATTAGCCAATTATCAGTCTGACCACTGAGAAAGTTCCCTATGTTGACAAAATGAAGCCTAATGGCAAAGATGTTATGAGATTTCTGGGTAGCAACACAACTTTCTTAGAAATATCACTCTGTCTCTCTCTTCTCATACATGCTATATTTGCATGCTATGTCCTACCCAAGTTTTCTTTTTACTAAATATCTCCTCCATAAAGGCAGTGGGATAGTTCAGAGTCCTGTTATTCTCTGTTCTCCAAGGATGAAATAATGAAATTCATCTGTTTGGATGTTTCCAGAGGACTATTATAAACCCCCGCCATACAGAACAGCTGAAATTTAACTTTTCTTGTGAGAAAAAACAAAACAAAAAGACCTCGATGTAACTCCTTTTTAGTTCCCAGCTGAGTCTCCCTTGGTAACGCTGGCACAGGTCAACAAATCTTCTCTTTAATGGAACACTACACAGCTGCTAAGAGGTTTTAGAATAGACAAGAACATGATACATTAAAAAATAAGTGTGATGTTTAGCTATGCTTGTCAGCTTGACAGAGTGTAGAATCACCTCAGAAGGAGGTATTATAAGGAATGAACTGTCTAGACTTGGTTGGTTTGGGCACATTCTTGTGGAGGGTTGTCCTGACAATGTTAATCCAGGCAGGAAGACCTGCCCACTCTAGGCTGTGGATCCTGAACCAGGTAGGAATGGAGCAAGCAAGCAGAACACCGATATGCAGGCATTCATTGCTCTTTGTTTCTGACCATGGATAGTGTATGACGCTAACTTGAAGCCATGCACTAAAAGAATTTTTTTCCTAAATTGCTATGGTCGAAGCATTTTTTTTTCAAAGCCAAAAAACCGCAATACACTAAGTAAATTGCTTCAGTTGTCAAGAATTAGACAAAATATATGTCTTCACAAAGTGAGTGATTAAATGTATGTCCCAGGTTGAGAGATAAATTGCAATTATCAAAATGGAGCTGTTGCTTTCCTCAGCATGGCCGGTGGCAGAACCTAGGATGGAGAGTGCCTCAGGCTATACTCTCACAGGAACAGATTCTAAAACAAGAATTTGAGTAGAAATAGAATATTTAAAATATTTCAGGAAACACTTCCAGTAGAACATGAATTGCAGTAGGCAAAGGAGGAAAGCAGAGTAATCAATGAAACTGCACAGGGGACTTGAACCATGCTGGAGAGCATAGGAACTGCATTAATACATGTACCCCAGGACTATGCCAATAGTCCGAGAGCTGAGGAAGCAGGTGTGTGTACAATTTCCATTAGTTACTGACTAAAGGCTGGCCTAGTGGAAATGGATGTCAAGGTAGGCTCCAGTAATCTGACAAAAGACTCCAGGCCAAGTAGAGCAGGTGTTTCAGGTATCAGAGGGCCTGGTGTAACCTGGGATGTTAGGAAAATGCCATATGGGCAAAAAAAAATATCCAGGGTTGAGGCACAGCCCACCTAACTCTAGTCAAGACAGAATCAGAAAAGGGAGAGGTTTTTGTTTTTGCTTTCACGAGGTCTTAGAATCAATTACTATCAGAACAATCTTAGAACAGCACCATGAACCCTCCATTATTAAATCCAGTTTGATCATACAGACAGGGAAATTTAGGGAAGTTAGTTTCCTTGGCAAAATCACACACCTATAAATAATGCCATCAAATCTGCATCTTAAATGTTCTTACACAGCCTCCAGACCATTTATGTATTTACATTATATTGTTCTCTCTCTCTCTCTCTCTCTCTCTCTCTCTCTCTCTCTCTCTGCCAGTTTCAAAAGAAAGGCAGCCCAGAGCTCTCTGCCCTTCACTGAAAGCTAAATATGGAAAGAAAAGAGGCAGGCCAGACATCTAAGCATTTGCTGAACTCAGCAAAGGTGTGTAGAAAATTCAAGAACACTGCCATGGACCACCCTGCCTTGATGGTAACTGATTTACCATGACAGTGTAACGTACTTTAAGAGTTCCCAGCCCTGCAGGGGGGAAGATTTAATCTCAGTTTACATTTCTTATTGAAATGAAATATAAAGGTTATGAAATTGACACAAGCTACAGAACATCTGCAGAGATTATCGGGGTATTTTCAGGGTACGCTGAGCAGGGCAGCTAGTAAGACAATGAATGATGAAACGGAAGCTAGGCAAAAGATTGTATAATTAAAGCTGAAGAGAGAAGCTGCTATTGAGGGGCATCTGTTAAAACACACACACACACACACACACACACACACACACACGGCGTTGTAACAGGCTTCCTGCTCTCTTTGAAAACTGTCTTTTGAATAACTCACATTTCTCCAGAAACCATCCCAGCTGCTTAACGGTCAGCCTCTGGGTGTTTTCACTTCATAGGAGTCTTCAAAAGACAGGAGCCACCTTCACTGGCCCTACTCTATAGGAACAATAGTTGTTATCAGAGAAGGAGCCAGGCAAGGTCTGAGGTGAAGCTTTTATGAGCCAAGGAAGTTTTGACAGCTCTGAAATCAAATCCCACTAAAGGTCTACCTGTTAATTATATACAGATTTACAATCCCCTGTGCCAGAAATGTCATTGCACTAAAAATCATGAGAAACCCTGACTTTTTTTCTAAAATGTGACTCATTTCATATATAATATCATGGATTTGCTTATAGTTTTGGAAGTCTTAAGGAAGAAAATATCTTATACACTAAAACATAATCACATTGACACACCTCCATAATCTGTCTTACTTAACCTACAGACTTAACTACAGGGCAAATTTTCCTGTGGGTGCATAACTGAAACCAGGACATTTTGACAAGAAGAAGCCTGCCGGGCCTGCTGTGTATCTTGAGAACAAACTGCCAGTAGCCTAGCTTCCATGTGTGTGGACTATATGTCAACCTGCCAATGTTAGTTATATGCATGCAGTGTTTCTCAACTACTGAATGCTGGGAGGGACATGCAAGCCAAGAGTTTCCTCAGTGCATCTTTTGAAGCAGGAAAAAATGTAGCAAGGAATGAAGAATTAAAGAAGATCATATGGAATAGAGAGAAATCGGGAGGGAGAAAGGATAGGAGGATAGACAATGAACAGTGAATGTCTTGCCCAAGGGAAGAGCCAGATTTCTGACTTCTACTTTTTGTTTAATTTCCATGGAATACTTTTTAAAATTTTATTTATTTTATGTATATGACTGTCTGTTTTGTCTGCATGTACATCTGTATGTTACATGTGTTCCTGGTACCTACAGAGACCAGAGGGTACGTCAGATACCCTAGGGCTAGAGCTATGGACAAATGTGCTATGAGGACTCCTGAGTGAGAAGTCATCAGCAGCCTCACCCAGCTGTAAATTCTGTGACTAACAGTTAAGACCCCCAGACAAGATGTGACCCCTGTGCACCAATGTCATGACGGTTATGTGGGTAACATTTTATGATTGGATTTAATGTTGGCTCCACCAAAAGAACTTACGTTTTCTGTGTGCTAGTCAAGAGTTCAAGACTGGAAAGTCCATAGGTCATAGAGGAGAACTTGCTGCTGTTATTTTGTTAAATGATCATGCTCTTAAGCTGCCTTCCAAATGTTTGTAGCACTGCACTTCCATCAAAGAAGTAGATGAGCAAAGTTATTAAGACGGAAACTGGTATAGATACAGTGGGGAGACTCCGTGAGTATTTGGCCCTACATAGGATAGTCATGAGGCTCCTTCCAAGGCTCAGGGGATGTTTGGAAAGGGAGTTAGAAAAAGCTAAGGGTGGGAAGATGTGCAGCAAAAGCTTATCTTATGGACATGCTATAACTACTGTATTGTGGCTATCTACATAAAGCTTCCACATAATTAAGCCAGTTAGTATTTATCAAGAAGGTATATGGTCTACGAGATCCCATGTGTCTGTGGGGGACTGTTGACAGGTGATGGCTGCTGGAGAGGAGGATGCCATTTTCTTAAGTGGTACAACCACTGATAGGTTTCCTTTTCTCAAGTAAATAATTCTATGCCCATGTTTAGGCAAGAAGCTCTAATTAAACTTAGTGTGTCACAGACAAAAAGAAAACAGGATGGTAGGGGAAAACGGAACACATATTGGGAAGATGAGTTTCTGTGAGATAGACAAAAGAGAAGGGAATGGAGGTGAAAACCTCTAAAATTCTTTATATACATTATACAAAATTTGAATAATAAAGATTTAAATTAAAATATAAAAGAAATTGGTTGAAAGAGTTATACTTTTCATTTATTTTTGTGCCTTGTGCACCACTACAGACACAGCTCGGACACCTGCTATAATACGGATAATCTGACAATGAACAACTCAGCAGACACGAGGTTGCCTGGATATAGGGGTATAGGTATTCATGCTAAGTGAAAAAACACTCAACTTCCTCAAACAGCCACCACCCTGTCCCTCTTCTATGCCTTTCCCTAGAAGACTAAGGACATTTGTGTTCCTTTCAGAAGCAGGTGTAAGAGGCAAGGAAGAGCCCACCCAGGACCTCCCAATATGCTTCATCCCTGTGAAAGATTTTCCATGTGTCCATGCTAGAAGAGCAGTAGCAGCCTGGCTGAATTTCCATGTTACTATCACCCCACTCCGCACACTGATTAAGAGGGAAAAGTGCTGTCGAATGAGATAATGAATACCATGTGAGACCCAACATAGGAGATATAAAAAAGAGCAATGCTCCACAGCGTCTCCTGAAGCTAAAGGAGGACGCCATGGAAATAGTGGATGCTGGGATTCTGCAGGGCACATGACTATGGAGTGTGGGGTGTTGTGACCACACAAACTGAGAGGATCACTGCTCTGGACATTCCCAGTGCAAGCACAAAGGAAATGGGATTTAAAAGATTTACATAGCCCTGAGTCACACAAAAGCCTAGCAAAACTAACCAGTGGGATGGATTAAAATAGGCCCAACCCAGAGGCAGTTGGTCTAAATTGAGATCTTCTGAAACAAGAGTGTATTTGTGAGAAAATGAAAAATAAAGATGTAATTCCCCAAGCTTTTATTATTATTTGCTAGTTTCAATAATTCTAAATCCCATTTTACATGGGGTTAGTGATAATTACATATACCAGCTTCTACTATTATTTAGTAATTTTTTTCCATTTTATTATTATTATTATTATTTATTACAATGTATTCACTTGTATCCTGGCTGTAGCTCCCTCCCTGATCTCCTCCTGGTCCCACTTTTCCTCCCTCTTAACCCTCTATGTCCCTCCCCTAGTCCACTGATAGGGGACGTCCTCCTCCCATTCTATCTGACTCTAGCCTATCAGGTTTCATCAGGACTGTCTGGATCCTCTTTCTTTGTGTCTTAATAAGGCCACCTCACCAAGGGGAGGTAATCAAAGAGCAGTCAACTAGGTTTATGCCAGAGATTTCCCCTGTTCCCTATACTAGTGGACCCTCATGAAGACTGAGCTGTCTACAGGCTACATCTGAGCAGGGGGTCTAGGTCCTCTTCATGCGTGTTTCTTGGTTGATTCATCAGTCTTTGCAGCACCTGCTGCCCCTCACCAGGGCCCCAGATTATTTCGCTCTGTTGGTCTCTTTGTGGAGTTCTTGTCCCCTCTAGATCTTTCTATCTTCCCCTTCTTCCATAAATTCCCTGTATCTCTTCCCAAAGTTTGGCTATGAGTTTCAGCATCTGCTTTGATAAACTGCTGGGTAGAGTCTTTCAGGGGCCCTGTGTAAAAGGCTCCTTTTTTGTTCCCTGTTTTCTCCCACTTGCGATGTCTATCCTGTTTGCCCTTCTGAATGAGAATTAAGCATCTTCCCCAGGGTCCTCCTTGTTATTTAGCTTCTTTAGAACTATATATTTTAAGATGTTTATCCTATATTATAGGGCTAATATCCACTTATAAGTGAGCATATATCATGTGTGTCTTTCTGCTTCTGAGATACCTCACTCAGGATGATCTTTTCTAGTTTCATCCATTTGTCTGAACATTTCATGATTTACTTGTCTTTAATTGCTGAGTAGTATTCCATTGTGTAAATGTGCCACAATTTCTGTATCCATTCCTTGGCTAAGGGACAACTATGTTGTTTCTATTGAAAATAAAGCTGCTATGAACATAGTTGAGCAAATATCCTTATTGAATGGTGGGGCATCTTTTGGGTATATACCCAGAAGTGGTATGGCTGGATCATGAGGAAGCACTATTCCTAAGTGCTAGATTGATTTCCAAAGTGATTGTACAAGTTCACATTTGCATCAGCAATGGAGGAAGATTCCCCTTTCTCCACAACCTCTCCAGTATGTGTTGTCACTTGAGTTTTTGATCTTAGCCATTCTGATGGGTGTAAGGTGAAATCTCAGTGTGGCTTAAGAGGAAATGAACAACAACAACAACAAAAAAAAAAAAAAAAAACAGAGGCCTTAAGTTATTCTTTTAAAGCCTTTGAAAGTCACTATTTAAACTAACTGAGCTACAGGACAGCCCATAGAGGGGCTCATATTTTAGACACATGCTATATTTGTCTTTACAATAAAGTGATTTGGCTACTTGGTGGGGTGGTGCTAAATCACCAACTTGACACTCTAAATCAGTACCTGTCACTGAGGGACTCTGTGAGCTTCCTACACCCTATGGTTGCTATTATCTGCTTTGCTTCCTTTGCCACATGGATATTTGCCCATACTCATAAAAATTTCTCAGCAAGGTCAATGGAATGTCACTGGCATTTGTAACACAATAATCAAAATGAATTGTTACTCTGGCAGAGTGAATACACTAAGGCTGATTAATCCACCTGCAGAAGCTCAGCACTAAAGATGGAAAACACCACAGTCATCCTAAATATCATCCCCATAGGAGTTCTGCTATTAATTGGTCCAGATGTAAGTACAACTTTTAATCAATTTTCAAGCTTTTAAGTCTTTATCTCCAGAACTGCTTTTTCACCTCTAAGAACTGGGAATTAAATGCTAAACTACTGTCAAGGGTGGTCCTCTTTAGCAGGCTAATTGTAGGATGTTTCTTGTACATCCATAACATTTTGTAACGCAGTGTAGTTTTGCCCTGACCAGTTTTATTTGTATAAAGCACTCACCTACAATTTTACATAGGAGAATAATAGGGGTTACATCTATACTGAGAATTCAGTGCATTTTAAAATCTATGATAGCACAATCCGGACAAATCAAGCATTACTAAGAGATATGAGAAAAAGAATCTTATTTACTTAGCTAACTGACTCAAAACACTTAATTGACTTAAACATGTAATTAAATGAATTGTAGTGCTGACTTCAGCAGGGTTTTATTAATGGGGTCATTCATTCACTCATTCATTCCTTCATTGTGTTGAGGATCAAATCTAGGGCCTCAGACATGCTAAGCAAATGCTCTGTCAATGAGCTACACTCCTGATCCATCAGGGTCTTCCACACTTTTTTTTCCCCAAGGGGTTATTCAAAACCGTATCTGCAGAGTAATGCAAATAGGAGCATAGATGTCTGCTAAACATAAGCAACTTTCTGGAGTTCAGGGACCCTGAGTCTGTAATGTGACTCACAGGCAAGAGCCTTAAAATAAATGTTTTCAGAGCAACTCATGACGGCCTTTTTGTGATCAACTCGACACTTTCTAATTTTGTCTGTCCTAGTGGCCAATAACCACCCTGAAGGCATTGGACATTACAGCTCTTCTCAGGTCTCAGAGGCAAAAAAAAAAAAAAAAAAAAGTCAATGTCTAATACCTTGAACTGTTGAATATTTTTAAACTGTGGCCAGAGTTTTAAAAATAAGATGTTTCTGACTTTAACTTTTTCCTGTTCTCCTTACCCTAACTGTCTACATCCTGTTGACTCCCAAGTCAATCACAGTTAAACACAACTTTTTTCCCCAAAGCAAGTTGAAAAACCCTGGAGGCAAGTCACTCTAGCAAACCCTCTCCTTTCCCTTTCTCGCCAGAAGATTCTCATGCACAGATGTTCTGCACACCCTGAGAAGAGGGAAACCATGCAGAGACACAGAAAAGAATCCTAGCAATCAGGCCTTGCTGAAGAGCTTCTATAATCTCACAGCTGAATCCCCAGTAATTAAAGGAAAGCCAAGGAAATTCAATAAATATTTATGCTATTAAAATGCAGAATTCATTTCTACTGCAAGTTTAATTTTTTTGTCCAAAGTCAAATAATAATAGATATTACAAGTGAAAAACAAACATTCCAAAATAAAGAGAAAACTGATTTCAGCCAGTAGAATTCAGGTTAGTTTTTATTTATATGATTTACTTACTGGTGATGAACATGTAAAGCAATGTTTAAAATTGTATTTAATTCCTGTAGTTTTCTAATTCTATGGTGTTCAAACACAAAAGGCACTTGCATGGTGTGGGCAAGATGGGCAAGCTGAGCTTGACCTCAGTTGTTCTAACTCTAGGCTGGGATGTTGAAACTCTGTCTGTTGGTCCATGGACCATACTTTCTATTACAAGATTCTACATCATTGTGAAAAATTATTTTTATGATCTCATTTTGTAAATGCTCCCCTCCCTTTTTTTCTTTGCAGTGGTAGGGATTGAACCTACCCTCCTGCATACTAATTAAGCCTCTATGTCTGAGCTACATCCTTAACTCCACATAAAGAATCCTGAGTAGTATTCCATTGTGTAAATGTATCATAATTTCTGTATGCATTCCTCCACTGAGGGACATCTAGGTTGTTTCCAAATTCTGGCTATTACCAATAGAGCTGCTACGGACAGCTCTATTGAGCAAATGTCCTTGCATATTTCAGATATAGGCCCAGGAATGGTATAGCTGGATCTTGAGGTAGCACTATTTCTAATTTTTTGAGAAAGTGCCAGATTGGTTTACAAAGTAGTTGTACTGATTGGTTCCCACCAGCAGTGGAAGAGGATTCCCCGTTCTCCACATCCTCTCCAGGATGTGTTGTCACTTGAGTTTTTGAACTTAGCCATTCTGATGGGTATAAGGTGAAATCTCAAAGTCATTTTGATTTGCTTCTCCCTGATGACTAAGGACATTGAACACTGTGGTAGATTTACACAATGAAATACTACTCAGCAATTAGAAACAGGGAAATCATGAAATTTGCAGGCAAATGGTGGGAACTAGAAAAGACCATCTTCAGTGAGGTAACCCAGAAGCAGAAAGACACACATGGTATATACTCACTCATAAGTGGTTATTAGCCATATAATACAGGATAAGCATACTAAAATCTATACTCCTAAAGAAGCTAAACAACAATTAAGACCCTAGGGAAGATGCTCAATCCTCATTCAGAAGGGCAAATGCTATAGACATTGGAAGCAGGAGAAGACAGGGAACAGGACAGGAGCCTACTACAGAGGGCCTCTGAAATACCCTACTGCTGGAGGTAGTGAGACTCATAACCAAACTTTGGGCATAGTGAATGGAATTTTATAAAAGAATGAGGAGATAGAAAGACCTGGAGGGAACAGGAGTTCCAAAAGTAGATCAACAGAGAGAAAACAAACAAACAAACAAACAAACTGGGCCCTGGAGGCCCTGCGGAGACTGATAACCTAACCAAGGACCATGTGTGGAGCGGACCTAACACCCTGGCTCAAATGTAGCCCGAAGACTCAGTCTACAAGTGGGCTCCTAGTAAGGGAAGCAGGGCTGTCTCTGTCAAGAACTCAGTGGCTCTTTGATAACCTCCTCCTGGGGTGTGTGGCCTGGTAAGGCCACAGAGGAAGATGATGCAGCCAGCCTTGATGAGACCTGATAGGCTAGGGTCAGCTAGAAGGGGAGGGGGACCTCCCGATCAGTGGACTAGGAGAAGGGCATAGGGGAAGAAAAAGGAGGGAAGGTGGGATTGAGAAGAGACTAGGAATCTTGAGGATTATATCATCCTGACCAATACAATAGACCTGGTGTTTATCTTTGGGGCTATTTCCCTGTGTGCTCTTACTTCAAGGGACACTGTGCCCAGCAATCAGAATAAAGGCCTTATCACAAACTCCTAGTTATGTGTATCACAGAATTTGTCTTAGGAAGGGTGAGTACAAAACAGACAGGCTTTTGAAAAGTTTTGTTATATAAACACTGTGATAACAACATTAACTAAATTTTAAAAGAAATCTGAACTTCTAACATCTGTACTTTAAAAATAGGTTTCATTTTTGAATTTTTATCAAGACATGCCACTTTTAAAAATAATTTTATTCACAGTAACTGTAAAGATGGTTTTTAAAAAGTTAAACATATTTCATTAGTTTATACTGACTATCATTGTGATGATAAAGTTCCTTTGTAACTTTGCTCCTTTCTCTGACAAAAGCGACTTAGGAAAACATGGCTTATTTTGGCTTCTAGTTTAAAGATGCAGTCCACCATGACACTGAAGTTGCAGTGGCACAAATGGGAGGCAGCTGTTGCTATTGAATGCAGTCAGAAAGAGAAGAGACCTGAAGCAGCCAACCAACTCCAGGCTTGAAATAGGCCCATTGTACTTCCCATGGGTCTTCCTAACAGAGTTAGCCAAACCTAGAAACCCCCTCACAGGCATGCACAAAGCTTTCCTCCTAATAACTTTATCCTAAGTGTCTCAAGATCCTGTCAAGTTCTGAAACTATTAACCATCATAAGGGATTTATATATCCACGTTAAGAGACAAAGTCAAGTCGAGCATGATGACACATGCCTTCAATTCCAGAACTTTGGAGGCAGAGGCAGGTAGACCTCAATGAGTTCCTTGCCAGCTTCATCTACACAGTGAGTTTCAGGATAGCTGGAGATACATAGTGAGACCATGTCTCAAAAATACCAGAGAAAGAGAGAGACAGACAGACAGAGAACCTACTCTATAACAGAGCTTTCCATAAGTCTAAGTCTTCACTATTACCCTGAAATGATATCACCTTGAGATGTGAAGTCTTCTTTATAAGGGACTGTAAACATGTGCTTAAGATATGTCTATTGAAAAAATATTGAATATAATTTTTAAAAAGTTAAAAATTATCAGTCTGATTCATTTTCTTCTGTTTTTGATCACCAAAACATTGTCCAGTGTCTATTCTTATTCTCAACTTTGATTAATTTAGGAGGACTCTACAATTTTCAAAAAGTAAGTGTGTCTTCCACTGAACATTTATTTTAAAAGTTTCCAAAGGAACTGCTCCAGAAGAGTGAGACCTTAGAGCGTTGTTAATTTACGTAGTTTCAGTGCACTGGATTCAGGTTAGTTACTTGGTTATTTGAAAACATAACTCAATCCTCACTCAGAAAGGCAAATGGGATGGACATCAGAAGAGGACAAAAACGAAAAACAAGACAGGAGCCTACCACAGAGGGCCTTTGAAAGACTCTATCCAGCAGGGTATCAAAAATGATGCTAAGATTCATAACCAAACTTTGGGCAGAGTGCAGGGGATTTTATGAAAGAATAGGGAGATAGTAAGACCTGGAGGGGACTGTAACTCCATAAGGAGAGCAACAGAACCAAAAATATCTGGGCACAGGGGTCCTTTCTGAGACTGATACTCCAACCAAGGACCATGCATGGAGATAACCTAGAACACCTGCAGAGATGTGGCCCATGGCAGCTCAGTATCCAAATGGGCCTCCTAGCAAGGGGAACAGGGGCTGTCTCTGACATGAACTCAGTGGCAGGCTCTTTGATCACCTCCCCCTGATCACCTGCCAGGCCACAGAGGAAGACAATGCAGACAGTTCTGATGAGACCTGATAGGCTAGAGTCAGATGAAATGGGAGGAGGACTGCCACTGTTAGTGGGGAAGGGGCATGGGAGGAGAGGAGGGAGGAAGGGCAGGGTTAGGAGGGGATGAGGGAGGGGGCTACAGATGGGATACAAAGGGAATAATTTATAATAAATAAAAGAATAAAAAGGAATCTATTTATAAAAAAAGAAAACATAAATTTGAGATAATGTAAAATGTGGATTTTTTTTATGGCAAGAGTACAATATTATAAACAATGGCCAAAAGAGAAATAATAAACATAAAAATAGTCTTAGCAACTAAACAAATATAATTTTATAGCCTATCTTCTCAAATTAATAAAAATATCACAACCATACAAAAATACACACCTATATGTGGCATGAAAAATAAAAACAGAGTTGTTTATAGAAATAAAATAAATATTAAGATCATTCTTTTAAATTAAAGATACATTAAAATCAAAAGTCATTTTTATCAGAGAGGAAATTATCAAAGTATTTAGTAATTTATGGTAGTATTAACAATTTATTAAAGGTACCAGGCAGTCTCATATGCTCTTAATGAGAGCTTAGGTTGCCACAACCTTACATCTTTCAAAAATAATAAGTAAAAACCTGTATCATAAAATAAGATGCGGATGAGCTGAGTTTGTGTTACAATTACGTTAGCGAATATATAATAAAATACATATATAAATATATTTACTACAAAATCATCTATAGTGGTTTTCAAAAATAAGAGGCTAGTAATGCCCATAGGCAAGTAAATAACTACATAAATTATGAAATATCCATTCAATAGAATACTAGATAATTACGAATGAAGTACAGTTCTGTATGCTGACAAGAAAAAGCCCCCAAGAGATATTATTCAAAAGACTTATAAAAGAAACTAAAAGCAAATTATAGACTACCATATGGTGTCTATGCATTATGCTTCAGTTTTAGCTTTGAGATTATAGTATAATTACATTTCTCCCTTCTGTTTCCTCTCTCCATATCCTCTCATATACCCCTCCTGCTCTCCTTCAATTCTCCCTTTTCATCAATTGATATTCCATGCATATGTGTATTTAAATTTATATTCTTAAATATAACCTGTGTCATCTGTATAATATTAATTGTTTGTATGATTTGGGGCTGACTTTTTGGCACTGGACAATTGGTGTGCTTATCTCTAGGAAAGAAAATCTCTCTCACTCCCAGCTTTTCTCGGTTGCCTCCAGTTCTTTGTGTGAGTCCTTATACTTCTTTTTAAATAGATGATTGTCAAAGATGGAAAATCTGATATTTATTTAGTTCTCCTCATGGAAATATATGTATGTACTAGAGCATTGTAAAATGCAATAAAATAAGACATGTAACTTCCTCTGAGGTACATTAGTTATTGATTGCATGTAAATGAAATACTTCTAATATTTAGTAATTTTATAATCAATATGAATTTGCTCGATGCTATAATTTGCAGGGGTTGGCCGATCGGTTGTATGCTGCCGTCTCCTAGCTCAGGGCGTATCTGGGAAGACTGCAGCAGCTTCTCCACCACCTCATCAAATGTCTTCTGTCTGGGATTCTATTGGGAAGCATGTCAGAATTTCTTTTCAAATGAAAGCCCAATGCACAAGATTTCCAAACACAACTGCTTGTATCACATTTGCAAGCTTCATTACTAAATAGCAGAATCTATGTGAACAAATTTAAAAAAGGAAAGAAAATAGAAAGTGATTTTTCCTTGTGATTATATCCATAAGAAACTCTCACAACGTAAGCCCATCACCATTTCTTTTCCTCATGGTGAAAGAACTATGCAAGAGAGAATAAGTTTCTTCTTCCAAGGGTCACTCTGCTAGCAAACAGCAGAGTAAAAGGATTACCTGTTTCCCTGATTCTCAAATCCTCATCTTGACCTCAGTATCTGCAGAAGCCTGCTGATTCCCTCTCCCAAACAAGCCATTTTCCTATGCGCATGCTTAGTTTCAGTTATAGCTCCCCTCCTGCACCATTTTAAGTAGCTGGCTGCAAAGCAGCCTTCTTTGTACCCTTGGTTGATCCAGTCAACTTCTCTTGAATCTGACTTTTATATATCAAGCTGGTTGCTACTAATGTTCTAACACTTTATCTTAACACTTTCATCGTTCACTGCAATATTTAGGTGTGCAGCTGCCACAGCGCTCCGGCTTGTAAGATGGCTCACTCTCTGGATGTCGGATGCCTGCGATGACACGTCTTCATACTTACCACTTTGGTTGCCATGGCATTTGGTAAACATAGAACACTGACTCAATAGCTGAAGCTAGCTTTCCCGACTTGTCCTCAGTCCTCAAATATTTTAGAAAAATGATTCCAATATGTTATTACATTTAGGTGTTTTGCTTTTTGTTTTTTGGTGTTTTTTTTGTTTTGTTTTGTTTTGTTTTGTTTTAATTTTTGCTCTCTTCCTAAAAATCAGTACTTTCTATGGTTTGGATAATTGTCGCACAAAAGACTGTGCAGTAAGTCTTGGACAAAAAATCATGGCAATGTTGGGAGATAATAGACTCTTAAGAGATGTAGCCCTGTGGACTAAAGTTAGAACATTAGTGGGTGTGCCCTGAGGGAATTCAAGGGGATCCATTCTGCTTTTATCCTTCTTTTTTCTCCACCATGAGGTGAGAAGCAGCTTCTGACACATGCTCCTGCCATCATGGACTGCTTCACCACAGAGCAAAGAACAGCTAACTGTGGATTGCGACCTCTAAAACTTAACAGAGCAGCGTTTCTTCTTTTAAGTCGATATGTTGTTCTTTATCATAGTTCTGGAATGTAACTATGCTTTCTGATTCTCGGAGAAAGCCTGACATGTGACGACTTTGAGTTATTGCTAATACCCATTATCTATGCTTTGACCAATAATGTAATTTAAAGAGGCATTTTTGAGGACTCAATCCCTAAAACAATTAAGAAAGAGTTTGTAAAATACTACAGTATAACCAGTAAAATCCTGTCAGACTAGCCAGGATAAGGTCGTTCATTGCCCAATGCTGTTCACGTCAGAATTTAACCTGTGACCCCTTCACTAACCTTTGTTTCTGTTTCAAGTTATCAAAATAAAGAAATTCACTAAGAAAACAGAAAACATGTAGCTAGATGTGGTTGCTCATGCCTGTAAATCCTACCGCTCAAGAGGCTCAGACAAAGTCCTACTGTTAGCTTGAGGACAGCTTGGAATACATGACAATATGAGAGAGAGAGAGAGAGAGAGAGAGAGAGAGAGATTTAAGTGTGAATACTACAAAGAACTTTCACACACTCTCTAAGTAGATTCATCAAGTTTTAGTGTTGAGACATTTGTTTTCTTTTGTCTCTAAATTTTAAAATAAGGTAATCCCTTGCAGACTGGGGACAACATGTTTGCTTATTTCTAATATGCTATCATATATTTCTCACAATTTAATTTCTCACATAACTACTGGGCATTTACCAAAACCAGAGCATTTAATATTACTATACCCTTTGTATATAATATATCCCATAATGCAGTTTTAACAGTTGTCTCTGTAGTCTTCCCTAAACCATCTTTGACAGTAATATGCAGATCAGTACCACACTCAAAATTATTACAGAAACCAAAAGGAAACATTACTGGGCTTGTGAACATCCCCATGGGCCTGTTCTTAGTGAGCACACTGAGCCCAGAGGTGCAGTGGACATCTGCAGGGAAACATTGCTTGTGTTATGACAAGGCCACGGCACGCATGAACGCAGAGCAGGTGTGGCTACACAGAAAAGACCAGCAAAAGATCAAGCCACCCAAATGCAGGCATAAGATCTGCATAAACCAACTAATAATCCCATAATCTGAGGGGCGTGTGTTCCTCAAGTCTTAACCCTCGCTGAAAAACTGTTGGCGACTGATGGCTGCTGGGAGAAAGGGAATTGATTTTGCTCACTCAGGAACATGGTCCCTAAGAGACTCCATAAGCTTGAGTAGATGGTCCCATACCCATGCCGGTCTGATAAGCACTGAGTGGACTCAGTGGGGTGTATCAGTAAAGGTTCTAAGAAACAGAACTTACAGAATGTGTGTGTGTGTGTGTGTGTGTGTGTGTGTGTGTGTGTGTGTGTGTGTAAACAGGCTTTATTAGAATGACTTACAGGTTGTGATCCAGCTAATCCAACAATGGCTATGAATGGAAAGTTCAAGAATCCAGAAGCTGCTCACTTCACACAGCTGGAAGTCTCAACTGGTCTTCATTATATGCTGGGATCTGGAAGAAGTAGGTTTTAAAGCAAGTGAAGAAATGTGCTTGCTAGCAAAGCAAGAGCAAGAAGACAAAGAGCAAAAGCTTCTGTCTTCCCTGCCATTACATAGGCTTCCAACAGAAGATGTGGCCCAGATTAAAGGTATATCTTTCTGCCTCAAAGTCAGGATCAAATGCCAATGTATTTCCACTTCAAAGGTTTAAACTAGAAGTGGGTTCACCCACTTCAAATCAAGCAGAAAAAACCTCTCCCATGTGTGCCTTCCATTTCTGGGTTCCAGCTAATTCTAGATGTAGCCAAGTTAACAGCCAGGAATAGCCATCAGATGTGGTTTTAGAAAAATAGAGCATGAAGTTGGCAGCGAGAATAGGTGAGGTAATATGGGAGGGTAAAGAAGGGAGACAATGCTGGTGAATTTGATTGAGAGAGAGAGAGAGAGAGAATTTCTCAAAAAATAAAAGTTTTAATTTAAAAAATTGTATGTTTTTTTAAGGGAGCATGAAGAAATGTGATTATATTCAACCCCACACTCCGGAGGACCAATACAAGATCTTGCCATTTCTCAAACCTAGAATTACTCTATCACCAACAGATATGCTGAAGGGTCAATGCATATCATGGACCTTACACTAGAACCACAGACTCCAGACCCCAGAAATCGCTGGTTCAGGGATGTTCTGGCTGCAGAAGAAGCAGTAGGCAGTCACTGAAGATTACTTAAGAGACAATGAGACAAAGTGAAGAACAGAAGCAACTCAGACTATTTCTTGATGCCTTTGCTGCTTTATATGTCAAGTTTAATGTTTTTTTTTTTTTTTCTCTTTGTCCAGATATTAAGCTTAGGATCCAGAGCAAGCACATCACTGTTTCAGGAAAGGAATGAGCATAGGGAATCTGAAATAGAGTTAGCATAATAAAAAGAAGCCCCAATACAATACACAGTTGCCCCAAATGAACAATAAAGTATAAAATAACTTTACCCTTAATTTTTCCATGTCTGAAATCACCCCACAGAATTAAGACTTTGTAAGCTACAGGCAAATCTTCTAGAAAGTAATTCACTGTTTTACTGCAGCTGATCTGAAAATTATTCAATTTTCTTTCTTAAATGTCTATTTTTTCTAGCATTATTCTGAGGAAAAATTATGTATAGTACCTGGTTTAGAATTTTAGTTATACATATTAACACAAAACATCTGGTTACCTTTATTAATAACTTTATAAATGATTAATTTTTTTATTTTATACAGGCAATTCATTTATTCTTTCAACAGTTATTGAGTATCTACAACTATAACCCTTGGACTTCATCCCAGCTTCATTAAACACTTCCCATCGTGACCATCTGGGACCCTTCGCTGAAAGACTTCCTTTTGCTGCTGGCTTGAGGTGACAAGTGACAAGTGGTGAAGAGGTCATGACCTCTGTACCAATCATTAGCTTCAGTGGTATGGCCCAGAGGTGCATCTGAAGTCCTGCAGAGGCTCCCAGCTGTACAAAATGAAGACCTGTTTAGCACACTTAATAATCTCCTTGTTCTTTTTACACCCTCAATTTCTTATCTCTGCTTCCTGAGGGACATTTCCAGGATATCAATCAAATCCCAAGTTTTCATCCATTTGTATTCAAATTCAGTCGCCCACCCCCAGGATCTATGTTCATGAGAAACAGTGGCGATGTGGATGGAAACATCTATCTTCTTACACAGCTCAGCTTTTGATGGAAGCTGCAGAGGTTACCCAAATAAACTCACAAGCAGCATGTGTCAGGACACCATGAAATGAGCATGTGACACAAGATAGAGGGATCAAACATGAGTGTAGATAATATTCCAGAAGAATACCTGAGGGAAATTGAAAATGCAGAAGAAAGGAGCATTGTTTGTCCAGGACTCTAGAAAGGAGGCCAAGTAGCAAAATACAACATCATGAAATAGAGAGAAGGTAAGAGGATCCAGGATCAGAAGAACGGTCAGTGTGAATAGATGATAGAAAACAAAGAGAAAATAACAGAAAGCAAAGAAGGACTGATGTACGAAAAAATTATTCATTCATACATTGACATCTACAGTGTTTCTACTATCTGGCTAGCATGAATCGAGCAGCAGTGAACATGCTTGAGCAAGTTTCTCTGTAGTAGGGTGAATTGTATTTTAGGGTATGTGTCCAAGAGTGGTATAGCTGGATCTTCAGATTGGATCTCCTCTTTCTGAGGAACTGCTACACTGATTTCCACAGCGGCTATACAAGTTTTCACTCCTACCCGCAGTGAATGAGTATGTCTCACTTCCTCCAGACCCTTGCCAGCAAGAGCTATCATTCTTATTGCTGTTGATCTTAGCCATTCAGGTAGATGTAAGCTAAAAATCACAAAGCAGTTTTGATTTGCATTTTCTTTATGGGTAAGGATGTCGAACATTTACTTAAGTGTTTCTCAGCCATTTGACTTTCTTCTTTTGATAATTCTGTTTAGCTACATATTCCATTTTTAATTGGGTTATTTGTTTTGTTTTATTTTGATATATGCTTTTTTCTTGAGTTCTTTATACTTTTTAGATATTAGCTCTCTATCAGATGTATAGTTGGTTTAAAAAAATTTTTTTCCCATTCGGTAGGTTGTTTCTTTGAATGATTGTGTACTGCACAGAAACTTTTCAGTTTCATGAGTTCCCAATTATTGTTGTTCTTAGTGCCTGCACCAATAATGTTCTGTTCATAAGGTCTTTTCTGGTGCCAATGAGACCAAGAATATTTTCTTATTTCAGAAACAGGTATCTGGCCTTAAATTAAGGTTTATAATCCAAATTGAGTTTTGTGCAGCATGATAAGTATGGCTTTATTTTCATTCTCTGACACACAGACACCCAATTTGACCACCATTATTTGCTGAAGGTGCTGTCCCTTTCCCAGTGTGTATATCTGGCTTCTTTACAAAACCAAAGTGTCCATGGGTGTGGGGATACATTGCTGGCTCTTCAATTATGTTTCACTTGACCAAAGTAGGGTTTTTCGGGGTCACTAGCATACTATTTTTATTACTATAGGTCTATAGTACAGTTTGAGATTGGTGATGGTCACACGGCTACCTGTTCTTTAATTATTCAGGAAGTTTAGCTGTACTGACTTTTTATGTTTCCATATGTGTAGGAAAGACCCTACTGTTTAAGGTTGCAATCCTCCCAGTTCAGATAGCCACTCTGAGCTCAGTGTTAAGGTGCAGGACTCCTTCTCACCAGCAGGGCTTCCTGCTCTCTGTCTGACTTCATGTGGAGAGTATCTAGACAGATGTCCCTAGCCACATTTGATATGTGGCCTTTGATACAGCTCTCTGCTACCTCTCCCCTCCCTGTGCCTATAGGATAATTAGGTATTCTGTTTTCATCCATACGATAAAAGAGGCTGGTTATTTATTTATTTATTTATTTATTACAGTTTATTCACTTTGTATCTTCACTGTAGCTCCATCTCAGTTCTCCTCCTAGTCCCACCCACCTTCCCTCTTTTCCCCCTATGTCCTTTCCCTACTCCCCTAATAGGGAAGGACCTAGTCCCCTTCTATCAGATCTCATCAGGGCTGGCTGCATAATCTTCCTCTATGGCCTGCCAAGGCTGCACCCCCAGGGGGAGGTGATCAAAGAGCCAGCCACTGAGTTCATGTCAGAGACAGCTCCTGCTCCCCTTACTGGGGAACCCACCTGGAAACTGACTCACCTATGGGCTTCATCTGAGAAGGGGGTCTTGTTCCTCTCCATACATGGTACTTGGTTGGAGTATAGGTCTCTGCAGGCCCTGCTGGGTCCACGTTTTTTGCTCTGTTGGTCTCCTATTGAAGTTCCTGTCCCCTCCAGGTCTTTCTATCTTCCTCTTCTTCCATAAGATTTCTGGCACTCAGAAATAGAAAACAAGGAACAGGACAGGAGCCTTCCACAGAGGGGACCTCTGAAAGACTCTACCCACTAGGGTATCGAAGGAGATACCGAGACTCATAGCAAAACTGCTGGAAAGCTTATAGAAGCGTGCTGTTTAATGCAAATCAAGAATCCAGGAAGTGCCTAGTTCCAATGAATTATGTACACCTATCCTTGGAGCCACTCACCCACTCCCCAAGGGTTATATAGCCTTTGTTCTCTGGAGATAATGCTGAACTAGCTCCCTGCAGTGGTTCCTGGGGTGGGCAATCCCTTTAGAATGCTCACCAGTCATTCCAGGAAAGATCCTAGTCTCCAGCCCATCCTGACTTTGTGGACTGCTCAGAGACAGCCCCCAGGCAGAAGGAGAACTTGAAACTGACTTTTCAATTTTGTGAATAATTTTGTTGGAATTTTATTAAGGAGTGCATTAAATGTGTTGATTGTTTTTCATAGGATGGCCATTTTACCATATTAATTCTATCAATCCATAAACATGGGAGATCTTTCCATCTTCTGATATCTTTTCAACATTTTTCTTCAGTCTCTTAAATTTTTTATTATACAAGTTTTTATTTTTTTTAAATCCACACAGTTTTTTATCTTCTTTAGGTGTATAGATTTTATTATGTTTATCATATCTTATTGGTCTATATAAGCAAGTATATTCCATGTTCGTCTTTCTCCTTCTGGGATACTTCACTCAGAATGATCTTTTCTGGATCCCACCATTTGCCTGCAAATTTCATGACTTCCTCTTTTTTGATTGCTAAGTAGTGTTCCATTGTGTAAAAATACCACAATTTCTCTATCCATTCCTCCATTGATGGACATCTGGGTTGTTTCCAAGTTCTGGCTATTACAAATAAAGCTGCTACAAAAATGGTTGAGCAAATGTCCTTGTGTACTTGAGCAAATTTTGGGTATATGCCTAGCAGTGGTATAGCTGGGTCTTGAGGAAGCACCATTCCTAATTGTCTGAGAAAGTGCCACATTGATTCCCAAACTGGACGTACAAGTTTACATTCCCACCAGCAATGGAGGAGGGTTCCCCTTTCTCCACAACCTCTCCAGCATGTGTTGTCATTTGAGATTTTTATTTTAGCCATTTTGATGGGTGTAAGGTGAAATCTCTGTTAGAGTTATCTCAAAGATATTTTTGAGACTTCTGTGAAGAGTGTGCTTTCCTTGGTTTCTTAAGTCATTTGCCATTTGAATATGAAATTGCTAATTTTTTCAGTGGTAGTTTGGGATCCTACCATTTTTCTAAAAGTGTTTACCAGCCGTAAGAGTGATTTTTAGAGTTACTTAAGTACACTGTCATACAATCTGTAAACAAAGATACTTTATTTTTTTCCTATTTGTATCTCCTTGTCTCTTTCCATTGTCTTCTTGCTGTAGCTAAGACTTCACGAACCGTTTTTGATAAATATGGAGAGAGTGGACAACCTTGCCTTGTTTCTGACTTTAATAGACATTCTTTGAGTTTCTCTCCATTTAAGCTGATGTTGCTCTGAGCTAACTTTATTATGGTTAAGTGAGCCCTGTTCTTTGCAGGACTCTTATCATGAAGGATTGTTGGATTATGTCAAAGACCTTTTCTGTATTTAATGAGATGATCCTATGGTTTTTGCCTTCATTCTGTTTATATTGTAAATTACATATCACCTTATCTATAGATGGAGCCTAGTCAGTCATGGTAGGTTTTATTTTTATATGTTCTGGGGTTTGGTTCACAAGTATATTACTGATAAGTTTTGCATCTATGTCCATAAGGAAGATTGCTCTGTAATTCCTTCTTTGTTGGATTTCCATGTGGTGGTATTTTCAGAGGAACTGCAACCTGATAAAAAGAACTGAGCAGTGTTCCTTATGTTTCTGTTTTTCAGAACAATTTGAAGACTATCAAGGTTAACAGTTCTTTATAAATCTGGTAGAATCCTGCACTAAAACCATCTTTCCTGACATATTTTGGGTTGGGAGACTTAGTTCCTGCTTCTATTTTACTAAGGCTATGTCTGTTTAAATTGTTTGCCTGATCTTGATTTAACTTTGGTAGGTGGTATATATTTATAAAATTATCTGTTTCATTTAGAGTTTCCAATTTTGTTCGGTAGAGGTTTTTTTCAGTTTGCATTTTTTTAATTCTTTATTAATTATACTTTATTCACTTTGTATCCCCCTCTGTGGTTCCCTCTCCCCTCCCATCCCAATACCTCCCTTTCTTCCCCCTCTGCATGCATGCCCCTCTCCAAGTCCACTGATAGGGGAGGTCTTCTTTTCCTTCCTTCTGATCCTAGTCAATTAGGTCTCATCAGGAGTGGCTGCATTGTCTTCTTCTGTGGCCTGGTAAGGCTGCACGCTCCTCAGGGGGAGGTGATTAAAGAGCAGACCAATCAGTTCATGTCAGAGACAGTCCCTGTTCCTATTACTATGGAACCCACTTGGACACTGAACTGCCATGGGCTGCATCTGTGCAGGGGTCCTCAGGGTAGATATTTTTAAAGTATATCCTTATGCATCTCATTTCCTTAGTGTCTTTGTTTTTGTGAATTTGGATCTTCATCTTTTAGTTAATTTGACTAAGGGTTCATAATCTTACTGCTTTTCTCAAAGAAGCAGCTCCTTATTTCAATGGTTTGTTGAATTGTTTTTAGTTTATTTTCTATTTTTATTGATTTCACTTATGAGTCTATTTCTTGCCATTTATTCCTTTTGTGTGTGATTTCCTCTTTTTGTTCTAGATCATTCAGGTATGCCATTTAGTTACTAGCATGAGATATCTCCAATCTTTTATGTAATTACTTACTGTTCTGAACTTGCCTCTTTTTTGTTTATTATTATTAGTTACACTTTATTAACTCTGTGTCCCAGCTGTATCCCGCTCCCTTATTCCCTCCCAATCCCACCCTCCCTACCTCAGCTTCTCCCTGCCCCTTTCTAAGTTCACGATTTGGGGAGGACCTCCTCCCATTTCGTCTGGCCCTGTTTTATCAGGTATCTTCAGGGCTGGCTCTTAAAGCAAGGCCATTGTATCCCAGAAATTTGGGTATGTTGTGTTTCCTTGTCATTGAATTCTAGAAGGTTTTACATTTCTTACCCAATTCCTGTCTTGGCCCACTTTTGATTTAGTAGTGAGTTGTTCAATTTCTATGAGTTTGTAGGCTTTCTGTTATTTCTGTGTTTGTGGATATCCAGCTTTAACACATGGTGGTCAGAAAGAATCCATGGTGTTATGTCAATTTTCATGTATCTTTTGAGACCGGCTTTCTGTCCAGTATGTGGTCAGTTTTGGAGAAGGTTCCAGGAAGTGTTGAGTAAGAAGGTATATTCTTTTGTTTGAGTAAAATTTTCTGTAAATATCTGTTAGGTCCATTTGTTTATAATGGCAGTTATCTCCAGCATCTCTGTGCAGTTTTTGACCTGTATACTGGCCAGAGCGGCAGACTGATATTACCCATTATCACTGCTTGAGGGCCAATATGTGATTTAGGCTACAGTGGCTTATCTTTTACAGACTTGGGGGACCTTCTGTTCGGTGCACAGATGTAAAAACTGTAATGTTCTTTTGGTCAATTATTTTTCATTGATGAGCATGTGATGTCTTTCTTTGTCTCTTCTGATTAGCTTTGGTTTGAAGTCTATTTTTTCAGACAGCAAGATGGCTACACAGGATTGCTTTTTAGGTCCATTTACTTGGAATATCTTTTCCCATCCTTTTACCCTGAGGTGATGTCTGTCTTTGATGTTAATATGCATTTCTTGGATGCAGCAAAAAGCTCCTGTTTTCATGTCCATTCTGTCAGTCTATGTCCTTCTGGGGAGAACTGAGACCACCAATATTAAGGGTTATCAATAAGCACTGCATGTTGACTCCCATTCTATTGTTGTTATAGTAGGCTTTTTTTTTTTGCCTCCTTTTGATTTTCTGCTCTCATATCATTTACTCATTGTGTTTTCTATGGTGTAGTTAGCATCTTCAAGTTGAACTTTTCCTTCTATCACCTTTTGGGGGGCTTTATTTGTAAATAGATCCTGCTCAGCTTTGGCTTTATCATAAAATTCATTCTTTTTCCTTCTATTGTGACTGAAAGTTTTGAGGTTGGTATCTGCAGTAAGAATTTGTTGAACGTCTGTTCAGGCCAATCTGGTTGTTAAAGTCTCCATTGAAAAGTAAGGTGTTATTCTAATTTAACTGAGGAGGCCTCAAGACAGCAGACTTAGAGCATTGTTCTTATTTGCTCATTTCTAGATGACATGGTCTGTCTTTATTTTATGTCTTCAACTTCATTTTCATAAACTGATTAATTTTCCTACCTGTAGAGATCAGAGTTTCTCATTCTTAAACACTTCATACTCAGAGGGATTTCACAGTCACTCTCACATATAAGAATTTTCCATCCTCTGCATGCATGCCCCTCCAAGTTCACTGATAGGGGAGGTCTTCTTTTCCTTCCTTCTGATCCTAGTCAATTAGGTCTCAAGAGGAGTGGCTGCAGTGTCTGCATGCAGAGGGTGGAGGAAGGGAGGGATTGGGACTGGATGAGGGAGGGAACCACAGGGGGGGATACAAAGTGAATAAAGTGTAATTAATAAAGAATAAAAAAAACATTAAGCATAAAAAAATCAGACAGGCTAGTCATGAAAAAAGAATTTTCCATCGAAACTCTGTCTTCTCCTGTGAGACAGACCATATGAGTCTCTCAGAGAAATACCCTATAAGTCAAAATCATTCCTAAGTTCCAAGGTCAACCACATTCTTACCATTGCTTACAGACTGGATTTCATTTCTAATCCTTTTTTTCCAATATAATTCCCAGTGTTTATCTATTTCACAGCAGATGACCTTGCTTTGGTTATTTAATTAAAATAACCAATCAGCCACAATTCAGTAAAGATCATGTGGGGGGGCACACATGCACACACACACAAACACACACACGTGAGAGACAGAAACACTTTTGTAATGTTATAACATGGCAATTGTACTTTTCTTCGAATTTTGAACGACCTGCTATTTTTGGTCAAACTAGATGCAAACTAAGATGAAAATATCTCACATGTATTTAGAATTTGAAGCAGAAGAAAATAGCAGTACCTGATAGTTTAAGAAAACCTGTACCCAGTTTCTCAAATTAATGAAAGTTGAAGACTGATGAGGAAGCAGGAAAGTGGGCAAATAGAAACCCCAAATTCAATTACTAAATTAGACAAAGATATTTAAAGCGTCAAAGAACATTTTAGGAGGAAAGGGACTTTTTTTAGTCTTTGTACTTAGTATGGAGGTGTTAGCATAAAATTTCTCCTTCTAGGGGCTGGCAAGATGACTCAGCCAGTAAAGAGCCTGCCTCATTTACATGAGAACCTGCTTCACATCTTCAGCACCCATGTACAAGCCAGATGTGATGGCATATGCTGAAAGGAGAGCTAAAAGGGGAAAGAGGCAAGTGGATCCTTAGAATTTGTTGCTAATCTAGCCTGATGAAATCAATGAAGTCCAGATTCAAGGAGAGGCACTATTTCAGAATAATAAGGTGGAGCGCAGCTGAGGAAGAATCTGATGTTGATCTCTGACCTCAACGGGCACACACACGTATGCTAACATCCACATAAATAGGTTCTCCCGTGTCCACAGTACACATGTACTGTACACTGAATATTGTATATCTGTCTCTATCTATCTTGATCTCCTGACATTCCATTCCCTTCAGCTCTCCTCTGATTCTGGAGCCCCATGTTAAGGATAAAAAGTCATCTGAGAACTCCTCACACTCAGAAGCACTCGCAATTCTCGTCATGACTGTGCCAGTATGCTGTTCTACCTAAACTTTTGAAATTTCCAAATAAAATTAAAGGAAGAAGTGTGTTAAATGCTTGCACTAACTTCCCACCATCTTGTTCTTTGGGTTTCAGCAGCACTATCCCATTTTATTACAGTGACTCACGTATGCTTTGTCTCCCAGAAACAGTATCTGAGGGCCCAGAGCTGAGGCCAGAGATGTGCTTCTAATGATGTCATCCTTGCTGTTAGTTTCTCAGCATGCTAAAACTCAGATAAACTATGACTGTCATGCAGAGCACATTGTACTGTGGCACAGTCCTGATAGAGGGTGTCTTTGTATGAACACTCAGGAAAACTAGAAAAGGGGTACCCAAGCAAGGCTGTCCAGTGAAGGTTGTGAGGTTATCACCAAGAATATCAGTCATCTAACAATGTATAACAGCTCAGTGTTTATCAGCAGCATAATGTCAAAGGCCTATAGAGCCCAAGAAATATTCTCCTCATGGGGGGGGGGGAGTTGCCACCTCAGCATTTTAGTGGATGCTACTGTAAGTATTGCTCATTGTAAAAAAAAAAAAAAAACAAAAAAAAAAAAACTAAGCTCTATTCAGATGGTAAGCCTATAGCAATGGGAAATTGCAGAACAGAATTGAGGCAATCAGCACACTGTCCAAGACATTGTCTAAGCTGACTCTATCAATAAGAAAGAGCTACATGGGAACTCAGCGGAAGGTGTTTCAACTTTTCAAATGGTTTGGATTGAAGAGGTGACCTAGACCCCGAGTCTCACTGAGAGCCACTGATTGGAATTCGGAGTTCACACCAGATATTTAAAAACTAAGAATTAAAGATCTTCTTTCTGTGGAGTAATTCTTTTTGCGTACTAAATAAATTAGTGGACCAAATTAAAACATGGTCCTGCTTTTCACCTTGGTTAAAGGGATAAATTATGTTAAAGCCTTTTAAAAGCCTGAATCATAATGTGTTCATTGTTATTCATTCCTACTCATTCTCCATAAGGGTGTACAAGTCAATACTTCGATCTCTGATCTCCAAGTTCAGTTTATTTTATGTACTTGAAACTACATTAAACTGCCTTTTTAGAACAACTTGTCCAATATGCAGAAGTTAGTGAGTCCTACACCATGTAAAGGGATTTTATTGTAAACACAACTCACAGAAACACTAGCTATTTTAGGATCCACCTCCCAATCACACTAACCAGAATCGGTTTTGAGAATGGTGAAGTGTACTGAAAAGTAGGCCACTGCCTCCATTTCTTACCAGCAATTTCCGGTGTTACTTCCCAGTAGGTTCTGCATTGTGACAGAAAAAAAAAAAGTTACCCAAACACAATACTGCAAATAAGAATCAAGTTCATTAAACATTTCTTTCAATGAAAAACAAAAAACAAAACAAACAAAAACACAAAAACAAACACAAACAAACAAAAAAAAACTTCCAACCATCAGGCCAGAAGCAAAGAAATGATATTTAAGTTGATATGAAGTATGGATATGACCAACCATGTGAAGTATCTTTATTTCTGGCACTGTCTGTAAAGAAGCTTGTGAGGAGGCACGATCATTGCTCAGCAGCCTGTGCAGGTCTGAAAATAATAACTATGATTAGACTCAGAAAATTCTTGGCCACACATGGCTGAAACGCATGCCCCCATGACTGACATTACTGCATCCTACACCCTGCTCTCAGGGGCAGCCCTTTCTAAATTCTGTTGGCAAGAAAAATCCATACTTCTCTATAGAATTCCAGTCTGCGCTGAACAAATACATTTTTTATATAAAGTACCTATGCTCTTCTC
The DNA here is from genome assembly GCF_030254825.1 of Meriones unguiculatus. NCBI lineage: Eukaryota > Metazoa > Chordata > Mammalia > Rodentia > Muridae > Meriones > Meriones unguiculatus. Next base: position 138,548,341 of record NC_083352.1, on the reverse strand, counting down.
TGGATAGACACTGTAATTTTTTTAAGTGAGTAAACACTACAGCTTTTCTCGTTGCTGCTTTTCTTTTGTTCCTATCATCCCTTCAAAATAAACTTTAAAAATTACAGCCTGTGAAGGCAACATTTGAGATAGTGTCACCTCATCTTCCTTGTTGCTAAGGAGCATACCTTTCTGGTTTGTTGCTGATAATAGCAAATTTTGGATAACTTTCTATAAAAGAATTCACAAAAATGGCAGATCAAGGAGCTTCTGTTTCTCTATCTAAAATGAAGTAGTTTAAATTAATAAATTTTAAGATCACTTTTAAGTCTCAAAGTATAAAAATGGTCTCAAGAGTAGAAAGAACTAATCTCTTCTACCATCTTTATGCAGATCTTACTAAGCTACCCAAAGATGGATGTGAAACCCTTCAAAGGAATTTGATTCAACCAACTTCTCAGAAACCCTCCACAATAACCTTATCAGAGAGATCACCTTCTTTTTGAACAGAAGTTTTCATGTATAGTTTCAGGAGTAAATCTCTTTTTGTTGGGTCATCAGAAAGTGAGATAGAAAATAAGTTACATTGTGTAGGAATCTCTCACAAATAAAAGAAAAACTAAAACCCCTAAAGGATTAAGCAATTTTTCCAAGCACATCTGTGATCAAAAAAGCAGGTGTTTCAAAGCACACATCTACTCACTCGTTTATCAGCTATGTCTCTAGGCTTTGCCTCACAGTAGTCACTATGCTGGCCTGAACCTCAGGATGCAAAAGAGAAGAATTTGATCGTAATGGATCATAGTTCAAGGGAAATAACAACAAAATGAGGCCATTATTTTAAATAATATGACAGGATAGGAAGGTAGGAAGGTAAGTACATAGGTAATATCTCTGTAGACAAATGTCTCAAAAGGCGTTCTGGGAAAGAGCAACTGAAAGCACAGTATAACACAGACCCGAGATGACTTGGATGGCTTTTAAGGATTATAGAAGACTTCTCAAAGGTGATCATGCAGACTAGGTCCAATATAAAGAATAGGATTGAATGAAGGAACAACGAGAATTTAAAAAATAAAGTAAAATAAAATAAAATAAAAAAGGTCAAAAATAAATCCATTGCAAGCACAACAACAACAGAAAAAGTAGTGCCCACAAACAGAAGATGGCAGCCCATTGTGATCACAGGAAGTACCTCCCACAAGCAGAGACGGCAGCCCACCGTGATCACAGGAAGTACCTCCCACAAGCAGAGATGGCCGCCCACCGTGATCACAGGAAGTACCTCCCACAAGCCCAGACGGCAGCCCACCGTTACCACAGGAAGTACCTCCCACAAACAGAGATGGCTGCCCACTGAAGGAACTGTCAAGCAATCCACCTGAGAAGCAGACAAGACTCAAGTGGTGTGCAGTGCTATGTACTAGATGTGTTGGAGCAATCTTTATCATTCCCTGAGCACCTCTCACACTGTCTACACACATTTTGGACTTCTCTGTTCATACTTATAGCTCTATAGTAGCATTAAAAAATTTGAGTAAATAAAGAGATAGTACAGACAGAATTTTCTAATGGGGGATGAGAATATCGTGAAGGTATGTACAGAAATATGTGGCCTTTGCTGGCTACCAGCTTTTAATTTTCTCATTGAAGTAGGCAAATAACTACAATGTCAGTTGTTTTGGGTACTAAGTAGGGTGGAGAAAGCTAACACAGCAAATTTCAGGACACCTGTGATGAAACACAGGCAGTTAAAAAAAAAATCTAGTGTAAGCATTATGGAAGTAATTCCTAATGCGTACTTCCTTGGAAGATTTTCTGGACTCACTCCTGTTAACTGCAGTGTGGGGACAGTCAAGCCAGTATTCATTTTCTTACTCTGGAGGCTAGCCAGTTCCTACTGTAGGCCAATAAGCTAATAATATGTATATGATCTAGTCCCAGGATAGTGAGGAAAGTAAGCAAGGGTATCATTGGAAAGGCTTTGCTTGCTTATTTATATGCTCATTTGTCTAATGAGATGGCAGTCACTGAGTATTAAAGAAAAGTCTAGTCATTTATTATACATGTATGGGAGTAGAGCCCAGGATGGTCAGTGCCAGCGATGTTTCATCTTCAATAAATAAAGAAGGAGTAAGAAAGCATTTGCTCTACAGACTGACATTGTGAATGGTATACATTTCCACAGAAAGTCCTAGCTACTGCAGCGACTTCTGGTGACAAATGGCAACTGGCATCCTACTGGGCGGGAGTGGCAGAGGATATGCAAATGAAGCAGACTTAGCAACTGCTGTAGGACTTCTAATCAACAAAGCGATAAGCCAGTAATTAGGTTTCAACTGACTCAGACCCCATTCTAGGCATTAATTGGGGGAAAATATGTAGATTGCTGGTTAATAATAGAACAGTGAGAGTTCCAGAGTCATTTTCTTCTTGTTCAATCTATTTATTTGATTGCTTGTGTGGCAAACACTTGATCTTCCTTGGATATGTTTAGTGATTTGAGACCCTTTTTAAAACAGCTATTTATTAATTAAATTAGAATCATCTTTAAAGAACAATGCTTGTACTCCATGGCCTATGGAAAGTTGTTTTGAAAACTGGAAGCTGATGGAGTGATAGAGCTTCAAACACTAGGAAAAAAAGCCTTTATCTGACATCTGTATATATACAGACATAAGGTAGAGACCCTGAAACAAGACTCATATCTGGAAATAAATAGCATTAGAGTTACCCTATTATTTATTCATTTTAAGAAAAGAATCGTCTGACTGGTGAGGTTGCAGAAATAGTTGCTCACACTCACAGCTCACACACTCTCATTTTCATGTTTACAACTGAGGTTAGTTGTAACTCACAGGTTTTTCTCTTGTAAATTTCTTTTACTTTATAAAAAATTCAGATAAGTTGTTCTAGTATGTCTTGTTTTATTTTGCTGCAAGTTGGATGAAGAGCTGCATTTGGCCCTGGCTCTGTGCTAAGGCATATGACATAGGCTGTGTTATCAAATGGCTCATAGAAACTCTAAACCAGGTTCATAATGTCTAAAGAGAAATACAGAAACCAACTGCAGTCAAGAGAGCTGAAAGTGAAATAATCGACTCAAGAAAAGCATTGCTGCTGAAGTCTATGCTTGTGTTAGAATCACCTGGAGTTTGGAAGGGCTTCATTCAAGTAAGGTGAAGGTAGTAGAGACCAGGAGGATGCACTTCCCTGTAAGATGCAGGTCCTTAGAACTCACTTCCATATTCACAAAATCACTCTATAAGACAGTATATTTTGAACAAAATGTAATTCTGAAATGCACACACGTTTTATGAAGATCTGCACCATGAGACTAAGACAAGTAAATGTGAATTTGGAATTATTTTCTTTTACTTCATTTTGTTTCTTTGGTTTTCAGGGGGATCCTATGGAGAGGCTTAAGTATTTGCTTCTAGACCTGTATCAAAGAGGACGAGAAGATTGGGACAGAAACACTGTGAAAGCATCTGTAATTTCTACAAGCCACAGCAACAAAATAATGAGGGGGCAAGTTCAAGGCCCCAAAGGCGAAGCTCGGGAGCTAGAGAGGAGTGGATGGGAGAGGGATTCATCTTGAACTATAGCAGAATTAACTTCTCAATGAGCAAATGCCCTGAGATGCTGGTAAAGCAGTAGTCTCTGTGTGTAAAGCATATTGCATGCTGGGTACTGTACCAACATAACTTTATCCTTAAAGTACACAATAACATGAGTCAACTTTTGTAAAAAGTGGGGGGGAAAGTTTGTTTGTTTGTTTGTTTTTAATGAGGAGAAAGCTTTATTTACAGATTTAGCCAGAATTTGGAAAGAAAATTTCCAGCTTCTCATATCCTATAAGAGTGCAGCAATTTATAGGAAAGATCAGAGAAAAGCCAGAAAATGGTGTATGCAGATTTGGCTCTGAGACAAGTTTTCAAGGCCTCAAGATAGTCTGTCTTTTCCCAGGGGACAGGTCTTCTCTGGCCCCAGTTTTAAACTTGTTCTCACTCTCAGTGTGGTATTTCTAGGAATTTTTTTTTCATTTTCTTTTTTTTAATTTAAAAAAAATATTTATTACAATTTATTCACTTTGTATCCCAGCTGTAACCCGCTCCCTCATTCCCTCCCTATGCAATCCTCCCTCTCTCTTCTCCTCCCATGCTCCTTCCTCAGTCCACTGATAGCGGAGGTCCTCCTCCCCTTCCATCTTACCCTAGCCTATCAGGTCTCATCAGGACTGGCTGCATTGTCTTCCTCTGTGGCCTGGTAAAGGCTGACACACACACCCCCCACCTCAGTGGAAGCCAGCCACTGAGTTCATGTCAGAGACAGCCCTTGATCCCATTACTAGGGAACCCACTTAGACACTGAGCTGCCATGGGCTACATCTGTGAGGTGGTTCTAGATTATAGTCATACATTCATGGTCCTTGGTTGGAGTATCAGTCTCAGAAAAGACCCCTGTGTCCAGATTTTTTGGTTCTGCTGCTCTCCTTGTGAAGCTCCTGTCCCCTCCAGATCTTTCTATCTCCCCCTTCTTTCATAAGATTCTCTGCATTCTGCCCAAAGTTTGGCTGAGTTTCAGCATCTGCTTTAATACTCTGCTGGGTAGAGTAGGCCTACCTTTCAGAGTCCAGCTGTGGGTAGGTTCCTGTCTTGTTTCTTCTTTTCACCCTCTTCTGATGTCATTGGCACAGGAGACATTTTCTGAACAGAACACCAACAACACAGGCTCTAAGAGCAACAATCAACAAATGGGACCTCATGAAACTGAAAAGCTTCTGTAAAGCAAAGGATACTGTTGTCAGAACAAAACGACAGCCTACAGATTGGGAAAGGATCTTCACCAACCCTATGTCTGACAGAGGGCTAATATACAGAATATATAAAGAATTCAAGAAGTTAAACAGCAACAAATCAAGTAATCCAATTAAAAAATGGAGTACAAAGCTAAACAGAGAATTCTTAATAGAGTAATATTGAATGGCAGAGAAACACATAAATAAATGCTCAACATTCTTAATTATCAGGGAAATGCAAATTAAAACACCCTGAGATTTCACTTTACACCCATTAGAATGGCTAAGATCAAAAACTCAAGTGACAACACATGCTGCAGAAGATGTGTGTGGAGAAAGGGGAACCCACCTCCGTTGCTGGTGGGAATGTAAACTTGTACAACCACTTTGGAAATCAATCTGTCACTTTCTCAGACAACTAGGAATACCGCTTCCTCAAAATCCAGCTATACTACTCCTAGGCATAAACCCAAAAGATGCTCCACCATTCAAAAGGACATTTGCTCAACCATGTTCATAGCAGCTTTATTTGTAATAGCCAGAATCTGGAAACAACCTAGATGCCCCTCAATTGAGGAATGAATACAAAAATTGTGGTACATTTACACAGTGAAATACTACTCAGTTATTAAAAACAAGGAAATCATGAAATTTGCAGGCAAATGGTGGAAACTAGAAAAGATAATCCCAGAAGCAAAAAGACACACATGGTATATACGCACTTTTAAGTGGATATTAGACATATAATATAGTATAATCATACTAAAATCTGTATACCTAAAGAAGCTAAGAAAGAGGACCCCGGTAAGATGCCCAGTCGTCATTCAGAAAGGCAAATGGGATAGCATTTCTTTTACATGCCTAATGTCAAAAGATCATGAATGTGGAACAAAACCTGGCCTGTAATTTGTCCTCTTATTCCATTTTCTATTATTCCCTTATCCAGACTTCATGATGGTTTTGAAATTCTTTGCAATATATCTTGTTTGTGCCTCCTTTTCTGCCAGTTAGTATAGCAATCTGCATGAAATGTGCCAGCTGATGGTTTCTGTGGATCTCACTCTAGCTGTGTGTCCATTAGTTAAAGTTTCATGGTCAAGTGAAGTTGTAAGCAATTGCCTCGTTGAAAGAAGACGATGATGTGAAAAGAGCAAGCGCAGCCTGCATGCCTGCAGTTCCCAAAGACCTATACGGACAGAGAAGATTTGAGACATAGATGTTACTTGTGTTTTCTGTATATTGAATGAACATCTTTTTCCACAGTCACAGCAGCATTGGACCATTTAACATCTGGCATGTCAGAACCACAGTAAATTGACTAACAGCAGCTTGATGAGAAGGTAAAAAGCAAGATGACTGAAGGTGAGTGGTCTAATGCAGAGTCAGCTATTCAGTGATGCTATTGAAGATTCAAGCTCTCTCCAACATCCAAGAACCCTGGAGCTTATTCCCTTCAGTTTTTCACCTGTATCCACAGCAGAAAGTAGTGATGCTAGACCCTCACCATTACATGTGTTATAAGAAGGAAGAACACAGTTGCAGTGAAGACAGAAATGAAGAAAGGCCAGCAGGATTGGTACCAGTCAAACAAGCTCTCTTTTCAAAATTTGGGTGAATAGTTGTTCTGCAAAGTTTCTGGGTATTATAAAGATGACGGAAGGCCTGGATACAGCTGGAGGTGTCACTGAGCCTACTGCATGGTGTCATGTGTACTGTAGATACTCCTTTTCTAACTAAGGGCTGTAGCTAAATAGGATACCTTTTGCCTTCACAACTTAATCAAATCCAAATGACACCTCAGAAATCCAACGTATGTAATGATGGAGGAGAACAGCAATCATAATTATTGAAAAGGTAAAAATAACCTGAATATATTACAGAGAAAAAATTTCTTATTCCATCTTCCCAGATTCCATCTTGCAGTGAATGCCAATTCTTAAGAAGGCTTTGATTTGTCAGACAAATATCTGGTAACAGAATGAGAATGTGTGTGGGCAAACGTGATCTGCATCTGCTTTAATTTAGGAAGTCGCTGTAGTAAATGAGAAAAAAAAGAACTTAATTTTATTCTGGCCCTGAGAATTATTATGAGTGACTCACAATGAATGTTGCATCATGGAATATTAATAATAATTCCTAAAGTAGGCCTGCAGGCTGGATCTTTATTGCATTCTCTTGCAGTGTTATTCAAAGTTATTGAGAATGTCAGCTTAAAATAAAAGGACGTTCATGAGTGATGGGTTTTGGGCGAAATAGATCATCTGTGATTTGAAGTGCCTGTGTTTAATTTGAAACCTACCTACGTTGCTATTTTTGTTATATTCCTGTCCATGTTCCTACTTATGGGGATTGTGATGACCTTCTTGAGCTTTTCCATTCAGCACTATTTAAAATAGTTTCCAAAATCCATTACTAAGGGAAAGTAAATTTGAACCTGTCTCTCCCTATCCCCCTCAAAAAGCTATCTCTTTCATGCTATCAAGCTCACATGCATGCCTTTCCAGCCATTCCATTTCATTGCCTGTTAAGAGACGTCCTTTAGAGCCTTTAGCACAGTGACTGACAGGGAAGGTAAGCATTAAACATATGCTAGTTATCCTTATTAGTCATTTTAAGGTTTCTTCTTTTTCTTTTGTGCAAATCCCCAGACTCTGCAGCCACAACACCAGGAACCTTCTTCTGTCTTTCCAACTTGCAGAGAGCTTATACAGTTTGCTCTATCTCCTTGCACTTCCGCCTTTCCCTTTCTAAAATGGGGATAACCAGTGTTATTCTCATTTTAAGGATAAATAATATAAATTACATGTATGAGCCAATTACTATTAGAATTTGTATTTTTTTTACTATAAATGTAAGCACTACTGAAGCTGCTACTATATCCAATTTATACTATTCTGCATCACCCTTTTTTCTGTAGGATATATGTCTCCATATTCCCACACAATTCATATGCTCCCTATTGGTGTTAAATAATATTTCATTCCCATAAATTTTGTGCTTAAGAATTCAGTCAGAACATTCTGAGGATACCTGAGTTTGGACAGAGTCTGAGTTTTCAGCCTCATTCAAAGGCTTTCACTAGGCAGTGTCCACTGGGGCATTGTGAGACTGGGGGCTGCATTCATATGGACTTTTGAGTCTTGCAGTGGCTCTGGAGCAATTACAGCTCTGTTAGGCCTCTCATCCCAAATACATAGTTCCTTGATGTTGTCTCTTCAGTCTTCAGCCTCAGGAAGTTTGCTATTATTGTGAATATCTCAGGATGCCTGGATTTCCACAGAGAGATTAAACAGGACTAATGCATTAGATTCTCTGTTGTGTCCCTGTTTCATAAGTCACAGGGCATCACTTCTGTTACAGCCACATGCCAGTCTTAGGGGAGAGGACAAAAATCTTAAGGGTGGATGTGATGACTCCATGATGTTCATGATGTTTCAGCATGGCTAGACTGACATGTTTCACAGAACTCCCTTTTTTTTTTTTTTGTTAGAATGGCCCTTAAGAAAATTTTCCCTCCTGTAGAGTTAGAGGGCTGCAGTAAGTCATTAGCCTCTGTTTTACTAGTGAAAGTGAAGGCAGTGAAAGATAGCTGCCTTTGCAACCCACTTACCCTCCATGAGGTAGAAGATTTCTGTGTGAAACCTCTTCGATAAATAAAATAGATTAAACTCAATTAAATTTAATATTAATGGTGAAATAGAAATATTATGAAATATAAATACAAATGAAGAGCCACAGCCTTTCACTTCCATGAACCTTGTTTCTTTGACAGTGTATATCTTTTGGGAGAACTACAGTCTCTTTGTTAATGACTGGATTCTTAGACTGGTCCTACTTCAAAGAATGTCATTTTTTCCAATGTTTGTTTTTTGGTGTCTAGGGCTGGAGTCCATTTTTTTCCTGCTTAATAAAAGGCATATCCTCTGAGATTTTCATACAACATACTTTAATCTACCTATCCTTCCTCCAGCAATCCATCCCAGATCCCAGCCTCATCCCTTACCCACCCAACTTTGCATGTGTATTATTTATCGTTTATATTATATAAATTTATTTTACAACTACATTATTTGACATAAAATCTGGATTATGGATTGGTATGCTTTAAAATTACTTCAAACCAAAGGAAATATTTTATGAGGAAAGAAAAGCATAACTTGGTCTAATTATAAACTTCTAAAAGAAGAAAAACTATTCAGTGTTCAGCTATCACACACATACACATGCACACACATAGACAGGAGGATGCAGTTATGTCTCAGAGACATTGAACACACTTTCTTCCATTTCTGATTTTTATAGAAAGCTCCTCTATGTGCTTTTGGCCACCGCTAAAGCAGTGTTATCCATTTTACAGAGAACTATGGGAAAATGGCTGGTCATGGGCAAGAGGAGGCATGATGCATCTTTATAGACATGATCTGACTTTGGATACATTCCTTCTTATCATGCCATGGCTCATTTTTAGTGGGATTGTTAATGCAACTTCCTTCACGACGGTAGGTGTGATGCTTATATGATATCTTAGCATGGTTCAGGCATATATATATATATATATATATATATATATATATACATATATATATATGTATATATATATATATATGTTTCTAGTAATAAAGGGCAGGAGACAGTTTTACAGAGTTGTCAGGTGGCTGTGAGTCAGTAGCTACATGCCATTATTCTTCAATGATCTGGAAAGACACTTTTGACACCAATACACACTGTGATCAATCCTTTTGCTCACATTTATGTGTGACAGCAGCTGGACATGCAATGGTTGTCCTTTACTCAGAAACCCCTGTAAACTTCTGTGTCTCCCAGGTCAGACACATATAGTAAATGATAGAGAGGTGGAGCATCTGTAGCATACTTACTAACCTCATACCATATGCAATGTAGTTGACAGGCTCCAACATGCACTCCTGCCCTCCTTCCCTCCCTCCTTCCCCTCTCTTTCTGTCTCTCCCTCCTTCCCCCGTCCTTCCTCTCTCTCTCTCTCCCTCTCTCTCTCTCTCTCTCTCTCTCTCTCTCTCTCTCTGCCACTCTCCCTCTCTCTCTCTCTGCCTTCGCCATTAACTGGCTGCTCTGAAGACTGCAGCCCCAGTGCCTGCTGCATAAACAAGATTTAAATAGAATGATACCAGTGTCTACAAGTTCAATCCCTGTACCCAATTTATAATGGTTCTAGTTCTCTAGCTAAGCCCTGAATGACACAGTGATTTTTGAGTATTACTTTTCACACCATGTAAAACATCCTAGGTTTAGAGAATAATATATTCTTTCCCAGAAGAAATAGCGAGAAAAAATTAAAGTGGGGAGTTAAATGCTGAAGGTTGTAGATCTCCAAATCATAGGCATCTTCTCAACCTTTACCGTCTCTGTACTAGTGTGTGGCAAGAAACACAAACAAACAAGCTAATAAAAGCCATTTTTCTTCTTAGGCAATGAAGCTGTTTTCCTTAAGATTTTTACTCTTTAAAGAAACTTGCCCTTCAAAGTCATTCTCTTACCAAGGATGCCTTCCCAAGCCTTGCACTAGTCTAGTCTAACTCCTATCAAGCTACATATAAAAACATCTCATCTATATGTTTCTTTATTTAGGCATTGGCTTTTGAAATGGAAGTTTCTTCAGTTTAAAAATAATTCTCTTGTACTGCACAGCAAGCAAAAAATCCAATCTCAGTGGAGTTTGTTTTGCTAGGCTAGGCTGGTGACCCTTAGACTGGAGCCATGTGTTATCAGAATGTTAAGTTCAACACCCAACAGTGAGATGACATTGCAGAAAAGCTTAATAATAATAATAATAATAATAATAATAATAATAATTTCCAAACATGTTCACAATTTGTTCCAACACAGAAGATAATGAGGCAAACACAAATATGCTTGTCATCCTTCAATATATGGCTGGTTGCTGGAGAAATATTCATGAAGTCTACCCCTTGAAATACCATTCTATGGGCTAAAAATTTATTTTTTAGACTCAAACAGATCTCAAGAAAATATTTCCACCATCATGTTGACAAATTACTATGTGCATTGTGTGCCATGATCATAAAATTAAATCCTATCCTGATGCCCATAAATTTGCCATTGGGACTTAATTGAATGTACAAGACAAAGCAAATGATAAATCCTTTTCTTATTTATGTGTTCATTATGCCTCTATTTGTTAAAGATTGTAGTACTACAATAGCAGTAAGCTCAGTGGGGATGCTGAAGAGGGATATTTCCACTAGATAATGACTCTCCAGGGTCCCTTATGAAATCTTAATCCTGAAATGGGTCAGGAAAGCAAGTTTATCCTTCTGTGCTCCTCTGGGTTGGTAACATGTAATCCAAGAAGATGAGAAGGTACCTATGTTTAGATGGAGTCAATTATAAGCCAATTATTGACCTACTTTGAATCAACAACAATAAAATATTAAGCTTTAGTTTCAAGACTTATAAGTGAGGTCTATAAAAGGCCATTAGTTCCACAGGAATTTTGGAAGGAGAACTAGTTTTTCCACTGTCCTGATCTGAGCTCAGATCACAGCCTCTGAATGATGTTGATATGGAGCTCCACAAGGAGAGTAAGAGAACCAAAAACCTGGGCACAGGGGTCTTTTCTGAGATTGATACTCCAACCAAGGACCATGCATGGAGATGACCTAGAACCCTTGCACAAATGTAGCCCATAGCAGCTCAGTCTCCAAATGGGCTTTCTAGTAAGGGGAACAGGGGCTGTCTCTGACATGAACTCAGTGGCTGGCTCTTTGATCACCTCCCCCTGAGGGGGATGCAGCCATACCAGGCCACAGAGGAAGACAAATGCAGCCAGTCCTGATAGACTAGGATCAGATGGAAGGGGAGGAGGGCCTCCCCTATCAATGGACTCAGGGAGGGGCATGGGAGGAGAAGAGAGAGGGAGAGTGGGATTGGGAGAGGATGAGGAAGGAGGCTACAGCTGGAATACAAAGTGAATAAATAGCAATAAATTACAAAAAAAATAAAATATGAAAAAAATAAAGAAATTTTACCTTTAATTCTCAACTCATTTAATTCTCAACTCATTTGTAAGCTAGGATCACAATGTGTTCATTCCAGTGTTGTGATAAAGATCAGACAGTTCGAATCACATGGCACAGGTACAACATCTTAGCACTAGCTAAGCTAATCACAGAATTTGCTTACTGTGGTAGGCATTTGGTGAAGTTCAGACTGATGGAAAAGAATTATATGGAACCTCTGGAATGGTTTCTAGGACTTTCAAATACAAATAAATATAAAGTAACAGTGGAGAGGCATCATTCACCTTATTCTTCATGGTGTCTATTGGGTGTGGGCTGCCTATTGTTATGCTGGCTTGATTTTCTGAAATGTTGGCTATAGTCCAAAAATAAGGAAAATACATAGTATAGCATTGCTTGAGAAGACAGCTTCAGCCTCCCTTTGTCTATATTAGTGAAGAATTAATATGATGTTCATCTCACATAGTTTCCTTGCTTTATTTTGACAGAAAGGTAAAATAATTTTATTTGCTTACTCTTCATTCTGCATAGAAAAATTCTTTTCTCCAGTAAGAGTGATAGTATAATTTAGATGTTGCCCAATCCTTCATTTTTCTGGGTGCGTAACTCATATTCCTTAGCATAGATGTATTCATCACTTATGATAAAAGAATGGCCTCAAATATTCTGATATATTTTGAAATGCAGGAAAGAAAAATTAAAAGTATATTTTGAATGTTGCTAAGCTAATTTTGGAAGGGTGGGAGATTTTGCTGCTGTGTTTTTATTTTGTTGTTGCTATTGTTTTGGAGGGAATTTTGCTCTTTCTGAAGACAGGGTCACACAGAGAGACTGGACACTTACTGTTTATCCTAAGCTTTCTCAAACTCACAACAATTCTTATGCCTTAGCTTCCTAAGTACTGGGATTATAGGCCCAAGCCATATAATAAGATTCATAAACCAATTTTAATTTGCAGAAAATTGCTTATAGGTTGACAAATCAGAAATGCATTCAAGATTGACTCTGAGCCCCTAGATATGCATGTCCATGCTATCTCTAAACTTAGTAACCTAGAACTTCACTGGAACAGACTCATTCACCCATAAACTCTCTCCCCGAGGATAGTGACAACTGATGTGTATTTAGTTCATGTTGTATCTGTGTCCAGTATCATTACTGAATTGATCTCTACTTAGTACATCTGTATCCCTTAGCCTCAATGATGTTCGCCTCCACTAGGCTTTAAGCAATACCCCTGTTGTAATACTAAGTACCTGAACACATTTCCCCCTACAGTTCCAGCATGACCACAAATAAAGGCCTGTTCCCCTTACCAGTCCCACAGAAGGCCTCTATTCATACTCTTCCATTGACCATTGACGCTCTGCTTTCTGCCTGTCTTTTTGAGGCCCTGTTGTTCATCACTACAGGCATTTTTATTTCATCCTACCTTGACTTTCATCAATCCACCTTGAAACATCTTAACTTAATCAACTAAAACTTCTGTTCTCTTCCTTGCTGCCAAGGCAATGAAGAATACTTTTGGAGAAACTATACCAGTTATGAACATCCAGGGCATTCTGCAATGTTCACCAATTACAATGATCTTATTAAAAGTCAATGTTCTTCTCCTCTAAACTTTCACGATCTCCTCAATACAAACTCCATCTGACCTCTGAGGAGGTGGGCACAGTTTCCTCTACACAAGGGTTGTCTAGCTTTCCCAGCTCCAGCAACTGGCAGAGCTCTTGGCACATTTTAATTACAAACAAGACTCACTTCATTCATGAACCTCAGAGAAATTCCTCATGGAATTTCACACCAGAAATAGCATTACTTCCTGTTCCACTTGTTATCTCAATATTATGCTCAAATTACCCTTTTCTGTTCTTTTGGTGTTTTGGAACAGGGATTCACTCTGTACAGCTGGACTGACCTTCAAATCAAGACAATCCTCCGCCTTGGGTTACAAGTGCTAACATGACAGGCAGAATCTGCCACAACCACCTAGTAGCGTTAATGGTTCATAAATGTTGCTTTATTACTCACTCAGTTTTTCTTCTAGGCTTTCAACTATCCTTTCGAAAAAATTTCCATGCTTTTACTTACTCAGCTTTCTATATCTAAAGAAATCCATTAATATTGCTTCTTTCACTCTTTGTTTGAAAGAATTTGTTCTATCTCCTCACCACCCCCTTGATTTTCTACTTTCTCAAATAAGACAGAAATATGTAACAGTCAATGGATGTCCTGCCACAAAGCTGTGTCCTGCAAGTTAAACATTAAACATTTAGCTCTAATGTTAATAGACCTCTTCAGTCTTGCTTCTCTCCTACTTTTTCATTTTTTATAACAAAAAATATGTATGTTTATTAAGAACCTAGACAATACCAGTTACTCCATGAAGTAATGATAAAATACCAGAAATGCAATATATACTTCAAAAATTTCATCTTCAAATTGTCATCTTCAATCAGTGATAAGAACAGTACCTCTTCTAGTTCTTTTGTGTTCTGTCTGGCTGTTTTTCCCCAGTTAGACCTCAGTGTGTTCCAAGTGTCTGTCTTTGCTCCTTCTCCTGCCCTCCCCACCCTCACCCTCAGTGAGCTTATGGACAGACTTTACTTAGCCCACATGTCCTACAGCCTCACTCTCAGTTCACAATTATTCCTTCATTTCAGTATTTTAAACTCATGAAATAAAAACCTGAATTGGTCATTTTACCCTCAGTTTACCAAACTCTCACTTTGTCAGCTCCTAAGTGAAAAAACAAAACAAAAAAGATAGCTCAGTGGTTAAGAGCTCTGACTGCTTGTCCAGAGGAATGGGGTTTGATCCCCAGAATGGGAATCATGGCTCATAAAGGTCGTCATCTCCAGTCTCAGGAGACCTGATGACTCTGGCCATAGGAAGCCCACCCGGTGTATGGGCATACATACAGGGAAACAGCTAAACATATAAAATAAATCTTTTAAAAAGTAAAAACAGAGACAAGACATCCTCAGCATCTCTATCACTCTCACAGTTAAGTCATCCCATTACGTTCAGCAATGAAACATACTAACATCTTCCAAGCAAACATTCCCCAGTGTACACTGTCTAGATAACCTTGAAAATGTTTCATCTTATATGCACTCCATGGATAACTGAGGGATCTGAGAATTTTAACAATAAACACACTCTTTAATTTTATTTAACCTAACACCTTCCCATATCATGTTATGTTGTCCATCTCCATTGCAAACACCTACAGAAACTTCACAGTATTTCCCAAGCAGGGTTTGGTGACTGCAGTTCCTTTCCCCCTCCCACTACCCTTTGTAGCAGATGCCGTTATGTTAATACCTTCCCAGAGCCTCCAGGGTCTTTTTATTTCTAAGCATCTTCAGGCCACATTGCTTAGCATTTTTGCACTTGCTATTTCGTTATACCTTTATGCCTTTGATTTTCAGAGGGTCATGCTTGGGCTTAGGAGCGCACTCAGAGAGAGCCAGATGAGCCTTTTGGTTTAAGTTTCCTTCAGAACAAATTCCACCCAACAACTGACTGGTGATGGATACAATGAGGTGGAGTTTATTTAACAGAGCTCACCTGGGACTTGACTCAGGCTGAGCCCATCCCTGAATTCACATTGTCTGGGATTTCTGTCCTCGTTGTTTGTTTTTTCCAACTCCTTCACACTTTCTGTTGGAAACAGTGTTCTCAACAGTCACTTGAATAATAGACCTGCTTTCTTTTTTTTTTTTTTTTCAATGCAGTTTATTCAGGAACCTTGAACAATCTTGACCCTGGGGAAAGCCAGCCCACAGCTTAAATAGCCTCTGGGTAGCCAACCCCAGCGTGCCACATAGGCAATGCAGATAGGTCCACATACATGGAAGCAAGCCAGATCCTCAGCCTTAGCCAAATGTGGAGTTGTTTGTGACAGAGATCACTCACCATCGGGAAGGTGGAAGGCGGAAACCAGCTCCATCTTTCAGGCGCGGCATTACTCAGCTCTCTACAGTTCCCCCTTTTTGTTTTGGACGCATCAGGCAAGAGTAGAGGTCTGATCTCTGATATTAGAAATAAATTGGGACTTTGTACTGATGTTCATTTAGGTGTCATCCACCCAAGGAGCATCAGACCAGTCCGATACCTTTTTCTCAGAGGCGGGACCTGGGGCATCAACCCTCATGCAATCAGACATGCTCTTCTCTGTGTCCAAAGCGGCTGACCCTGAGTGCAGTGCTTAGCCTGCTTTCTGACCACAGTAGCCTAGCACCCTACCCAGGGGTCCTGTCATCTGCTACTTAGAGCTGACCACTCTTCTTCTGTTAGATTTCTCTGTGCCCCTAGACATCTGGGCTTTATTTCCCACTGTATGGGGAGTCCTCATTATGGCCCCTCAGGCCATCCACCATCACATCCAAACTGTGTTCTTCAGTTCCAGA
The DNA here is from genome assembly GCF_030254825.1 of Meriones unguiculatus. Taxonomy (NCBI): domain Eukaryota; kingdom Metazoa; phylum Chordata; class Mammalia; order Rodentia; family Muridae; genus Meriones; species Meriones unguiculatus. The sequence continues at coordinate 138,532,130 of NC_083352.1, read as the reverse complement.
TACTCCCACACTCTCCAGTGAACTTAACCTCCAACCAAACCAAACCAAAAAAAAAAAAAAAGCTCTCTCCACACATATTAAAGCCTAGCACTTTTCATAATATTTGAAAAAGCTTTCTCTCTCGAGGTTTCTTTTTTCTTCTTTTCTTTCTTTTCTGGCTGAAAAATCAGTAACTTACATTCAAAATCATTTTAATTGTATAATGGTTGTTGCCTTTACTCTGTCTGTTTTGCAGGTCTGCTGCCCTCTTCCCTGTGTCCCTCACAGTCTTTTATACATCGCAATTACAGTGTTTTTCTTTTTCTTTTTTTTTTTCTTTACCTTGTCTAATTTTTCCCAATAAGTGTACCTTTATCTGAAGACAGGGATGTTTCCTCAAACATTTCCATCTCCACAGAGTCCCATTATTACCAGCAGATGCTCAGCAATATCCATGACAACCTATAAATCACCTGTTCAGTAATCAAAGACCCCTGGAGTTGTGACATCCTTGTCGTAGTGGTGTTACTAGCTAATCTGAAAGAACAATTCTATTTCATAGCTACCCCTGTGTTCCACATTTGAGGTCACAATTTATCCAAATTGAATCACACAGAGAAACAATACCCAAAAAATGTAATATTGTATGTATTTAATTGTCATTAGTAGACTCTCTTGCCAAATTTATTTGGACACTTTAGAGAAATTAAACATCAACTTAATTTGGTACAGAATAATTAGATTCTACAGTCTTAGCCATTTAAGAGTTATAGAGTTGAACAGTCAACACACAGTTATATGAAGACAGTTTTATTACAGAAGGATGCTTGTGTTTCTTATTATCTCTACTGAGGGATGGATCAGAACATTCTTTATTTCAGTGCTGATAAGCACATGGTGCCACTCACTGATAACCTCAAAGCTCCCATCTTTTTGGATTTGCCAATGGCTCTGTAATGCTAAATGCTGTGTGCTCATGCTTCTCAGAGGCAATGTCTTTAAAAAGTAAAATTATCACTATGCCCATTGCCCCTGTACTCATTCTGCACAGTTTGAAATGACTTTGTAGATTAATCAGCAACTCAGAGAGTTTCCACTAAATCTTATAAGCCTAAAATGGGAAGCACATACAATCTTTTATTGTTTTAGCCTTGTCTGTGATCTACCTACTAGAAATGTCACCTCGCCTTTCTCTGAAGCAGAATCTACCTAGAGGTTTTCCCTCCTGGAATCCAGGAAGGATTGACCACACATTGCTCACAAAAAAACCAACGAAAAAACTATTCTATTCTTCACACAAATGACTTGAACATTCTAATACTAAACTTTCTTCATGTTACAACTTATTTTGATGAATACTGTATTAAATGCTGTTTTATTTATTTCTGTACGCAATGGGCATAGCTTGAAACAGCTTTCAGAAGGTAGTGAAATGTGGAGTCTCATATATTCCCACTCCTCACTCTCTTTGCCCTTTAAAATATTTTCATTCAACATTTTATGTCAGTGGTTTATGTCACCCTAAAACAATCATTGAAACTTAATAACTTAACGCCATCTCTTTTCTCTCACAGTTCTATAATTTTACTAGGTGGTTTGACAAGCTAATTGCTCCTCAAGCTCTTGTGAACTACAAGGCAGCTGAGCACCCCTGTTGATTTAGCACGATTCCTCATTTGCTTCTCTTACTTGGAACAATTAGTGGGCTTGAGGCCACTTCCGCCCCAGGTATCATATTTAGGTTTCACCTGCTCATAGTGAAGAGAAAAGAACAAACGCTAAACAGAACGGTGAGGGCATTTGAAGCCCCAGTTTCCGAACAATGTTTCATTATTTCTACCACAGTCTGTTAGATACTGGAAGCCCAGGCTCCAGGGATATGAAAAACCTCCATGCTGAGAGGAAAGCAGCAGAGTGGAGATTCAAGAAAGCATGAAGTCTTAGAGTCATATTAAAAAGCAGTGTTTATCTTTCCAGTTTGTCAAATGTGCTGCTGTTCCAGGATGTTCAGTCTATACCTTTCTTGGCTGAAAATTTGTGCTTGAGGTGTGAGCATTTGCGAAACATCCATAGAAAGAAGAATGACTTATAACCCTGAATGTGTATCATCTGTGCATACAGACAGCACTGCTCTATGCCTGCCATATCCACGACACAGACTTTCCAAATATAAAGAATACCATGCATGTATAAAGAAATATATAAAGTACACATTCTGTGTGGCAAAAGGGATGTATTATATTTTGTGTGACAGAAATATTACTGTCTACAAAATAATGTGATAGAATATATACATACATATACATATATGTTTTTTTACCCACCCTTAACTCATAAACTAATTGTATGCTTATAATACCACTTTACACATGAAAACAACAAAAATTTAATGAATTAGATAAAAGGCTTCAAGTTATTGAATGACAGAGGTGAGTACTGAACTTTGGAGACAACTGAAGCACTTGATGTTCAGCAGTGCCCGCACAGGCGGCCTTCTGTGCCTCCACGTCACTCCCAGCACTGTTCTCTACCTATGTTGCACATTGAAGTCAGTGTTTTCAAAATATGTAGTATGTTCCCAAAGATACAATCTATGGGTCAATGATAGCAACATCCGCAGATTACTTCCCAGGACTGTTGGAAGACAGCATCTGGGATAAAATTCAGAAGTCCCTATTTTTTTAATTAAATTTTAATTTTTTATATTAGTTACAGTTTATTCACTTTGTATCCCAGCTGTAGCCCCCTCCTTCACTCCCTCCTAATCCTACCCTCCCTCCCTCATCTCCTCACATTCCCCTCTCCAAGTCCACTGATAAGGGAGGTCCTCCTCCCCTTCCATCTGACCCTTCCTATCAGGTCTCATCAGGACTGGCTGCATTGTCTTCCTCTGTGGGCTGGCAAGGCTGATTCCCCTTCAGGGGTGTGGTCAAAGAGCTAGAAATTGAGTTCATGTCAGAGATAGTTCCTGTTCCCCTTACTAGGGAACCCAGTTGGATACTGAGCTGCCATGGGCTACATCTGAGCAGGGGTTCTAGGTTATCTCCGTGAATGGTCCTTGGTTGGAGTATCAGTCTTAGAAAGAAAAAAAAAAAACCCTGTGCCTAGGTATTTTGGTTCTGCTGCTCTTCTTGTGAAGCTCCTGTCCTTTCCAGTCCCACTATCTCCCTCTTCTTTCATAGAATTCCCTGCACTCTGCCCAAAGTTTGGTTAAGAGTCTCAGCATCTGCTTTGATACACTGCTGGGCAGTCTTTCAGAGGCCCTCTGTGGGAGGCTCCTATCCTATTTCCTGTTTTCTCCTTCTTCCAATGTCCATCACATTTGTCTTTCTGAGTGAGGATTGGTCATCTTACCCAGAAACCTCTTTCTTGCTTAGCTTCTTTGGGTGTACAGATTTTAGTATGTTTATTCTATATTATAGGTCTAGTATCCACTTATAAGTGAATATATACTGTGTGTGTTTTTCTGATTCTGGGATACCTCACCTCAGAATGATCTTTTCTAGATCCTACCATTTGCCTGCAAATTTCATGATTTCCTTGTTTTTAATTGCTGAGTAGTATTCCCTACATACAGAAATGTACCACAATTTCTGTATCCATTCCTCCTTTGAGGAACAGCTAAGTTGTTTCCAGGTTCTGGCTATTCCGAATAAACCTGCTATGAACATAGTTGAACAAATGTCCTTGTGTACTTGAACATATTTTGGATATATGCTTAGGAGGGTTATAGCTGTATCTTGAGGAAGTGCTATTTCTAATAGTCTGAGAAAGCACCGATTGATTTCCAAAGTGGTTGTACAAGTTTACATTCCCACCAGCAATGGAGGTGGGTTCCCCTTTCTCCACATCCTCTTCAGCATGTGTTGTCACTTAAGTTTTTGATCTTAGCCATTCTGATGGGTGTAAGGTGAAATCTTAGGGTCATTTTGATTTGCATTTCCCTGATGACTAAGGACGTTGAACATTTCTTTGTTTCTCTGCCATTTAGTATTCCTCTATTGAGAATTCACTGTTTAATTCTGTACCCCATTTTTAACTGGATTACTTGATTTGTTGCTGTTTAACTTCTTGAGTTCTTTATATGTTCTAGATATTAGCCCTCTGTCAGATAGAGGGTTGGTGAAGATCCTTTCCCAATCTGTAGGCTGTCATTTTTTTCTGACGACAGTGTCCTTTGCTTTACAAAAGATTTTCAGTTTCATGAGGTGCCATTTATTTACTGTTGCTCTTAGAGCCTGTGCTGTTGGTGTTCTGTTCAGGAAGTTGTCTCCTGTACCAATGAGTTTAAGTTTTTCCCCCACTTTTTCTTCTAACAGGTTTAGTATGTCTGTTTTTATATTGATGTCTTTGATCCACTTGGACTTTAGTTTTGTGCAGGATGATAGTATTGGTCCATTTGCATTTTTCTACATGTAAACATCCAGTTAGACCAGCATCATTTGTTTGTATTTTTAAAATCTGGATGCAAAGTGCTGATGCATTTGAAAGCTTGGAACTAACCACTTATCATTATGTATGATATTCAGTCCTGTGAATAAGCCCAGTGACATGAGACGCCTGAGCTCTTTCTCAGACTTACTGAGCCAATAGTTTTCTGGACAATTCTGATGCACTCAGGATTGAAAAATCACATCTTTATTTTAAGTAGACTTCATTATAGTCTTAATTACATTCCAATGTGTGTGCACTAGTATTTATAAAGCATCTTTTCTCAGAGAGAAGTTTAACTCATGCATTCAGAAAAAAAGTATCTAATATTAACATTGAAGGATTCTCAATCTTTGTCAAGAGTCAGTTACTTATGGATTCCAGGACGACAGGATGATTGGTGCTTCATCTACAATTAATGAAGTATTATGTCAGAGGATTGTCTGAGATGTGAGCAATAGAATGAAGCCACTCTCTGACCTGTGACCTGGAATACACATTTCAGATGAAGCCACGATGAAGCCATTATCCTTTCTATGTTAATAAATCACATGCTCATGCCTGACAAACGTTAAGACTAAGATACTAAGGCCCAGAGTACACACCGGTGTTCTCATGCCAAATAAGAAATCACATTTTAATTCTTCTCAAAATTCTCATTTTCAATTTCTTTTAGAGCATCTGTGACATACTGACCTATCATTAACTGGCCCCTTAGCTCTGAGTTCTAGAACAAAAAGAATTAGGTTCAGGACAGAGTCTTGTTGCCAACTATCTTGAGACTTAAAAAAAAAATACCTCCCTTGGTAACTTTTATCAAGAGATGTCCATGAAGGACAGAGAACTGATGTTTTGGAAAAATAGTTTTCAACTCAGTTTTTTTTTTTTTCAATCCAGATTCCTTCACTTCCTGTTTTTAAAGTAGCTCATAATCTAACAGCAATCCCTTGTGGAGTGCTTCTTAAACAGAGTACAATTCTAAAGACTATGGATGAATTAAATTAATGAGTGCATGTCAGAATTTTCTGCTCAAACTGTGCTGTGTACATTAGCAATAGTGATACTACCAGGAACTTCTTAGACTTTCAGAATCCCCTATATTGCCTCAAGCCTTGTGTCAAAAGCATGGGCTTCTTCTCTTTAAAACCTAGTGCACAAGAGTTACTAAAAGTGTCTGGAGAAACATAAACACAGTGTCTTTATAAAAGATACTCCTGAAACTACTCTGCATTGCCTTGCTGCCATTCTAGGATATAATGATGTTGACAGCTGTGACCCTCTCCAGAAAGTGAACATGCTTTTACTGTGGATGTGACTGTCCATGAAAATGCATCAATTGTTATGGTTTATAATTCATTCAATTCAAAAGACATGTTACAGAAGCCCAAACAAACTAGGAGAAGGAGTTGAGAGAATAGATGTCATACAGGCACATTAGTGGCAGAATCTTTTATGTATCCAATGGGAAAGATGATCAGGGTATAATATATCATCTAAATATGTTAGCTAGAGAATTTATAATTGAACCTAGATATTGAAGAACATCTTTTCTTGTTCAACTACTGTCTTTTACTTCCTTTGGGATTTCACCTGTTCTCTATTAGAGCATGGAGTTGTTTTGAGAACGAGACTATCTACCAAAATGCAAGGGTAGCCACAAGCCTGAGCTTCACCAGCCAAGTCATCCTATCCCCATCCACAGGGATTAAATCTGGCATGAGAACTTGACCAAAGTCATGCCAGAATTTAATAAGGATATTTGGATACTGGGGAAAGGGATTCTCATTCTTCTTTGATGTTACTGAATCCAAGAATGGAAACCCAAGAATGTAAAGAGCTAAGACATAAGAACAAAAGCAAAATTGAGGTCTGAGTGTACAGAGCCTGAGGCCTGATATGTAAGTTAACATATTAATGTGCTATTTTTCCCCAGAAAGCAATCAACATGAGGGTCTATTTCTTATAGTTAAGTTTGTTCTAGGGTTAACTACTGTTTTTGCTTATGCTTTTGTTGTGAGATTAACAAGATATATTTTGAGTTCCCTTCTTATTTTTCTGAGCCTTACTTACTTTTACCACTATAGAAACTCTGTTTTCCCCCTTCTTCCCTTCTTCTTCTTCTTCTTCTTCTTCTTCTTCTTCTTCTTCTTCTTCTTCTTTTTCTGCTTTTTTTTTTTTTTTTGGTGGGGTTTAGGAAGGGCAGAGGTGACTGTGGCAGTGAATTATGTTCAGATCGCTCATTGCATAAAGTAAATTGAAAATGATTTCTCACCATTTATGTGAAAACCAGCTGCTCATTTTGATCCTACAAACTTCACAGTGGATGAAAATAAGGTGAAAGTTAATATATTTTAGGGAAAGGTGATATCTTTTAGTCCTTAATGTATCAATTTATTTCTTGGCTTTGAAAAGTAAAATAACATTTTAAAGAAAATATTCTCAACAGCCAACTCTATTAGGCTGTATCTTATTTTCAAATACTGATAGAAATGTTCTTACAAATAAATGGAAAAGAGATTAACTTTGAGAAACAGCAAGAGTGAACTACTGAACAAAACAGTTTAGTATTTTAAGACACATCAAAACTTGCCAATTTGTTGCCACAGTCAAAAAGCATAAATGCAATAAGATATTCCTAAGGGGTAAACAGTGAAAATAAAAATCTCAGTCTCCAAATATTCTTAAAACCTAACTTAGGGTATATGGAAGACTTAAAGTATGTGTGGGCTTCTGAACTTAAGGAAAAACTTCAGATTTGTTAAGAAAGTGAAACCTTGTCCATTATATGAATTTGTCCAACATTTTTTTTTATATTATGTTGCTCAAAATAACTTCTACCAACAAAGGGCTCACTAAACAGGCACTTCATATGTGTCCCTTTTGGAGCCTCATCATGATACCTGAACCTTCCTTGAGGAGATGAGAAATATGATGCTAAGATATTTTCACATTTCTGAATGGTTCACGGTAAACAAACAGTAGAACTGGGAGTACAGCCCTAATTGTCTCTTAGTCTACTGCCTGAACACAGCTGCATTGCACTGGCCATCTTGAATTTGTTCTTCCTCCCTCTCTGCTGCCACACACCTCATCAGTTTAATCCGATTTTTTAAAGGTTTGGCAGAATACCCATAATATGTAACATAAAGGTGGAAGGGTAATTTTGTTTCCTAGTGTCAAAGGTTGGTCTACCATAGCAAGTAGGATATGGGCAAACAAAGCCACTCATTCATGGTGATCAGAAAATAGAGACGGAATAGGATAGTGAAAGTATTTTCACTACATATCCTTTTAATGTTTTTATTCTATCTGGGTTCCTAGACAAGACTATGAGATAGTGCTTCCCTGATTCAGGGATCCAATGCACAAGAAGGGTCTTTCTTCCTTGAAGCATCCTCACAGTCACACTCAAGAGGCGTGCTTTACCAACCTCCATAGCAGTGCCTCTCAATACAGTCAGACTGGACCACTAATATCGAACACTACATTTTACGTTTGAAATACCTTTGGCTTATAAGAGTGAAGGCGTTAATACTTACCTTCAAAGACCTGTCCACCTGAAGTGGCTGGGAACTGAGTATCAGTAGTGACAATCAAAACAGCCTAGGTCTGTCCCTTCCCCCTTCCAGGCCTGCAGGGGTCAATGTGCTGTGCAGGTTGACAGGACCAGAGAGGGCTTCCATTTCACTTGGACCAGGTGATATTGCTTTTGGCAGAATTCATCAAGAGCTGGTTTTGCTTGAGAGGAATATAGTGCAGTGAGGTCTTTGATGTTTTAGCCAGCTTCCTTAATGCTGCTTCTTCAAATCTAAGCTATGCAGTTCAAGAGCTACACTCAACAGCAACGAAAAATACTACTTTCCTCTGCTGATTCTCCAAACTTAGAGTGAACACTTATCTTTCCAGACTTGTTCTACATCCACCATTTTACACGTGGTATCAAGATTTAAGGGATTCTTTATTATGTATGGAAGAATTCACATATCTTAGATATAATTTTTTCATACCGCAGTGTCCTAGTTAGCTTTTACTGTCAACTTGATGTAGTCTAGAGTCACATGAGAAGGGAGTGTCTGTTAAGGGATTGTCCAAATGAGTCTGGCCTGTGAGCACATCTATGAGAGGTTAACCTGATTTTTCATCAAATGGGGGAAGGCTCAGGCCAAGGTGTGGGCGGGGGGCACCATCCTTGTGTTTATACACCTGGGCTGTATAAGAAAGCTGAATAAACATGAGTCTGCAACTGAGACAGCAAACAGTGCCCTTTCATGGTTTCTTCAAGTTCCCACACAGATATTTTTAATAATGGGCTGTAACCTGGAAGTACAAGTCAAATAACCCCTTTTCTCCCCAAAGTTGCTTTTGGTCTGGTGTCTGTTATAGGGATGGAAATTTAACCAGGACATTAATTTTTTTATTAATTATTCTTATTTTTATTAATTACAGTTTATTCACTTTGTATCTCCCCTGTCCCTCCCCCCTCCCCCTCTATCTCCCTTCTTCTCCCCCCCAATCCCACTCTCCCTCTTCCACACCCATGTCCCTCTCCCAGTCTACTGAAAAGGTCCTTCTTCCCTTCCCTCTGACCCTAGTCTATCAGGTCTCATCAGGAGTGGCTGCATTGTCTTCTTTTGTGGCTTGGTAAGGATGCTCCTCCCTCAGGGGAAGGTGATCAAAGAGCAGGACAATCAGTTCATGTCAGAGACAGTCCTTGTCCCCATTACTATGGAGGCCACCTGAACTGCCATAGGTTACCTCTGTGCAGGGGTTCCAGGCCATCTCCACGAGTGGTCCCTGGCTGGAGTATCAGTTTTAGAAAAGACCCCTGTGCCCAGATTTTTTTGGTTCTCTTGCTGTCCTTGTGGGGCTACTATCCTCTCCAGGTCTTACTATCTGCCACTTTTTCGTAAGATTCCCTGCACTCTCCCAAAAGTTTGGCTATAAGTCTCAACATCTGCCTCGATACCCTGCAGGGTAGAGCCTTCCAGAGGCCCTCTGTGGTAGGTTCTTGTCCTGTTCCCTGTTTTCTCCCTCCTCTGATGCCCATCCTCTTTGCCTTTCTGAATGGGGATTGAGCATCTTAGCCAGAGTCTTCCTTCCTTATTAGCTTCCTTAGGTGTACAGATTTTAGTATGTTTATCCTATATTATATGTCTATATGAGTGAGTATATACCCTGTGTGTCTTTCTACTTCTGGGATATCTTACTCAGGATGATCTTTTCCAGTTCCCACTATTTCCCTGCAAATTTCATGATTTCCTTGGTTTTTTTTTATCTCTGAGTAATATTCCATTGTGTAGATATACAATTTCTGTATCCATTCCTCAACTGAAGGGCATCTAGGCTGTTTCCAGCTTCTGGCTATTACAAATAAAGCTGCTACAAACACGGTTGAGCAAATGTCTTTGTTGTACACACTTGAGCATCTTTTGGATATATGCCTATCAGTGGTATAGCTAAATCTTGAGGAAGCGCTATTCCTAATTGTCTGAGAAAGCGCCAGATTGATTTCTAGAGTGGTTGTACAAGTTTACACCCACCAGCAGTGGAGGAGGGTTCCCCTTTCTCCACACCCTCTCCAGCATGTGTTGTCACTTGCATTATTCATCTTAGCCATTCTGATGGGTGTAAGGTGAAATCTCAGGGTCATTTTGATTTGCACTTCCCTGATGACTAAGGACGTTGAACATTTCTCTAAGTGTTTCTCTGCCATTCAGTATTCCTCTATTGAGAATTATCTGTTTAGCTCTCTACCCCATTTTTTAATTGGATTACTTGATTTGTTGCTGTTTAACTTCTTTAGTTCTTTATATATACTGGATATTAGCCCTCTGTCAGATATAGGGTTGGTGAAGATCCATTCCCAATCTGTAGGCAGTTGTTTTGGTTTTGATGACAGTGTCATTTGCTTTACAGAAGATTTTCAGTTTCATGAGGTCCCATTTATTGATTGTTGCTCTTAGAGCCTGTGCTGTTGGTGTTCTGTTCAGGAAGTTGTCTCCTGTGCCAATGAGTTTAAGGCTCTTCCCCACTTTTTCTTCTAGCCAATTGAATGTGTCTGGTTTTATGTTGAGGTCTTTGATCCACTTGAAATTTAGTTTTGTGCAGGGTGATAAGTATGGATCTATTTACATTTTTCTACTTGTAGACATCCAGTTAGACCAGTGCCATTTATTGAAGACGCTATTTTTTTTCCATTGTATGGTTTTGGCATCTTTGTTAAAAATCAGGTGTCTATTAGTGTGTGGGTTTATTTCTGGGTCTTCTATTCGGTTCCATTGATCCACCATTCTGTTTCTATGCCAGTACCGTGCAGTTTTTATTACTGTTGCTCTATAGTACAGCCTGAGATCAGGGATGGAGATACCTCCTGAAGATCTTTTATTATAGAAGACTGTTTTAGCAATTCTGGGCTTCTTGTTGTTCCATATGAAGGTGAGAATTTTTCTTTCAAGGTCTGTAAAGAATTGTGTCAGTAATTTGATGAGAATTACATTGAATCTGTAGATTGCTTTTGGTAAGATGGCCATTTTTACTATGTTAATCCTGCCAAGCCATGAGCATGGGAGATCTTTCCATCTTCTGATATCTTCTTCTAATTCTTTCTTCAGAGACTGGAAATTGTTTCCATACAAGTCTTTAAGAAAGTCTTTTAAGAAAGGAGAAATACAGGAATTTTAAAAGTTTAGTTAAAAAAACAATTTGTTAGACTTTATAAGCTGAGTTTTTAATCTAAGACATGTTAGTTTCTTTCAAAGCTGAGTTCTTTGGGTTTAGTTGGACTTAGAGCTTTTAGATAACTGATTATTGTGCATTTATTTTATGGTCTTTCAGGATTATTCTCACCAATGAGAGTGATAGCTATAGAAATATAGCTTTTCCTGCCCATCAGCTATATAAATGTAAAATATTTAAGAACAGGGGGAAAGACCTCTAGATATTGGTTAATATAAGATTGCATATGTCTTGACTTGTCCTAAATATATATGATGACACCAAGATAAACACCTTATTGTTCACATAAAGGTCAAAGTCACACAGATTATCAGTTTAAAACAATGTCACAAAGAGTATTATTCAGTACTGTGTAGTTTCTCAGAATTTATAGTGGAAACCTCTGGTTTGGGAACTTTTGTTTCTTTTGTTCACCAACACAGGCCTTTGCTTAATCTTAGGTAAGTGACTGTCTTTGTTTTATCTCATTTGGTATTTCCTTTACCTCTGATCATACCAGTCCTGAAAACAATTCTTTGTCTGATGTGGTTTAACTTGTAATGGGGGAGAATAAGGGAGAAAGCAGGTAAGTATTTGATAGTTACTTAAAATACTGTTTATCTCCTTCTATTATGCACTAGGAACTGAATTCCAATAAAGGCATACCTATTTTAAAGATTCTTCAAGACTGATTGACTAGTTAGAACTACCTGATTACAGAGAGTTGAAATGTTGCAGATTCACTGCCAAAACATCTTTGGCTGTTTTTAGCCTCTTTTAAAAACCATCATGTCCACCTCCATTATGTACCTAACAACCAAGTAAAATATTTTGGAGTGGACTGAAAGATCACTAACCCCAAAGCTAAGATTGTCATAAAATGTACCCTCTGAACCCAACGCAATAATTTCCTTCCTTTGCTGAACCTAACTGTTGCTCCTTCCAATATATTTGGGGAAAAAAATACTTGGTTTTTATGACTGTTTTTTTAAGACTTTTCTGCAGACCTGAAGACCATACTTTGAGAACTACTGCTCTCCGTATGCCATTCACAACCATATGGCAATTGGCTCGAGCTAGAGAAAAGCAGAAATGACATATCTGCTCTTCAGTTAGTGATTGGACAATGAAATCGGAGTCCACTGACACAATGGAATACCATTTAGCTGTAAGAAAAAATGAAATCATAAAGATTGAAGGTATGTTTGAAAGTGTACAAAACTAGAACATACTATCCTGAGGTGATCTGAACCCCAAAAGACAAAAGTCACACACATACATATATACTTCTTTTGAGATGTTTCACAACTTGGGGCAATAAAGCTCCCTCTGAGAGCTATGAAGTATCTAACAGAAATCCCATTACCAAGCATTCATGACAAATCTCCCTTGAGTTGTTGGTAACAATACAGTCCTATTGTCATTGTCATTGTCATTGCTTGTCTCCCAGAATTAGAAGATGAGGCCTTATTGCTGAAGATATGGTGACTGTTGGACAAAGGAATTAGACTACTAGAACTGGAAATTAGCCGAAAGCTTCATCCCTGAGAACTGGTTCTCATAAGATCAGAAGGTGTCATGCAAGGAAGAGAATGGTCTTTACTCCTAACCATAGGATGTAACACCTGTAACCACGATGAGGACTGCTGGGAACATGCCAGTCAGCAAGCCAACAATGATGGAGACAATCTCAGAGCCTCCCCACCCCTAGAAAAAGAGTTTCAAGACTTCCGAGAAAGAGAGAATTAATCTACCCCACGGATATGTCCTCTCGTTGGTTGTCTTATAGTAAGCAGCTAGCCCTAGAATCATATGCATGCAGGTAACACTGAAGAGACTCAGTAGGTTACATTTACATATGCATTGTATATGCACATGTAACAGCCATGATTAAGGAAGAGGACACTGACTTTGAAAAAAAAGAGGAGGGCGGTGGACCACAGTGCGTTAGTATGCAGAAGAAAGCATGTAGTCGAGGAGGAAGGACTCCAATAATAGCATGGAAAAGCCCAAATGAAGAATAAAAGCTCCATCGTAGTATCGAATTCTCCAGTCCAATTACCTAAAATATAGCTCGACAATTGTTTAGACAGATTTGCAGCGCAGGAAAAATTCTCATGTTGTATGCTAGTGACACAAAGTCCAGCATACTTTCATTGACAGCCAGGTTGAGCAATTTGCCATAGGGTATCAATTTGCTCCTGCAAGAGGTCAATCCTCTGATTGACCACCATCAAGCTTCCTTTTAGTTGAGCATTAATTCCTTTATGTACAACTAAGGCATGAGCTACATTGGCTCAATGATTATTCAGGGTCTGAGCAGTCTGCCCAGTATGACTCATGGAGAATGCCCTGGTGGTAGCTCCAACAGCCGTCAATGAGATGGTAGTAACAATGGTGGCTGTAGTTCCAAGATCCCTTTTCTGTCTGAAGAGAGTCATAGCGCGAGGGGCATCAATGGGCACAGGTACCCAGTGAGGCATGCGAGTAACCAGGGCATACCTAACTTTACTAGCATTGGGGTTTAAAAAAAAGCGAATATCATTACCACAATTACTTGGCTCTATCTGGCTAATAATGCATAAAAATGGGGGATATAGACAAACAGGTGTGGGCTTATAGGAAATATTATGAGAAGCCTTAACCCCTCGTTGGAACATCCTGCGTCAGTTCTAGAACTATACCATAAAAAGCTAAAATGATACGCTCAGGATGCGAGGCTAAGCACTGCACTCAGGGTCAGCCGCTTTGGACCCAGAGAAGAGCATGTCTGATTGCATGCGGGTTGATGCCCCAGGTCCCGCCTCTGAGAAAAAGGTATTGGACGGGTCCGATGCTCTTTGGGTGGATGACACCTAAATGAACATCTGTACAAAGTCCCAATTTATTTCTAATATCAGAGATCAGACCTCTACTCTTGCCTGATGCATCTAAAACAAAAAGGGGGAACTGTAGAGAGCTGCGGAATGCTATGCCTTAAAGATGGAGCTGGTTTCCGCCTTCCACCTTCCCGATGGTGAGTGCTCTCTGTCAGGAACAACTCCACATTTGGCTAAGGCCGAGGATCTGGCTTGCTTCCATGTATGTGGACCTATCTGCATTGCCCACGTGGCACACCTGGGTTGGCTACCCAGAGGCTATTTAAGCTGTGGGCTGGCTTTCCCCGGGGTCCGAGGATTGTTCAATGTTCCTGAATAAACTGCATTGAAAAAAAAAAAAAAAAAATAATTAAATTAAAAACAAAAAAAAAAAAACAAAAAAAAAAAAAAAAAAAAAAAAAGAATAAAAGCAAGTACTATGGGATTATGTATGGAAGGTAGACCAAATGAAGAAGATTAAGGAGGATGGCATTGAATGGGAGATGGATGGTGAGGATATTGAGACAGTATAAGGAAATCATCTGCCTGGCCCAAGGTAAATAAGGCAATTATAAATCTAAAAGGTATCTATGTCTTATTATTTTTGATAGCAGGTTAAACAATACTGGCATAATAATCATAGGGCTAATAACAAATATAATATAGTAGAACACCATTATTCTTTTACAACAACAGAACACAGGGGAATATGGGAAGGTAAGAAAGATGAAAGGGGGAGGAGGGGAAAGTTATGTAATTCCATTGTAATTAAATTTAAAGGTGAGTTGCCCTGCAGTCACCATTTCCCTAAAATTCCATTGTAATTAAACAGAAAAGATGAGTTGCCTTTCACTCCCCATTTCTTCCACTACAGGAAGAAAATAAAATAAATAAAAGCTGGTTTTGTAGTAGAAGGATGCTGAAGGCAGGCTGAGGCACCAAAAGGGTCACAGCACTTTTCCAAGGTAATAGTGTTTATGGTTTAAACTCTGTATCTAATGGCTTTCTATAAAATAAAAGATGGCTAAAATTAAAGTAAATGTGTGTGTGTATCTGTGTGTGTGTGTGTGTTGGATAAGTACACTTCCCCCCATTTACCAAAGTGTAAGCAAATACATTTCCTTATTTCTTAACCAGAAGTAGCAAGTTTATGGGCCTAAGTGAAGAAACAGCCCTGCAGGGACAGTTTATGACAGTTCTGCAGTAAAACTCATTGCTGGTGATGAAGGTGAAAATCACTTTCCCCAGATGTGTTTATTTGATTA
Organism: Meriones unguiculatus; assembly: GCF_030254825.1. Classification (NCBI taxonomy): domain Eukaryota; kingdom Metazoa; phylum Chordata; class Mammalia; order Rodentia; family Muridae; genus Meriones; species Meriones unguiculatus. The sequence continues at coordinate 138,516,883 of NC_083352.1, read as the reverse complement.
TTTCTTTTTCTTTGATAGTCCTCCTCAGAGTTCAAAGATATGTTTCTGTCTCCAGCAAGTTAACCAACTTCTCTGTTAGGTGAGCCAGACTCCCTAAGCAGCATATAACAGATGACTCAAAACTATTCTGTCATTTATCTTAGCATTGGGCCTGGATGAATGAATTAGGAAATCTGCAAACAAGGTAATTAGCCAAGACAAATATCCTTTAGCAAGCTCTGTCATCACCACACTGTGCTCCCAGATCACAAGCTTCCTGGGCCAGATGGTAAAGGAGAGGGGCAAGAACAAACCTACAGGTTGGTGGGATCTGACCGGCAATGGGCACCTTCTTCCATTTTCCTTTTCTAAAAGAGGACACACTCTTCATACTCCATTTCCCATCTAGAGGCTACAAGAGCCTCAACTTTCTGTAGATATTTCAGAAAGTATTGACAGCTCTCAATATCAGAGCCCCAGGCACATTTTCTTTGTATAAGAAATAGATCTATTAAGAATCTTCCTTTGGATTATTAGCCTTTTTAGAAGAGGTATCATATTTTAAATTATTCTTACAAGTGTTGTTTTAAGTTATTTTGCATGCATTCTTGGCAATATTATTTACTTTTAGTCAGTTAGCGTTACAGGACTTTTACTATGTATAATGTTCCATAGAGAACATAGAGAATTATGAAAGACTTGAGATAATTCTTATGTGTAGCCTGATAGAGTAAGCCTGTTATTTTAGCTACTCCAGAGATTTAGGTAAGACAATGGTGAATTCAAGGCCTGACTGGGCTACAAAGTAGGTACAAGGCCAGCCTGAGCCCAAAGTAAATAAGGCAATTATAAATCTAACAGGTATCTGTCTTATTATTTTTGATAGCAGGTTAAACAATACTGACATAATAATGAGCAAATAATGATAATAATACTGACAAATAATACTGAGCAAAGTGAAAGTCCATTTCTAAATAAATAAATAAATAACATAAAAAACAAGGTGGGGGATTGGTTAATTCAGGGGTAGATTACTGGCTAGTACATGTGAGGATGAGAGTTCAGTCCCCAGTAACACAAAAGCAAGAAAAGAAGGAAAGGGGAAGGATGGAGAGAAGGAGAAGAGGGAGAGAAGAGGAGATAGAGGACAATTAGGGTAAAAGGCACATGAAAAGCATCATGGTGGACACAGCCTAGCATAGATGATGTCCATTAAGGGTCTCTTAGGCATGCGAGTCATCTCTGCAGCAATCTGCAGCTCAGTGATGAGGAGTTTCTGAGGAAAGAAGGTCTTTCTTATGTAGTCAGCATCTATGAGAGTGACTGAAAAATGGTACTATTTCATGTTTCATGGGTGTGACACTCTGAGTTACAAGCCAGAAGGTAAGATCTGCCTATCCTTAGACTGAGTATCATGGGCAAGAGGATAGGATAATTCACAGGAGTGCTCAGGCTCTGAGATACACTCTTTATCTAAGAAGACTTCCCGTGTGCAGGGTGCAGCCTCAACAAACTACAGTGAAGACAAGTGTACCTGGAACTCTGAAACCATGTTCATGGAGTAGAGAATTCTTTAAAATGTAGGAGAAATGTAACAGTGAAAGTTCGCTGTTTGCATGGATCAACTGTTTGTTGCCCTGTAACAAGGCTGCATAGCAGCCAGAGTTCCTGTCCTTGCTCTGTAGATGAGCAGAGATCAGAGAAAAGGTACCTTTCTGCTCTGCACCACAGGACTATGTTGTCTGGGGTAGGTTGAAACACAACCATGTATACACAAGATATGGGTTGGTAATCACTGCCGTGGACCATGAATCCAAGCTGTAGCCTCCCAGTCGCATGTCAAGGATTATTAACTTGAAATCATTTAGTTTACCTAGCATTCTGTTGAACTATGGGTTCTGCTGCACCCATGGCTAAGGCTGAAAGTCAGAAGTTTTCAGTAGTAGTGTATGAAAAAAACAATGTTTCTTTGATTATACGATATTGGTGGCTGGTTTGGGTAAACACAGGAGATAAAAGTTGACACATTAGAGAAAAAATAAGCCATCTGAATTGAGAAAAAAGTCCTTGGGACTGAGCAAATTATAAAATTTCCTCTGGATTTGAGCTAGTGTACAAAAACAGAGCTGGAGAGATGGCTCAGCAGTTAAAACTACATACCATTCTTGCTGAGGACCTGAGTTCAGTTTCCTGCACCCATTTCAGGGAGCACACAACCATCTGTAGCTGTAGCTTCTGTAGTCCACAAGTACCAGCACACACCTGCACATGCATGCACACACACACACACACACACACACACTAAAATAAAATACTTTTTTAGAAGAAAGTGAAACAGGATAAACTAAAGAGATATAAAAAGAAAAGAAGTAAGTCTCTCACTTCTGGCTCTGGTTTACCTCTCTCACTGGCCTTCAACTTAACATGAGACAGTAGTCTCCATTCTGTGAGATATTTTAAATAAGTGTTATAGCTGTTAATTAACCTCACTACAGGCCAAAATGTATATGATCTTTGAGCATAATCTTACTGCTTTCTCATCTATAAACTTGCATTTTTTTCTGAGAAAATTTCACACACAAAATTACAGACCATATTTACAGTCAAAACAAGTATCTTGACCTCCATTTTGTATGGTAAGGACCCCTCTGACCTTTAGTTGGTTGTTTTCATCATTTCTACATTCCTTTCTTATCTGTCCACATGCATGAAACACCTCATCAATCAATGTTTAATCTCAGTACCAAAGAAGATTTTGTACAATATTTCTTCAAGTGCAGCCTATTTCATCTTCAAAATTCAGAAATATTTATCTCCTGTGAGCAGTGCTACTCCACAAGCCACTGAAGCCATAGATGTTTGCTGTTCTTTACAAATGCTGGTATGATTCCTTCCTAAGATTTGCCTACAATAGAAGGCCTCTAAAAGACTCTACCCAGCAGGGTATTGAAGCAGACGCTTAGACTCATAGCCAAACTTTGGGCAGAGTGCAGGGAATCTTATGAAAGAAGGGGGAGATAGAAAGACCTGGAAGGGACAGGAGCTCCATAAAGAGACCTACAGAACCAAAATATCTGTGCCCAGAGGTCTTTGCAACCAAGGACTGTTCATGGAGATAACCTAGACTCCTTGTACAGATGTAGCCCATGGTAGCATCTAGGATACACTAGAGTAAGGGGAACAGGGACTGTCTCTGACATGAACTCAGTGCTGACTCTTTGATCACCTTCCCCTGAGAGGGGAGCAGCCTTACCAGGCCACAAAGGAAGACAATCTATCCAGTCCTGATGAGACTTGATGGGCTACAGTCAGATGGAAGGGAAGGAGGACTGCCCATATCAGTGGACTGGAGGAGGGGCATAGAAGGGAGAAGAGGGAGGGAGGGATTAGGGAGAGGATGAGGGAGGGGGCTACAGCTGGGATACAAAGTAAAAACATTGTAATGATCCAAAAATAAATTTTAAAAATTATGTTAAATTTTTCTACTTTTCCTGGAGTATATACTAGTGTCATTTTTTGTTTAATTTTTTAGTTCATAACATAATTATGTCATTTCTTCCTTCCCTTTCCTCCCTTCAAACCTTAGCGCACACCTCTCTTTGCTCTCATTCACATTCATGGCCTCTTTTCTCACTAATTGCTGTTGCATGCATATACGTATAGGGGTTTACTGATATAGTCCCAAATATACCTTGCTCCATCTGTATGGTGTTATGCGTAAGTGTGTAAGTGTGCTGGTGTGAGCCGATCCGTGTGCTCTTCTCTGGAGAGAACTGTTTCCTCCACTTTCAAGGTGCCTCAGCTGCCTGTGGCGTTCTCTGCAGGGCTGTTGCCCGTGGCCTTTAGCCATCTACCTTGTCTCAAGGGCGTGCGCTTGTGTCTCTCCGATGCTTGTTTTTACAATTAAGCATGTACTCGTTTCCTCAGTTAACCCACACTTTCCACTCGAAAGTTCTTTACCACTCTATGCATCAAGATCATGGCTGAGCCTGAGCAGAGGCCTAAGCACCCCACGCTGGCAGGGTTAAACTCCATTTCCTTTAAGTACCGTCATCTGCCGAACCCATCACTATGCATGTCAGGCCCAGTGGCTTTTGCTATGAAGAGCATTATTTTAACAGTGGAGCTCTTAATGCCCTCAGCACACATTTCCAAGGGGTTCCTACAGGGGAAGAAGCTGCCAAGGACAAGCAACCCACGGCCACACCAACACCAGAAGCTTTACATTGTTTGAAAATGCTAAATATGCTAGGCAGATTCTGATACAGGGAGAAAAACTACAAATATAGGTAATATTTGTTCAATATTAAATAAGATACAAGTAACATAAGCACAATTTCCAAAGGAAGAAATATATTGATCAACAAAAAAGAAAAAAGGTTTATAATGCAAGAGAAATATGAACAATAAATTATAACAGACATAAAATATTAGAATAATATAAAGAAAAATAAGGCAACCGTGACCAGAAGCATATAAGATGAGAGTGTAATTTTGATAATACAGGGAATTCTCCATTAAGGACCTGACTAAGCTGACCCTTGAGCTGCATTAAAGGGAGTTACAACCAAAATGAAGCAAAGCTTATCCACTACCACTTATCCAAGCTGCCACTCAAAAGTTAAAGAAAAAAACATATGTACTAAAGTTTTGAGAGTGAGTTCAAGCTCAGAGTAGTCAGTGGAGGTTTTAAAAAGCACTATTCAGAGACAATATTCTCAGAATAGAGAAAATGCAGAGTCAAAACAGAAAGTTTCCCTGATGGAATCAAAGCTCAGGAGGCCCAAGAACACATTGGCCTATGCTTGGCACATGAGACACTTTCCCATTCAAAGCAAATGTTCAAGAACACAGTCAACTTGGCCCTAAATTGCAATGCTAAAAGTCGGGTAATTTCAAATGTGAAAGAGCAATAAAGCAGCATGTGGGAAAGGCAGCTAGGTCACAGAATAGGAAATTATCAGTAAAGACAGAAAAACTGTCTCTATTGTATTTATGTGAAATGTTTTTAACTTAAAATAATTGAAGATTTAAAAAACAATTATGAAACTTACTTTTGGATAAAAATTTAGATATACAATGCAATGCAAGTATGGTGTTAAAGCAGGAATTAAACATTAATACAAAGAACATAAAATAAGCCTTTATTCTTCAACAGTTAAGTAAAGAAAAAAATGCCTTAGAAATGGCATGGATGAGTTGCTAAGCACAGGCTGTTTAAACAGCACTATGAGAGAGAGTTAGCGACAGAGAGAAACGGAGCACACAGAGTGCAAATTGACGGGTGCTGAGTGACACACTGACCTGAACCTTTGGCACTAGGAATGAGAGTATTTTGTCATATAGCAGGAAAACATATTACAAGAGTGTGCTGTGTCAAAGGAACACACCACCAGTGTTCAAAAGCAGCTTTGTCAACTTAGCAATAAAATACCACAGCATGTCTGATTGTTGTCCACCCTTATATGTGTCTGGAGAAACTCTCACATTGGAAAAAAGAAAACAAACAAACAAAAAAAGCCAGTAGGTTTTTTTTTTTTTTCTGTTCAAAAACAAACAGCAAATCCTCAAAGTATATTACCTGTATAAAAGAAGGATGAAGAATCATAGTTTACAGAGGTCCAAACACAAGGGAGTGAGGGAAGTGAGAGCACGCCTCTGACGCCACCTTCAGAGGGTACCCAGGAGCCGTTTTGTCATCACTGACACTAAACAAAGCTGCAGAATTCAGCTCTAGATACTTGAAGAAGTCGTATTGATAATTCAGCAATAAAGCAAGGGTTTTCTCATCCAGAGTGTAGAGTCCGGCATTGCTCTTACTCCTACAAATGACCTCAGGAAACATGGCATTCCACATACCTGAGACATGGTTTTGTAGGAGGAACTAGAATGCCAGCGTGCTGTGGGCTCTCTAACCTGCAGAGTAGATGAGCGCCCAACACGACATCAAAGTACTCTTGTATCCTTGCAACAACTTCATTAACAGCATACTCAAGTATCTGTGTTTCCTCTAGACCTCTTATAATTTGCATAGGCCTCTGGAAAGGAAATCACATTCTTCCAAGCAGAAAGGAAAACGGTTGAGATAATGAATTTTTAGTCACCAACAAGCATGCGTTTATCTTTTCAGGAATCTATAACTTTAACTTTGCTCGTGAATGTTTCTTTCAAGGTTGTACCAACCTGGCCCTTTCCTCACATGAGGCAGGGTTGCCTCATTGGTACTTCTTACATCTCCATTTCCTGATGTTTTCTCCTTGTCCTTCTTTCTTTTGTGTCTCCCCCCCCCCCTTTTTTTCTGTTACAGACTACATGTCTTCTTTCCCGGAACAGCCCATCTCATCTTGCCCTCTGTAAACTGCTCCTAAAGGGCCTGTTTCTACACTTATTTGCACACTCTGCTTTCTATAATAAAGTGGATGATTCTAACCACAGTAAGACATAAAGCATTTCACTTATTTGTCCTTTATGTCAATTTGACATACTTTGCTTCATACTTACGTCTATGAAAGGACAATATTTTGGGATTTGCTTGAGCATCATTTATAATTGATTCACCACCTGCTCCCTTTCCCTCCACCCTGATTCTGCTACTTGTTTTTAAATGAATGTTAAATTTTAGAATAGTTATAAGTCTACAGAAAAGTTGGTAAATCAGTACAGAATTTCTATATACCATACCCAGGTTCTCCATACTTCTATAAACCATATATAGTTTATATTTCTATAAACCATACCGGGTGTCAATATCGTCCATTAGTGTAGTCATTTCTATACACAGCAAGAGTACACATGGTTCCTGAAGTCTGATTTATTCATTTCTGTTATCTGTGCCAGAATCACCCCGAGGCACCAGGCCATCACATCTTTTTAGACCCATTTTGGCTCTGACACATTAGTATACTTCCAGAATTTCTGACAATCTTGATGTTTTTCAGGGTTATTGACCATGTATTTTGTAGACTTTTGCTCCACTGGATTTCTTCTGACTTACTTACTATTAGAGTGAGGCAACAAATTGAGAGGAAAGATTTCATTTCTAGTGAGGCTGTGAAGTTAGAGAGAACTGACGTGCCTAAAGTGCCACTTTCCCCACGTATCAGCATGGTCAATACCTTCCATGCTGATGCTCCGCGGCTGGGTATTTTTTGTTGGGTTTCTCTTATTCTCTTACTCCGCCAACCACACACTCTACACTTCTGAAGAAATCACTACGCACAGCTGTAGGTTGAGCTGTTGCACCTAACCTACTTTATTTAGTTTTCCTAAGCACTTCACCTCCCTCCTTCCACCCACTGAGCAGAAGTATGGGAGAAAGGAGGTCGATTAGGTAAAGTTGTGGACGTTTTTAGAAGTAGTTTCTCGGGGTGAGCCCACTCTTCACTGTCCGGATACCAGGAGTCCAGGCCAGGCCAACACCAAGCAGCAACAGGAACCAGCACGATTCAGAAAGCCAAAGGAGTAGGTGAAAGAGGCAAGACTCAGTTGGATTGCCCTGAGGTTTTTTCCCCCTATATGAATTAGTATGACTTTATTTTTATTATTATGTTATTTCTTACAATTTATTCATTCTATATCCAGATTGTAGCTGCCTCTCTCAACTCCTCCTGGCCCCATCCTCTCTCCCTCTCCCCTCCCCATCCTCTTCCCCTAGTCCACTGAAAGGGGGAGTCCTCCTCCCCTGTTATTTGCCCCTAGCTTATCAAGTCTCATCAAAACTTCCTTAATCCTCTTCTTCTGTGGCCTGGCAAGGCCACATCACCAGGGGAAAGTGATCAAAGAGCATGCAACCGAGTTCATGACAAAGGCAGCCCCTATTCCCCTCCCTTGGGAACTCACATGGAGACTGAGTTCCCTCTCAGCTACATGGGAGCAGGTGGTCTAGGTCCTCTCCATGCGTGGTCTTTGGTTAGTGCATCAGTCTCTGTAGGACACCCTCGGCTCAGATTTTTTAGCTTTGTTGGTTTCCTTACTAAAATCTACAGGCCTAAAGGAGCTAAACAACAAGGAGGACCCTAGGAAGGATGCTTAATTCTCATTCACTAGGGAAAACAGGATAGACGCCAGAAGTGCTAGAAGAGAGGAAACAGGATGGGAGCCTACTATAGAGGGTTCTCTGAAAGTCTTTACCCAACAGGGGATCCAAGCAGGTGCTGAGACTCCCAGCCAAACTTTGGGCAGAGAGCAGGGAGTCTTCTGGAATAAGGGTGGATAGAAGGACATGGAGGGACCCGGAGCCCAACGAGGAGACCCGAGAAATTCTCTGGAACATTTCTCTCTGCAAAGTCAAGTGCTGAAGCACAAAGACCAGCGCAGGGATATTAACCTAAAAGCGATGCTGTACTGTCCCTGGGTTTCTGTATAGCTCTTTTCTTCAGAGTCCACCCACGGATTTCTCAGCTGACCAAAGTCATGCCCCTCACACAAGACAGCTCACAGCAAAACATCACATGCCTCCCACAAGCCAGCCTCCAACAGAACGCCATTTTCCCTTTCACAAGATAGCTTCTAGTGAAACATCACATAACTCAACTGAGTCTTCAAAAAAATCCAGAAACTTTCACTTCACGCATCTCAAACCAAGGGGGGGAATGATGCTCCCAGTCCTCCTTCAGCTTAAGCAACCAGAACTAACTCCTTTCCAGACTTTGTCTGCCCTGGAGATATCACTTGTGCAATCTTTTATTTTTAACAAATGAGGCCTCAGAGATACTCATTTTACACTTTAAATTATAATAAAATGTTTACTTTTTTAACTTTGCTACTCACTTTTTTAGACTTGTCCATTAAGATCTAATTAAGTTGACTCTTAAATATGTTCCTGTGATATAAGCTCGTCATAGTAAAGTATCTTCCTGAGTGCTTCGTTACTTTGTGGTAGTGGTGACACAGTCAGTCAGAAGTATAATGAGTTCAAGTTCTTCATAGTATGTTTCTGTCCAGCCATGGACACAGAGAAAAACCTTGGCTCAAAGCAAAACAAAACAAAACAGAACCCAGACCCTACATGGTAAATTTTCTCGCTGATACCATGGCATCATTGTATCTAGACATAAAAACTTATATATGCATGCATAGGAGTAGACATATATCTGTATTAAGCAGAACATGAGCTGCTGCTGATGTCTAATTAATTAATTACCTTCTGTCCTTCACTGCTGCTTATTGAGATTCTTTTACTCGCCAACTCTAAACCATGTTTCTGCTGTCTACTGTAAGTCCCAATTTGGTTTGCATGCATGCTGCCATCAGAATGCAGTGCTGCAAACTCATGAAAATAGTTTCTTCGGTTGGGGTACAGCGGCTTTGTATGTGTACTTTCTTTCCCGTTACCTTTACAGATGCTTCCCGTTCCTCGGTGTCCTGAGTGCAGAATCTTTTCTTCTGCCCTGTTTAATGAGGTGGTTTTGTGCACCATAATTTAGGTCATTTTGTCTCATAATTCATTCTATCCTGGCCCTTCCTAATTTTTAAGTGACTTTTTACATTTGAATATACTAATACTTATTCTTTTTGTGATAATGTTTATGGAAATTTATGCATCTACCATTATATTATAAGACAGAAAATTCTACTGCCCTGAAGAAATTTCTGATTTATCAATCAGACTCTTCCCCTACTCTCTCCAGTCCTGAAAACCACTGATGTTTTTGTCATTGCTATGATGCTGGCTTTCCCAAAACATTATGTAGTTGGAGTTATGCAATATATGTAGTCTTTGGCTAGCTTTTCCACATAGGAATATACATTTTAAGCCCTCCCAGTCCTTTTTGTGGCTTTATCACTCACTTATCACTGAATAATATTCTCTGGTAGAGATAATCTATGGATTGTTTATCTAGTCACATGTTAAAAGACATTTTGATTGCTTATAAATTTCCGTGATTTCATAATTACAAAACTGTTGCAAACTATAATGCTTTTATTGGGATAATGTGTTGAAATCATATAGGCAAAAAGTACCTAGGGGCATGATGGCTGACGCACTTGGTAAGATTGTATTTACTTCTAAAAGCAGCTGCTGGTCTGTGAATGAAGTAGCTGTACCGTTTGTATTTCCAGAAACAACGGATGAGAGCTTTTGTTCCTCCACATTCTTGTCAGTAATTAGTGTTAGAACATTGAAATTTTGTCTTTATAAAGCAATTCACATTAGGTGTAGAGTAATGTTTCAGCTCTGTTTTAATTTGAAAATTCCCTAGTTAGAAATTATGTAGAGAAAGTCATGTGCTAACTTGCCATTCTTTGTGACAAACTGTCTCTTTAGGTAATTTGCCCATTTAAATACATTGTGTTCTTTATGAGTTTTCTCAGTTCCTTAAACATTTTGCATAAGTTCATTAACAGATATGATTTTGCAGAAATTTCCCACTCATGCTATGTTTGCATTTATCATGTCTTTTGCACAGCAGACATGGCAGCTTATTGATAAATTCCAGAGTGTTGATTTTTTCATGTACTGTGCTATTGGTGATTTCTTTAAAAGACATCACAAATTTAAGCCATATACATTTTCTTCTTGATCTGTACATTATGGAAAGATAGTAATGATGTTTTTAACACAAATAGATTTGTCCTCCACTTTTTAGTCTATAATGTACTGATACTTTACTCTCCAGTATATACACATCAAGATTGTCTCTGTGTGTGTGTGTTCATGTAAGAAATTCTTTTTCCTTATGCAGTGTTTATCTTTGTACCTTTCCAGCTTTCTCTGGATCACCACTGTACTTTCTTCATCTTTTCAATTTTGAGAATTTCAATCTTTTCTAATTCTTGATACTGTTTTCACACAAATACAGTACACAGGTCTTAAAGTAACATTAATTTTTAATGCATGTTTAAGTAAAATGTTTTTTGTTTGTTTGTTTGTTTGCTTATACTGATTAATGGCTTCCGGTGGGCCAGATGAAGGAGATGAGCTATGTGGTCACATACATAGCACAGACACAGTCATTAGGAATGAATATGGCTCATGTCTTTGTTGTTCAAATTTGTCTAACATTAATGTTAAATTGAATGAATATTTGCCAAATGTCAATTCAGCTAACATTTGCAGGTCTTATAAAAATACTGTTGTAGTTTAAATGTGTAATTATTGATCCTTTTAAACAAAAGTCACACTGTCTTCTCAGACAGAACTAAAAAGCAGGGGCTGGACTCTTCTTCACCCAAGAAGCATTGGCTAAGAACATGATACCTCAGTGTACTTGACTGTAGTGTGCATTTGTGTTTATATACTTTTAAGATTTTTTTAATTTTTATTTTCTCTTTTTACATACTGTCATGGCTAGCTTCACTTATCAACTTGACCCAGCTGGCAAGAGAGAGTTTTTGTTGAGGAACTGTCTACATCTCATTGGCCTGTGTGCATACAATGGGGTATTTCTTGATTGCTAATTGATGAAGGCTGGCTTACCCTACTGTGGGCAAGATCATCCTGGCATGTAGAATATAATAAAATTGTCTGAACAAACTAGGAAAAGCAAGAAAGTTAGCAGCATTGCCCTATGATCTCTGCTCTTTCTTGCTGCAGGTTACCGCCTTGAGTGCCTCCCTGATTTCTTTCACTGATGAACTGGAACATGGAGTATGGAATATGAAATAAACCCTTTCCTGCTGTGGGCCATGCTGTTTATCACAGGACAGAAGAGAATACAGAATATACACATTTGTTTGCTTGTTTTTGCATTTTGAAGTCTTTCAATGTTATCTTAGTTTGCGCACTTTTGTACTTTCAGCGTCTGTGCTATGTTGCAGCTCCTGCCTTGAGTAATACACTTACACCTTTTCTCCATTTTTTCTCTAATGCTTTCCTTATCATTAACCCAGACGCTTCCTTCTTTTTCTTTTAAATTATGTTCACATATGCGCATATACATGGAATGTGCACATATGAGTATAGGTTTCCTCAGACTCCAGAATGAGGCTTGGGAATCCCTAGAGCTTCAAATGTAGGTGACTGAGAGTTTTTCAGTGTGGGTACTTGGAACAAAATCCTGGTCCTCTGCCAGAGCAGTGCATGCTCTTAACCACTGATTCTCATTTTCTCCCTGACCCAAACCTAGTCCCGATTCAATTAGCTTTTAAAGATATTTCATTTTTTCCTACTAAGCTCTCATTATTCTTGTTTCTAACGCTCATAGGTGCTACAAATCAAGAGACCAGTACCTTCTCCTGTAGTTAATACTAGGACTTCTGAAACCATCATAGTTTTTGCTACAGTTGACCTTCCTCTTAAAACAAAGCCACGTGAAGACAGGCTACCAGATGACTCTATTTATTTATATATTTATTTTATTTATATATACTTTTTATATTTACTTTTACATACTGATTGTAGCCCTTCCCTCCCCTTCTCCAGGTTCCTCCCTACCTTCCTCTTCACCCTATCTTCTCTCTCCTTGTCCTCAGAAAAGAAGAGCCTGCCTTAGCCCACCCCAGCACATTACCCCATCAGGACTGAGCTCACCCTCATCCACTACAGCAGGCAAGGCAGCCCAGCTGGGGCAAACTGATTGAATGCAGGCAACAGAGTCCATGTCATAGAAAGCACCTGCTCGCCAAGAGACCCGCATGAAGAACTGCCCATTGGTTGCATATGTGTAGGGGGCCTAGGTCCAGTCCATGTATGTTCTTCGGTTGGTGCTTCAATCTCTGTAAGCCCCCGTGGGTCTTGGTCTTCTTGCACCATTCTTGTCCCCTCTGGGTCTTTCTATCCTTCCCTCCCACTCTCCCACAGGACTCTCCCAGCTGATGCTTGGCTGTGAGTCTCAGCATCTGATTAGCTGCTGGGGACTAATGATTAGCTGCCGGGAGAATGATTAAGTTAGTTAGGCTCCTGTCTTTAAACACAGTTCTATCTTTATCTCTACCCATCTTGTGAGTGGGATCAATTTGGTTAAAGGTTTTGTAGGTGGATTGGTGCTCCACTCCCCCACTATAGGTCCTGCCTCACTCAAGATGGCCTCCTCAGGTCTCATGTCCCCTGCTGCTAGGCTGCTCATCTAGATACATTCCCAGATCCTCACTGTAGTCTAACCTGTTGTAGGTCTCCAGCTTGTGTTGGTGACATCTTCACCCTCTGGTTCCCTTTTCTTTCCAGGCCCTCAGCCTCTCCTCTCTACTCTCTCAGCATCTGATCCAGCACCACCTCTTGTTTCCAAATGGTGCCTTTAAAATATATCAATTACCCAAACAGCTCTTTCAAAGAGATGAGTTTGGTTCAAATGTGGACAAGAAGCTTACAAAATCCATTCAAGATAAGAAAGTTACTCAAGTGGATGAAAGCATCAATAACTTGGAGAAAATATTTTTTAAAAAGTGGATGAAATCTTCATAAAGAAAATCAAGATACTGAATAAGAACAAATAGAAATTCTACTACTTTTAAAATGTAACATTAAGTATTGTCAATAGATAAGGCCAAGCAGAATTAGTCTCGGGTATGAAGTAAAATATTAAGATAATAATATATACAGACATAGATAAAAGGGGAACACGGAAAATCACCCATAGTTCCATGAAATCTAGAATACATTAAGGATATTCAATCTAAGAATCTATGGGATAAAAGAGGGAGCTGAGATAAAATGACACAGTTTAGAAAAGCAATTCATTTCAATAGCAGCTGAGAATTTTCTAACCTTATAGAAAGAAATAGACTTCCAAAACACAGGAAACATTCAGAGCTCTAATAGAATTGAATATCTCCATGACATATCAATGTCAACATGCCAAAAATATAAAGCAAACAAACAATACTAAAGCTGAAGGGGGAAAGAAGGTAAAAACATCAGAATAAGGCTATGTCTGTTGTCAACAACTCTGAGAGCCAGAAAAGCTGGCCTGATATATTTCAAGACTTGAAAAACAAATAATTACCTAGCAAAAGTATCTACTAAAATAAAAAAATGGAGAAATAAGAACATTCCCAGACATGCACATCATGTCCACATTGAAGAAAACTCTAAAAATAATTCTATGTACCGGAGAAGAAAAGGACAGTTTCACACATGTGTGCAGAAAAAAGAATGCATTGCATGAGAACAGATGAGCAGAGAACTGGGAAGGAGTGAGTCATGTCCACATAACAAACCAGCAACCATTCAACATTACCAAGAAAAGAATAATTATTAACAATCCAAACAGAGCAACAAACAATAAGTGATGAATAATAGCAAATTCTTCTCAATTATAATCTTGAATTAAAGGAGCATTAATATACCAATTAAAAGACATAGACTAAATGACTGGATTAAAAATCAATATCCAGAACTTAAAAGTTGTCTCTGTAATTGACAGCAACCGCTGCTCTTGACAGAAGACCTAACTTCAGTACAAGATACCCACATCAGCGGCTCATAATCACCTGCAACCCAGCTTCAGAGCATCTAACACCCCTTCTGGATCCCTCTGGCACCTGCACACATAGATGCATAAATACATGCAGACACAAATAAAATTAAAAATGAAACCCTAAACAAAAAAGATTTAGTACAACTAAGAAAGACATCCAAAACTTACGAGTAAAAGGATGAGAATCAAAATACAGAACAAGTGACAAACCAGTTTTCACAGCAATTCTCACATCTGATAAAGTAGGGTGCAAGCCATAACTTGTCAGAAGAGATATAGGAGGCCAGTTCATGTCAATAAGAATCAATTCATCGAGAGGGTAAACTATTGTAAATAACAGTGCACAGAACTTTAGAAGTCCCAGTTCCATTTAGATAAAAACACCCACAGGTAAAAAGAAGACCGCATAGGTCTTGACACAGTAATAGTAGAAGAAAACTAACACCTGATTCTCATCTTTCCATTGCTATATGAAATTAAAAACCAGTCAAGACTCTCAAAGATTGACTATACCATAGATGAATTAGATTTTCAGTACCTACACTATAGCACTACAGGTGGGAAAGTCATGTTCCTCTCACTCAAATATGGCTTCTTCTCTAAAACTGAGCACATTGTAGGTTCAAATCCCTTCTTAATACCTTTTTAAAAGATGAAATAAAACTCCATTTTATCTGAGCACAATGGGAAAGAAATCTAAAATTCAATAGTGAGATTAATGTGAGAAAATACACAAATACTTGGAGACTGAAAAATACACTTTTGAACAAGTTTGTATTATTGGCAATATCAGGGAGATAATTAAAACATTCCAAGAAGCAAATGAAAATGAGTGCAAAATCAACCAAGCCTCTGGGATACAAAGAAGGCAGTCCTCAGAGAAAAGTTTGGATCTCTAAGTGTACATATTAAAATCAGAGAAATCTCAAATAAATAAGCTAACAAATTGCCCCAAGCACAAACAAAATCCAAATGCAAATGCAGCATATGTCAAGAAATAATAAACATCAGGAAAGAAAATAATGAAATTAAGACTGAAAAAAAAAATAGACCGAATCAATCAAATAACAAGCGGTCCTTTAAAAATATTAACAAAACTCACCAACCACAGGATAAACTTACAAAGAGAAAAGAGGGAAATAGGGTGTAAAACAAATTAATAATGTAAAAGGTGAAAAGAAATTTCTAAAATACAGTCCAAAAAAATCCAGAAGCTCATCAAGGAACTCTTGGAAAACATACTCCAGTGGTGTGAAAACCCAGAAAGGTTTGAACAGATTTCTAAGTGCATGTCATCTACTCAAATTAAAATTAGAGATGCATCGCCCAGAGGCCTCTTCTGATTTAGGTCTGCAGCTTGTTGCAGAGATGCCCTCACCAGCTGTTTCTCTTTTCTCTGCAGGCCTTCTGCCCTCCAGCCCCTACTCTCCCCAGGTCTGATCTCCACCCTTATTTCTTTCTGCGTTTAGGTGTGCTTTTCAACTCAAATGAACAAATCCCAAAGAGTGTGGTGGCTGGATCACAGAAGAGTACTTTCAGAGTCATAGAAAATGTAAGATGTGGGAAGAGTGGGGAGGGGAAGCAAGAGGGCTTGGAAAGAAAAGGGAAAGAGACAAGCTGGAGACCTGGGACAGAGCAGGTTCCGGGAGGAATACGGGGTGACTCCAGCTGAGCCTCCGAACAAGGAGCAGAGACTGAGGAGGCCGCCTTCTACGCAGGTAGGACTTGCAGTGGTGGGAGGAGAACACCAATCCACTCACAAAACCTTGGCCCCAAATTTAACCTGCCTGTAAGTTGTGCAGAGATAAAGACAGAGCAGAGACTGAGGGAATATCCAACCGATGCCAGGCCCAATCTTAGACCCACCTCCCTGGAGAGAGCCAACTGCTCACTCCATCAGCAATGATCTGCTATATTTACAGACAGGAGCTTAGCATAACAGTGCTCTGAGAGGCTCCACCCACCAACAAATGGAATCATGTTGAGACTCATGGCCAAGCATTAGCCAGGTCTCAGGAAGTCCTGTGGAAGAGCGGGAAGAAGGGTGTAAGGACCTGCAGGAGACAGGAATGCCACAAGAAGACCAATGAAGCCAACTAACCCAGGCCTGTGGTGGCTTAGAGAAACAGAAGCACCACCAACCAAAGAGGATGAATGGACTGGGCCTAAACCCTTTACACATATGTAACCTATGGGCAGTTTGCTCTTCATATGGAAGAAGTGGAGTGGATGCTATCTGATATGGACTTTTTTTTCTACTTTTTGATCACTTCCCACTAGCAGGGCTGCCTTGCCTGGCCTCAGTGACCTAGGATGAGCTCAGTCCCGATGCGACTTGATGTGCTGGGGTGGGTTGGTTTGGGAGAGAAGAAACTCCCCTTTCCTGAGTAGAAGGGGAGGGGTGATAGAAGGAAAGGGTGACAGGATGGGGTCAGGAAGAGAGGAGAAAGGGGGCTACCAGTGGGTTGTAAAGCGAACATATCAAAACAAAATAAATACACTCTCTTCCAAAGTAGCGGCGCCATTTTGCATGCTCACCAACAAGAATGGAGTTTTTTCACAGCTCTGTTGACATTTGGTGTTGTCAAAATTTTCAACATAGATCTTTTATGGGGTACATAGTCATATTTAGTTCTAATCTGAAATTATTTAATGATTCATGGTGTTGATGATCTTTACATGTTCATAGTTTTTCTTGGTATGTACTTAGGAGAGTTTCTGTTATATCTTCTGCTCATAATCAGTTTCCTCACTTTTGAGTTCTGTAAACTCACAATACTATATCATATATGTATTTTCAAAATATTTTTCCCTGTTTACAGCTTGCTGTTTCACTTTAAGGGTAATAATTTTTCCTAGGCTGAAGTTTCTTATTTTAAGAATTTCCTCTTATTTTTTTTTCTCTTCCTGGTCATGTTGTTTTATATATCTTGGCTGTTGCCAAACTCAAGCCAAGCTAGTATAAAAGATTTTGAACTTTATACTTAGATCTATGATTTATACTTACATCTGATTCATTGTAATTATTTTTATTTTAATATACAATGTTTAGGTTCTGGGTTTGTTTGGGTTTTGTTTTGTTTTGTTTTGCCCAACTAACGGATTTTCATCCACTGTCCCTTATAATAAAGATCAATTGATTACTATTATGTGAGTCAATTTTCTGATTCTCACTTCTGTTTTGTTGATCTGTTTGACTGTCACAGATATCAATAGTCTAGTTTTGCATATCTGCAAAAGTCATAAGGAAGAGAAACTTCAATCATCCATTTTTAACTTTTTATTTTTATAAGCATGCCTGTGTTATTACAAATGCCTGTTGGTGTTAGGTTTTACATAGATGATAGGGGCTACCACTCTAGTCTATCAATTGCCCCAAACCATCACCAGAATACAGAGACATGAGCTTCCTTATGCACTAGTCAGTAATATTTACATAAATGGAATAAGTATCACCCCTCTGTAAATGGTATGAACCTCTTGCAGCCTGTCATAGATCCAAAGTTTCTCAATGGTGTACAGTATGATAGACAGAGGATATTTCATTAGCGTGACTGGAATGTAGTTATACTGAGGAAAGTAAAACTAGCCTGATGGCTTGGGCTCTGCATGTTGAGTCAATTCAAATCTCATAATCTCATAAGACTCAACTTTTTGTGTTTTCCTCTTAAGATTCTATAGCCTCTTGTTTTAGATCTCCAACATTATCTGTCTGAAAATATCCACCCAATTTGCAAGAGCATTTTAAACACTCTCTCTCTCTCTCTCTCTCTCTCTCACACACACACACACACACACACACACACACACACACACACACCCTTGCTGACATAAAGGTGAGTGACCTGTGCTTTCAAAATCAGTCATCATGTGTCTGTGGAGCATGGCTAATAAAAGGGAGGGAAAGTTAATCTCTGCTAGTACATTGTCCCTGCTGCATACATTTTTATTTGCTAGTAATCCTGACATGATCCACACTACATACTGAAGAGCTCATGTCTTTCATTTTCTCTGTCTCATGAGCATCGGCCTCTGGCTATAAGCACATGACTCTTACATTGGCACTGTCGTACAAAGCCACCCCCCATCAAACTGTCACATACAAAAATATCCAGGTGCTGAAATGTGTGCAGATAGCTTCTTCCGGTAGTCACAGTAACCATGCGTTAAGACATCAGCATCTGATTGTATGTCATATCAAGTCCAAAAAGTCAAAAACTGTCTCAATGAACAATTTCACACAAAGAAAAGAAATAGATACTCTGTATCTTGCAGAGAGAAGCCAGAAATTCCCTTTTTCAGCCTGAGTGACACCCCTGCTCCAAAAACCAATGTCACTTTAGATAAATCCTCATTGGAAGATTTGTCAATTCATTAGTAATGAGTAAGTAAAGCTGGATAGAAAATTGGAGCAATCATTTTCATGATCATCAAGCCCCTTAGAAACCTACTGTGTGCAAAAGTTTCAGTTTAAGGACATATAGTGCTCTCTCTACAAAGGAAGCAGGCCTGGTTTTAGATAAGTGTTCAGTTTATAACTAAATTACATACTATCTGAAATGAAACAGTTTGTCTCCTGTCCTTTAGAATGAACAGGAACATTCACATGTTCATTTGTTTCTTTGAATCTGGGTTAGGAGGACGATGGCTTGTGTTTGCTCACAGTTGCTTCGTGCTCAAGTCCAGCTTCAGTCTGCAGACAGACAACTTCCTACCTTTTAGCTGTTATCACTAGAGACTGGAAAACATAGCTGAATATGTTCTCATTTTTTTATATAACAATTAACTAGTTGGCAGATTATATTTTTTTCTGGTGTGCCTCATATGCTTTTAACATCCATGGCTTGGCTATTTCATTTTTTTTTTATCATGCAAAGGAAAGTTACAGAAATGTGATAAAGTCAGAGTAATCTGTCTGGTCAGTTTTTAATATACATCTTGTAAAAGCCTAGGTATCAATGAATTCTAAAGTTGTTCACTGAAGTGGAGATTGCAGAATATTTATTTTGGGGGTTAGTCTGTTTTCTCGAGATTTTGTCAACTTTTAGCATAATGTAGATATTTCTTGAATAATAAGAATTCAAAAAACTGTTGAATAAAGTGATTAATATATGACTGGGCTCCATGTACTTGTCTTACATATCATCTCTCTCTGTCTTTCTCTCAGCTTCATCTATCTATCCATCATCTATCTATCTCCTACCTATCTACTGGCTATCATCTACCTATCATACAAACACACATACAGACAAATATACAAACTTTCAAATTTTAAAATGTAGTAAAATTGCCTAGAAGACTTATTCAAACTCCTAGGCATTCCTGAGAATAAGAACATATTTTCTGATTCAGTCAGTCTGCTGAATTCAGGCAGACTGTATTTTCAACATCTGCTCAAGTAATGCTTGAGCTACTTTGCCAGACGACCACACCTGGGAAACCACTATGCTAATGTACGCTTCTCAACATCTAAGCATCTCTCTTTCTTTTCAGAAAGGCTCTGGAACAGACATCAATTGCCCCTGAGTGATCTTTTCTTCCCTCACAGATTTTGTCTGACCTTATGCGGGTAAACTTTAACGAATGTTCATGCAACTAAACATCCCTACCAATTGGCTACTGGTCATAATGGTTGAGAGAGAGAGTTTAAATGTCCCAGTGGGGACAGAGAGGAACTCCTGCGGGCATACTGCAGGTGTCCAGAACTCAAGCACTCTTTTCCCACAGGACAGACCTTTACTTCGCACACTCCTCTGAGCCACCATTTCCTTTGCACTGCTGATCTTCACCCCCACCTCCTGACCCACCTTCTGATAAACTGTGCCAGGGACAGTGTCCTAGGCTTGGCTTTCAGGGGAAGCAAAGTGCAAACATGTTCCCTGAATCTTAATCTGAATGAGCTGTTATTCTGCTTGTCCTATTCCCCACATCACCCAACTCCATGAGCCACCTCTCAGCCACTCTATGTCTTATCACATGGTCTCATTACCACGGGTCTGTGCGCCAATTCCTGAGAGTAAAGTACCGCTTTACTCTCAGGTAAAGTACCTGAGGCTAGACAGGTAAAGTACCGCTTGAGCCAATAACCATACTGAACATATTGAACATGAATTATGGCTGGAAATCACATTTTAAAGTACTAGCTGTTAGGGCATCAAAACATGAATTTAGGATGAAGGTTTTAGGTACAATTCAGCACATCACAGGAATGGTGGGCAGATATCCACGCTGACCCTGACCCCCAGCTTCAATTTTCAAAGTTTTGGGTAATTCACTCACTGGCTATAAAACTCACATGGAAATTCAAGAAATCTGGACTTGTAAAAAAAATCTTGAATGATAACAAAAAAATTAAAATACTTTTGCTACTATAATACATCACAGTAATTCAAACAGCATTGCAAGGGAACAACAATATAAATATGGATTAATAGGAAAAAATTGAAAATCTAGAGATAAATATACATGTTTACGGTGGAATGATATTTAACAAACACCAAGAAATGTCTCTAACAGAAAGAGCAGAAATAAGTAGGTACTTGGAAAAGAACAGTTTTGACTGCTATTTCAGACTCCTCTCAAATTAACTCAAAATGGCACTCAGGACAGGAGCTGACAGTGTAAGAGCCTGGGTAGGCATCTTCCTGACTGTGGCAACAACAATGACCTCCCAGATATCATAACAAAAGCACAGGCGTCAGAGGAAAGTGCACGCATGTTTGAGTGGCTGAGCTTTTTAAAAAATACATGCTTTCAAATACATCATTTGAAGTAAAGACAACCTTTGAAATAGAAGAAAACAGGTTAACATCATTTATATGATAAAATAGATGTAGAATACAGAAAGACCTCTATAGCTCAATGACAGACACAGCCCAATTCAAAATGGACAAAATGGTTTCAATAGGTGCAGTTCTCTAAATTATACATGCAAATAGCCAATACATACATGAAAATTATCAACATGGCTATTTTTAACATAAGTGTAAATGAAGGCATAATAATACTGTTTGTATGTCTACTAGAATGTTAAGTGTTGGCAAAAACATAAAGAAAATAGAATACCCCTTTGTTTCTATCAGAATATTTGTCAATTCTTTAAAACGTTGAGCATAGAGCTGCCTTACAACTGAGCAATTACACTTCGGAAAAATAACCAGGATAATTAAAAACACATCTATTCAAAGTAGATATACAGATGTCATTGCTGGAATAGTCATGCTGATCAAAACTAGAAGCAATGTCAATATTTACTAGACAAATGAATAGATAAAAATGTGGTTTTGCCTTACACTACAATATTATTTTTTAAATATATTTATTATTTATACACTATACTGCCTGCACATGTGGCTGCATGCCAGCAGAGGGCAACAGATCTCATTATAGATGGTTATGAGCCACCATGTGGTTGCTGGGAATTGAACTCAGTATCTTTGGAAGAACAGCCAGTGTCCTTAACCTCTGAGCCATCTCTCCAGCTCACACTAAAATAGTATTAACAAAAAACATAGTACTGATAATGGTATAACACAGGAAGTTCTTGAGAACACCATGCAAAATTAAAGCAACCATACATAAAATCTGAGTAACTGTGTGATCACATTTCTAATAAAATGTCCATAATCCATAAGTTTATAGTGACTAAAAACAATGAGTGTCTCTGTGTGCTTTAGTGTAGTGTATCCTAAAAAGTCATGTGTTCAAAATTAGTCCTCAAAAACGGCGACATTGGAAGATAGTAAAGTCTTTGTAAGAGGTTGTCCAGTCACTGTGTCTTTGAGGAGGACTGGAGAACCATAACTCTCTTGGTTATCTTTGCTGCCTGGTCTTAAACAAGCCCTGTGTGTCTGTAATTGGGGACTGGAACACTACAAACTTTGACCTCACACTCTTCATGGTGGAAGAAAGCTTGGGAGCACAACAGGAGGATAGACAGGTAAAGGACAGAGCTGACTGCTAGAGTGTGAGGCCTATAGCGTCAACTCTGTGATAAGTGATCAATCAAAAAACTAAAATAAAAAATGGACAAATTCCTTGCTCTGGACCAGTGGTTTACCCAGCCCCAAAGATGAGCCTAGAATTGGAATTATAAATCAGCTTCCACAGAGCAAATTCACTGATAGTGGCACTAATTGAAGATGAAGGAAAACGGCATTAGCCATGACCTTGCTCCACTTGAATAAATGTGATGTAGCATGGGCTGACCCTTTCTAGTAAGCTCCGCTTTTTACCAGCGGGGATGAGGGGACAATGGAGGCACAAGCAGGGAGGGCAGACCAGGATGTGGCCTGGTGAGGAGTCAGGATTCTCAAAACAGAGGTGCCAGCCTCTGCAGAGCTGTTTCTAGCTGGAGGAGCTCAGAAAAGATTTAACCCTGAGCCTCAGACTCTTCACTTCTACACTAACAGCCACAGGCACAAGATGATTGTGAGCATTCAGTGAGTGATATTTATGAAGCATTTGCAAATATGCCCAGACAGTAGTGTTACATGAATATCTATTAATCACAAATGCCATATTAAAATAGCACAATAAATTTACTTTAAACACATTGCTACAGAATATACACATATATATTCAATATGCGTACTCAATATAATTTCTAGCTAAATAAAGTATAACAGAAGTTGATGATTGTTGACCTTTACAGGTTGTGTGCTTTGAATGAAGCCCCGAGTTTTGTATACCCTAACACAGACCAGTGCCTCCTGCGATTTCTGCTTTTCTAAACAGAATATCCCAAAGTCCATACCTCCTCCTGTCTGCCCTTGGAACCAACCTGCATATCATCTGGTGCCTGCCCCTGCATGACCACTGCTGGACGATCCACGCTCCACTGGGTGGCCCCTATCTGTATACATAAGGTAGGCATTACTTGGTTTTGAAGGATTGCATTTGGAAATAATAGGACATGGAGCGGGAGCTGTAGGTATGTTGGTAAATCTGTGGGAAGATGGTGGGGGACGGTGGGCGTGGACACCACAAGCCACTGTATACACTCATGAAAGTCTCTAGAATAAAGAAATTGATCTGTTTTTCGTCCACCCAGCAGATAGCCCTCGTCACAGTCTCTGCAGGTGACTGCGTGCCCTACTTCTGTAAGAACAGAACTCTCGAACAGTGGCTCTCAGCCCTCACATGTAGACCAGCAACAGAGGCTGTATTTTTTAGTTTTTCTTTTACTAAATTGAATCTACTCATTTTTTGAGTCCTAGAAAAGCTCCTGAAAATGCCACATTCCTGTGGAAAACCTGATCAAGAGGGAAAGTCACCAGATCCGGGTCCAAATCCTCTCCACATGTGTATATTGTGGCTCTAACTGGAACACACTGAGCTTCCGTGCCATCCTTCTGATTTTTTGAACCTGGATTGATATTTTTTTTTTTTTCTGAAAGCTTTCTGGCAATATCGTCTGATTTTTGGAAGTCTGTTTGAGTCAATTTTTTTCTCCCTCTTTCTCTGTTATACTTCACAGTCTATGCGAATTGTGGAACCAGTTCTAATGACATCCAAACTGTGTTGTTCTTCGTAACTCCAGTGCGGCCCCGTTCCTCGGTGTGCACCTCGCTTATCACGTGTCACCGCCTGCCGCACAGGCACATCTTAGCACAGTTCCTTCTCCTGCCTGCTGATGTGTGGTTGCCAGCTAGGCACAAGTCAAAAATCTCCTTAGGTTGGCACGCATCAAGAAAAGTTTGAAAGGGGAGGTCCCCCTCTCCTTCCTTCTGATCTTAGTCTATCAGATCACATCAAGAGTGGCTGCATTGTCATCTTCTGTGGCCTGGTAAGGCTGCTCCCCCCTCAGGGGGAGGTGGTCAAAGAGCAGGCCAGTCAGATTATGTCAGAGGCAGTCCCTCTTCCCATTACTATGGAACCCACTTGGAGACTGAACTGCCATGGGCTACATCTGTGCAGGGGTTCTAGGTTATCTCCATGAATGGTCTTTGGTTGGAGTATGAGTCTCTGGGAAGTTCCCTGTGTTCAAATTTTCTTGTTCTGTTGCTCTCCTTGTGCAGTTCCTGTCCTCTCCAGATCTTACTATTTCCCACTTCTTACATAAGATTCCATGCACTCTGCCCAACAGTTGGCCATAAGTCTCAGCGTCTGCTTTGATAGTCTGCAGGGCAGAGGCTTTCAGAGGCCCTCTGTGGAGAAGGGGGAGGAAAGGTGGGATTGGGAGGGGAGGAGGGAGGGGCTTATGGGGGATACAAAGTGAATAAAGTGTAATTAATAAAAGTTTTAAAAAAAACCATACAGACTGAAGTAAAGCAATGTGCCTTTTTCTCAAGTTGTATACCAAATAAGATACTTTCAATGTACTGCTACTTTCTATTACTTCAAATAATATACTTCTTTTATTTTCTATTACTTTGATTGTGGTTACAGTGTGAATGGACACTCAATAAAATTGTTTACTTCAGTAGATTTTTATATATGTAATTTTGTCTGCATTTTAAATGATTAAAAATAAAGATTATTTCTGCCAAAAAAAAAAAAAAAAAAGAAAAGTTTGGTTAGGAATGTCCCCTATGAGACAGGGCCACAGGATGGGGCTGGAGAGATAGTTGAGTGGCAAAGGACACAGTCTGCTCTGGCAGAGCACTGAGGTCCATTCTCAGCTCCCCCACTGAGTTCCGCACCTGAAACTGCAGTGCCAGAAGATCAGACCCTCTTTTCTGGCCTCCAGAGGCGCTTCATACACAGGGCGCGGACGCAGACAGACAGGCACACAGACATGGTTTTAAATAAGTCATTAAAAAGAAACAGAAGTATGGAAATCTTGGAGACCATAGAAATTTGAGTGGTGATAGTTGATGTTTCTCAACTTATGAAGCACTTACAACCCGTCAAATTTCTCACTAAAATTCAAAAAATCCCTACTCTAAATTTCACTTAATACATCTAACCCATCAGACATTCGTATTACCAAAATGGTCCACTACATTCCAATGGTGAGTGCTCTCTGTCACAAACAACTCCACATTTGGCTAAGGCTGAGGATCTGGCTTGCTTCCATGTATGTGGACCTATCTGCATTGCCCACGTGGCACGCTGGGGTTGGCTACCCAGAGGCTATTTTAAGCTGTGGGCTGGCTTTCCCCAGGGTCAGATGATTGTTCAAGGTTCCTGAATAAACTGCATTGAAAAAAAAAAAAAATGGTCCACTACAGACTGTTGGCTATTTCACTGTCCCACAGCATGATAGAGGACTGGGGGCATACTGCTAATTTCAGAAAAGATCAAAATTCAAGCATCCTTTTACTTTTTTAATCTTTTTATTGCATGTATCTGTGCATGTATGCACAGACACACACACACCACAGCTTGTGTGTGGAGGTCAAAGAACACTCTTGGTAGTCACTTTTTTTCCTGTTGCTTTGTAAGATCCTGGGGGGGGGGGGGGCAAGCCAGCATGTCTGTACTCACGTGCTCTTACCTACTCCACCATTTAGGCAGTCCTCAGGGATTTCTAATGACAACTAGTCACATTCGCACCATCTAAAGGTAGAGAAATTATGCTAGGAAGCATCTGTGTGTATAAGCAAATGAAGCAGAAGCCAGCCGCATGTAAGCATTGAACACATATGAGACTAGGGAAAAGGGCGCTAAAGCCTTTGAAATGAATCTGGGTTTTTCCTTTTTTATTTTTTTTCCTTGCTTTGTACCTTAATATATTTATTTCTTTGATTTTGTGTCTTGAATGGGGTTTATTTCTAACTATTTATAACTATCATATTTAGTAATAGTTATTATAATTAACAGTAGTTTACAATTAGCCGCATTCACTGTGGTGCTGCTAAAGAAGCATATTTCATGCAATGATCATGCTGAGTCACTAGCTATACCTTTCTGCTCCCAACCCTTATACCCTTTCCCAGGCCTCAGAAATACCTCTTCTACTCTTAGGTACATTTTTTCTTGCTTTACTTTCCTTCTGTGAGAAAGAAGTGGCACTTGTCTGTTTATTTCACCCAATGTTGTACCTTTAGCTTTGCTTCAAGCGGCCTGTTGAGCTCAAAGCTGCTGCCTTGGACAGTGGAGAGGAATATCAGTGAGTCCACCCTGCTTTCCCAGCATCCTCTTTACAGGGGCCTTCCCATTCTGCAGCATGTCTGCTCCAGAATTTCCCAGATACCACTAACATTCATATACACTTTCAAAGAAAAAGAAAGTTCTGGGGGCTATTGTCAGACTCGGATTCGGTATGCCTTTGCTGTATTATTTTACTGTAGTGGCACATTTCCCTCCAGTTTTCTTTTATTAAACAACCTCAGGTTCTTATAGGAAGAATGTAAATATCTCTTTGAGCTGTCACCACTTGTCTTCCTGAATTCAATGCTGCCACTGCCATAGTGAGACTTTTCTCAAGAAGCCTCTTTGGGATCAAAAACAAGTTTCACAATATTGCTCTTTTATTAACTTATCACATAGAAACCTCGTGTTAAACGTTGCATTGCTTTTGGAGATTCGTGGTCCAAGTTTGACTGATGATATCCTAATGCCAGTTTGAGTACACTATTTCATGGAGCTGCATTCTTAGCAAAAAGCTCCAGGTTCTGAAGGAAATAACTTCATCCACATCAGTCCTCAGTTTCGTGCAGTTTCTCAAACTGTGGGTCATGTGTGAGGGCCAAATGGCCCTTTTACAGACATCACCTAAGACCATCAGAAACCACAGATATTTACATCACGATTTATGCCCATAGCAAAATTATAGTTACGAAGTAGCAACAAAAATAATTGTACGGTTGGGATCACCACAACAGGAGGAACTGCATTAAAGGGTCGCAGCACTAGGGAGGCTGAGAATCACTGCTCTAATGTCTAACATGCAGGGGTTTCTTCAAACAGATCAGGAATAATCGTTTTGTAGGATGTCATTTCTTCACAAAAGAAAAAAGGGAAGGACAGCAGGAGGAAGGGAGAGACAGAGGAAAGGATGAATACAAAAGAGCAATACTTATGTATCACAACTTCCAGGCTACAGATTCATGGGTCCCTCCAATAACTTGGTATCATTCTCTGGGCTGACTCACATATGAGATATGTTATCTAGTCTTGAGAAGGCTTCTAAAGTTCATATGAATCACAAAATATGTTCTACATCTCTGAGCTGATAGGGAAATGAAAATGAGAATGTTTTTTCTTCTCCTGTGGACTGGTATTTAAACCCTGCTTCGTTAGTTACACCTTTTCAGTCAGGAGCTGTGACGCGTAACTAAACTCCAGGTAACCTAACTACAGCAGTTAGCTTTGTGTGTGCAGCCAGCCCCTGCCACAACTTCATGAAGCCTGCACTGAGAACTCCTCACTGTGGCTTACTCTCGTTTTCAAACTATGACTACAGCAGCCTAAGACTGGGAGGTACGTGTTCAAGCTCTTAGAGGCCTCCTCAAGGAATGTTTTTACTCTATTTAGGGAGGTCACCCACCTGTGTGGGGTATAAAGCTGGTGTTCTTTGGCAGTTGACTCAACTTCTAATTTTCTCACCTATCAGTTCCAGTGCCAGCCTGTCTGCTTTCACCCGTATCTCCTCCATCAGCCTTACCCACCTGCCACCACAGCATGGGAACTATTGCCTACAGCATCTGCCCTGCATTCATGTTTGTGACAAGAATAGAATAAAATGTCCATGCAAAGAACAGTTTATAAAGACATATTTCACAGACCTATTTTTCTGAGAGTCTTCTTTTCATATACAGTTGAAGTAAGATGGTTATTTTGTCAAGCCTCTAGTTATAGCTAAGTGTCATAAGACATGCCACTTTCATATTCAATCCTAGCCACATTAGTGCAGGCAAAATTTCCCCCAAGAGGGAAAAACTTTAAAGAGTACCCTGTCTATAGCATTATCCCACTCAAATGGAAATAATAGTGGCAATTTGTCTGCAATGGAATGAAGTTTAATGACGGAACTCAGGTCTGTGGAAGGTATAATAAAACAATCGAAAACATGAGATGTTCAGAGTCTCTGGATATGTAGTATAAAGGCGTGTACATGTGTGCTTATTTCTTTATTTATCCATCTATTTATTTAAAACAGATCTTTTCACTGATAACTCAAGTGGTAAGAAAAATTTGTCTTAAAACCTTAACCCAGAAGATGAGCTCACAAAAAGCATCTGTGTCCACACTCCTCCCAGTATCTGACCTTAATACTTTTGTAAGTTTTCATCATCCAAATATAACTTGTTTTCTAGACAATCATTAATTTCAATATTCAAATAAGCTTGCTACTGAAATGTTACAGATGATCTAGCCAACAGTCGGAGTACAGGTTCTCCTGAAGGGAAGGGATATGGAGTAATCAGCAGATGTCCTCAGTTAGTTTTGCTTTACAATAAACAAGCCTAATGCTTAGTGGCATGAAAGTGTAAACATTAGTTTTTCCCATTATTCGGATTATTCTGGATGGAGCTGAAGTGACTCACGTGTCCAAGAACAGTTTGAAGGGAGTGGGGCTGGCTGTCCTACAATGATCAAGTATTGGGACAGTTAATTTCTGTTCCACATTCAGGTCTTCTGTGGGTAAGCTTACATTTTATTTTTATCATCAATGGCTATGGTGTTGTGAAAGAAAGATAGAAGCATACAAGATCTAGTTCTGTGTTCAGGCTTAGAACTGACTGACACATTCAACAAAACAACTCAAGAGCCAAAGTGAATTCACAGCAGGCAGAAACAGCTCTCTGGGAAGCAGTGTAGACACAGGGAGGGGCATAGCTCTGGCCATTTACATGAGCAATTTATTCCAAAGATACAAAGACATTTTCAACTTCAAAGTACTCAGAAGCTACAAGCATTTGTAAAAATCATTCTCACCAGAAACTCTCAAGGACAAACAGGAACGTCATCATCAGTAACTGTTGCTTAGTGGTAAGCAGTCCCTCAGATGTGCGCATCCCTAGGAGGCTCACTGCCCGTCAGCTCACTCAGTTGTGTCTAGGAGGCTCACTGCCCGTCAGCTCACTCAGTTGGTCTGCATGCACCAAACACACTTGATAGTTCTCTCTTCTTTACTTTCCTGACTTTGCTGTTACAGCTGATGGTTTGCATGGCAAGTATTTGCTATACTTGACCTAGCTGAGGTTCCAGATTTTGAATAAGAAATTTATATTATCTCCAAAAGGAAACCAACCTTGAAGTTCACCATACATTTGTCTAAGAAAATTAACTTCTAAGTTATTTTTAATAAGCAATATGGCACTTGATACTCTAGTAGTCCATATCTATGATAGAAGGCCCCCAGCAGTGTATTTAAAGCTGACAATGAGCAGTGTTTGCAGGGGACCTTATTTCTGTATGTGCACCAGTGTTGACCAATGGGGCTGGAATATGATATGCTTGCAAAACTTTAAAATTATTGGTTGTTTCATGTAAAAAGTTACATAACCAGGGGACAGTACTTCTTATTGAACTCAGTGTGTCTCAAATATTAGATATTCTACATAAAATAAAATAGAGCTTTTTTTTTAGGATGAGAAGTAGGCCATTTTTTGTATGATTTGCATCTATCTCAGTGATTATAATACAGTATATAACCAACCAACCTGAGCTGAAGGAAAGAAGAATGCAGAAACCAACACATAGCAACTAGGCATTTATTAGATTAGATAATTCAGTCTTTATCATTGCTTGGAAAAATGCTGTTTTTCCTTGTCCATTTTGCTTTATGTTCTTGAAATTAAATGTCAAACCAACTGGTTTAAGAGTATGCTCTTGGTCTTTAAATAACATAGACAGCCTCCATTGTCAGAAGCTCTTATGAAGACACCAATTCTTTAGACATGGAGTAAGTTTCATACCAAGTTTAGTATAAGAATAACCTAGAAGGACTGTCTTTGCTGTGCAGCGTCCTTCAGAAGAACACATATTTATTTTCCAGTAAGTGGGTTTCATGTGGCTTACACTTACAATTCCCACTTGACTCTGAGTTCTATGACAGCTATTTTTTTTCCTGCTATAAAAGCACTTAGTCTGTTAACTCCACTTGATGGACATTCCTTCAAATATTCATAAAGTTTTCTGTAAATGTCCAAGTTCCCTTTGCACATCCATAAATATATCAGTAAAAGCAGAGTAACAGAGTAAGCCAGGACAGGTTCAAACTGTAGACTGAGATCCTCTTCAAAGTTAACCATCTCTAAAATGCACATCTCATTCTTTAAAACATGCTCTTTCTAGTAAAATGTTTGAGTACACTGTGAGGAAACTCTGAAAACAAGGATTCTCCTCAGAGCCTGGGGGGTGAGGGGATGGAACCCAACAACCTGACATGCAAATGGCTTGTTTCAGTGGTCATATGTCTCCACAGCTAAGACAATCAACAAAGGACTTCTCTGATTTTCAGCTCATCAACTATTCCATGAATAAACTATCAACTAAACATTTACTGTTATGCAAGTCTGGGCTAGGAGTGATGGACAGTACTGAAGAAACATAAGTTAGAATCCACTCCATCAGGTTGTGCAGCGGATGTTTGAGGAATAAAGTCAAGGCCACTTCAATGCCATTGTTCCTCCTGGCTTCTTTTTATAAAATCTGCTTGGCGGTGACAGAGTTATTCCATAAGTAGCTTTTTAGTCACCGCAATAATACTCTATACTACAACTCGACTTATTGTTTGTAATTATTTATATCATCATTAGCTGAAAAACATGACAGCTGATCCTTGTCCAGTTTTTCTGTCTATAGTTTATTTAAAATCCTAAGACACTGGGAGTAAAGCAATAGATTGCCAGTACTTGCACAGGCCCTACTGTAAAATTTGGTATGAATGCAGAGACGTAGAGAAAGCTTTTGTTATGTTGTTGTTTTGTTTTGTTTATCCTCAAGTTTCCCTCAGGAAGAAGTTAAGAAAAACATTTCAGGAAAGAGTTACTGCTGTTCTGTGCATGTTCACCTCCCCACTCTGAGTGGAGAAGATCAGGGAGGGTCATGTGACCCTGATTTCCTGGAACATTTAGAGACTCTCTTCTGTTCTTGGTGCCATACCCTCAGAAGGAAAGTCTCACAGAGAGAGCTTGGCTGTGGTTGCTCTGTGAACCATTACAACAGAGGCAGGCAATGCAATAGCTCAAGATGAGCTTCACTTCTCACATTCGCTGTGGGTTATGAGGGCCTCTCAGGAGAAACCCCGAGCAGAGAATTTCTCTGCAAGCTATCCTGACCTAGAGACACGCTCTCAACTGAAAAGAGCTTAGTATTATATCCAGAGGGTGGAAAATCAGGCAAGTGTTATCCATGGAACGAACCTCTGAACATTCTTTCAAAGTATCTCTTTTAAAAAGCTATGTGCTTTCGGCAAACCTAGGGCACAGCAAAGCCAAGCCAACATATGGCAGTGCCCAAAAGGAAACCATTCGTTCCTCTTCACCCAGCTCTGAAAAGGTAAGAAACTGAACACCAAAGAAGGAAGTAGAGGGAAGAGACGAGGGCACCATGGTGAAAAACAAATAGCTGTCGCACAACTGCCTGGTAAGTGAAGGCTTCAGTCTGAGGGAACCTTGATGAGACTCGCAATACTAAAGTGAAGCTCTTGACCTTTGTTGCCTAGATCAACATTTCACCCCCAAACAGGGAGAGTTAATTTCAGTTTTCATAAATTACTTAGTGAAGATACAGAATGCGCCGTGACTTTCTTCACTAGGTCTCGATCTCCCGGTTTAGGACAGATTTTGTGACAGGCTATGACTGTTTCTATTCCCCATACTCCCCAAGGGGGAGAACCACGTATTTCTTTTACTAATTACAAATATTTCTGAGCCTATAAAAGAGTAAGCACTTTGTGAGAACTTAGAAAGGGTTTGTTGAATAAGTATATAAATGTTAATAGGAAATTTGAGTTTTCTTTATGTCTTTTTCTTGAGAAAAACTGATGATTAACACAAGTAATAGAAAAGATGAAATCATAAGAGCTTTTATATGACCCCTGCAAAAGCAACGTCTAGGACTGTCCGTTCCCCAGTTCTAGGCATAATTTATACTGGCTTTAGTGGGAGGTCAAACTTCCTATCTTGACTTCCCTCTTCTAAAACCCCAACTGCCTAAAATATTCAGCATGTGTAACTAATTACTGCCGCGCCAGCTTTTCTTTTTTCCTTTGCGTTTTCTCATCTGATATTCTTACTAATGAAACTGTCAATTTTCTTTTACTTCAATAAAAGGTCACTTGTGACAACAACCCCCTCTGCCTAGTAACAGCAAGAGCCTGTATTAATATTTTAAATGTACACAGTGGTATTTCCAAAAGGTCAGTTTTTTAAAAGACATAAAATGTCAGTCCTAATTCCTTTTCTTCTCGCTCTCTGCACCCCCCATCACCACCGCTTGACTGTTCAGCCTCAGATTTGGGGTTTATTATAAGTTACATTTGGTCAGATATACATCAAGTAGGACATCCAAAGGAACACAGGAGGCACAGGCTTTTATGCTCATATTCCAATGAGAAAGCTAAATGCTCAGAATGGACCATGATAGGGAAAGGCTTTCTGAATGGGGGCATTTTATGAGCTTAAACTGTGTTTGCTATGTAGAGACATGTAGGCAGTTAGTTCAGAATTTAGTGACTTAGGCCACCTAGAATTCTGTGTGGTTTAGTGGATCTTCAGATTCTGTGACTCTCACTGGCTGAGAACGACCAACTCCCAGGAAGAAGATGAGCGGGCGATTGCAGGGGGTCGAGGAGGAGTCAGGGGAGGAGAAGGCAAATCCTCAACCCCAAAGGAAGGGAAAAGTGTCTTCACTGTCCTGGGTGAAATAACAGGGTTTAAGTTTAAAACAATTCACTATTTTAGAGAACAATTCTATGGAGTACGTTACCCTCGGTCCCCAGCTGGTGGCTTTCTTTGTGAGACTGGGCATCCTTGAGAAGGCAGGGCCTACCCGAAAGAGGTAGATACTGAGGAGGTCAGATCCTTCTCCACCCCACACTCTACCACCATTCCATGATGTTCTGCCAAGGTAACTAGGAGATGGCCGCCTATGGGGCAAAACAAGTCACCATTCCTTACACTGCTTTTGTCAAGTTAGACACTTAACCACAGTGATGATAAAACTCATATAACTAAGCTCACATATATGGCTAAGGAATTGAACCCTAACTTACATGTATCTACATTTTCCTGTGCTGGAAACTAGGAATTAAGTGAGTTGTGTATGTTATGGTGTGGTAGGAGACAAATATGAAAACCATGATACAGGGAAGATGTAATGATGAGCATCAGGAAAAGATTTACTTGCTCAGTGTGCCTAAGAAATACAGAGTACAATTTCTGACCATGGACAACTCATCAAAACCCAGTCAGCTCCTCGTGTCGAGGGGATGAGAGAGCACCTTACCTCATGCTAAGGTAAGTAATGCTAGTGCTTGAATTGCAAAAGAAGTTTCTTCAGCAGTTTACATTTGCTAGGGTAATAGTTTATTTAATTTGGGGCACAAAAAAATCTTTAAGTGTCTAATAAAAGCTGAATTACTTCTCAGACAAATTAAGATACCCAGAACATTATTATTATAATAAAGATTTCTCATATTACCTGAAGTTAAGATCAATATGTTTTAGCTTAAAATGCCTT
This sequence comes from Meriones unguiculatus, assembly GCF_030254825.1. Classification (NCBI taxonomy): domain Eukaryota; kingdom Metazoa; phylum Chordata; class Mammalia; order Rodentia; family Muridae; genus Meriones; species Meriones unguiculatus. Next base: position 138,482,969 of record NC_083352.1, on the reverse strand, counting down.
TTTAACATTCAGATAAAGTCAACAAATTATTTGATTTAAATATCAGACCAGTAATGAGAATTGTTTGCTAATAATTGTGCCTCTCCTTTCCCTGTAGCTTGAAAAATGAGTTTAGAAGTTTCTATCTATGCAAGAAAGCAGGGTCAGAATATTCCAGAAGAAATTCTCACATAGTCTTTCATATAGTACACCAAATGAGGCTGTTCCCCCACTGGGATGCCAACAGAGACCAGGAAGGACATGGAAGCTCTGACTCCAGCCCAAGGGTAACCAGGGCTAAAATCCATCGTTCGGATCCATACAATGTCTTCCTGAAAACAAAAGGGGAAATATCACCCCTTAATTAATTTTATGAAGTTGGCATGATAGTTTATTTTATGAAGTTAGTGTTTTCCTAATAGGGAAAACAGAGAAGTGAAGGCAGCACAAAACAACCACCCACTATCACTCATGCACACAGACGTCTTTAAACAATGTTAACAAATAAGATTAAATAAAATGTGAACAATTTCTATTTTGTGATCAACATATGTTTATTTCATGGCTACAAGCCTGTTCAATGTTGAAAACTAGATTGATATAATCACTGCATTAATAGTCCAAAAACAGACACTTAGCAAAAGTTAGCACTTACTTTGTGAAAATACTTTCTGCCGTCCGAGGAGAGCTTTTGAAGAGACAATGTGCACAATGTACGTGCAATATATTTTACACTTAGCTTTATAGTTAATAAAAGATGATTTTTCCTAAAAATGAGAAAAAGGCAAAATAAATTCTCTCTTACCACTTCAACATAGCACTGGATCCAAGCTCTCTCTAGACAGCACAATACACAAAGCAGAAATAAACAAAGAGAAAAAATTAATAGCATGTAATCAGAAGCAAAGTGGTCTATAGAATCATCTGTGTGGAAAGCCCCAAGAATCTACAACTTCATACTCATAGAACTAATAGGCTCAGTGAGATTATAAGTATACAACAGCCACACAAAATTACATTACAGTTCAGGGTTTCATTAGTGAACATCTGAGCAGCAAAATTAAACATCACATTATTTTCAGACACACAAAAATTTGAAATATTCAAACATAATTCTAACAAGATAAATACATATATACATCAAGGATAAAAGAAATAAAATATACAAGTAAATAGAGATAAACAATAATTGGTAGGCACTTAGTAATTGTTATGCAGGCATAGTGCTATGGAAATAAAAATGTATGTCTTAAAGATAGAAATGATTTTTGTAGAGTTTCTATAGAAGGTAAAAGGAACTCATAGCTAATTCTTGGTAGTTTACACAGGAGATTCTGTGAATTCTGCATGTGGGTCTACATTAACTCAAAATAAAACTTTTCTTTCTTTAAACTGGCTAGGGGAAGTTGATACACACAAAAATTATTAGCAGTATGTTTATCAGCTATGAAGCCCAAACACATGTGCCAACTCCAGAATATCAGAATCACCTCTGACCCTCCTTCCAAATGAAAAGAAGCTAAGTCATGCAGAGCCAGAGTTTTTCTTCTCCTCTCCTCTCCTCTCCTCTCCTCTCCTCTCCTCTCCTCTCCTCTCCTCTCCTCTCCTCTCCTCTCCTCTCCTCTCCTCTCCTCTCCTCTCCTCCCCTCCCCTCCCCTCCCCTCCCCTCCCCTCCCCTCCCCTCCCCTCCCCTCCCTTCCCCTTCCCTTTCCTTTTCTTTCTTTCTTTTTCTTTTCCTTCCTTCCTTCCTTCCTTCCTTCCTTCCTTCCTTCCTTCCTTTCTTTCTTTCTTTCTTTCTTTCTTTCTTTCTTTGAGAGTTTCTTGTTGTAGCCTTGACTGCCCTGGTCTCATTTTGTACATCAGGCTGGCCTCAAGCTCACAGTGATTCCCCTGTCTCTGCCTCCCTGAGTGCTGGGATTGAGGGCGCATACCAGCAAGCTAAGCTTATTTGTTTGTTTCCTAAGGGAGGGTTGTTCTTTTATTTGATTTTCATCTCTTGATCCTTACAAGACACTGACTTTAAAAAGTTAGACATTATTAAAACTCCATCACCAACCATCACCCACCCAGAGACTCCTGGAGAGACTAACTGAGATTCAGTATTTCTACCTATTCAGTAGCTCTGAGTACATCATGGGTATATAATGGTATATTCCTCAGATTTTCTTTTTTATGGGGTATTACAAAATCCTGCTTTACAGGGAGTGTTTGTTCAGTAGCCGGGGAAACAACTGTTATCCTCCAAGCTATTAATTAGTTTTAAGTTGCTAGTATTAGTTAGTTGGCATTAGATGTTTAGTTATCAGCAAATAAGTTACATTGGGGGCCAAAAAAGAGTTTAGAAAAGTGTGATTTGAAGTTTATATGTCCAGATAAGTAGTTTTTTAAACATTGACTATAATGTTCTAAATGAAAAAAAAAAATGATTTCAACGTAATAGATGTTTTCAAAATTGAAAAAAAAGAGAAAACTTTCAGAAGACATAGAAATGGCCCATTATCTTTTCTAACAGAGGTGAATATATGTAATGCTTGACCCCGTTTTTAGCTTTAAAATCTTACTCTTTTCTTGTAAGATCATGCCATTTTTCTCCAGAGCCATTTAATATCACCCGGCCAGCTTTATCTTCATCTCTATTTATATTTGGGTATTCAGTGTCCTTTTAAAATACAAAAGGAGCACATTGATTAGATCATAGTGGCGAACTTCCACAGCCTTTATAGAGCCTGATTTCTTCAGCTTCTTTTATGTGATGACTAACCTTGTCATTTGGTTATACTGGGGTAGGGGCGCACAGAAGACTGGCAGAACACACCTCTGGGTGTATCCATGAGGGTATTTTCAGAGAAAACTAGCAAAGAGGGAAAGGCCTTTGCTGATTCAGGCAGTCCCATCCCACAGCCTTCAGGGGCAAATAGGGTGGCAGGGCAAAGAAAGCATCCATTACTGCAAGCACTGTTTCCCTCCCTTCCTCACCTTCACTCGTGAAGAGCTCTGTTCCACCAAGCCTCACCACCATGATGGATGAACCCAGCAGATGAAAGAGATAATTTCTTCCTCAAGTTGTTTCTGCCGTGTATCCTGTAACAGTCATAGGAGTCCAACCCACTTTGAGTTGGTTTTATTTCTTCATTTCCTGTTGTTAGAAATGGAAATTCCTGTTTCTTGCTTCAAAATTCATGAAATGGAACTAGAGAGGTAGCTCAGCAGTATAAAGCACTTGTTGCTTTTGCAGAAGACGCAGGTTCAAATCCCCACACTGACACGGCAGCTCACACCATCTGTAATTCCAGCCACATGGGATCTATGAACTCTTCTGACCTCTAAGTGTTCTGCCTACATTGCACATGGTGCAGAAACATGCAGGCAGGCAAGCACCCGGTACACACACATTCTTTTAATTTAAAAACAGATAGTATAAAATTAAATACAAGTATTTGAAAATTTAAAAGTACATAAACATTAAAATAGCCAGAAACTAAAGCATCAGAAATGGTTCTGACTAAAGATGACTAGTCCAGTTCATTCCTGAATTCCTGACTTCCTCTAGCTGCTGTCTAAAGACTCTCATTGTAAATCTCAATAAAACCTTTACAAAGCAATTTGGTAAAAAAAAAAAAAAAAAAAAAAAAAATGTTTTAGCTAACTGCCTTCTTTAGTGATATGTGGAGAATTTAATTCCTCTTGCTGGTGCTCTCTCATCTTACAAGGAGTTTTGAATATTCAAATGTCTGCTTCTAGTTGGTTCCTCCAGCAGAACAGTTGGCTTCCATGAGGTGATCAGTTTAACTCCTGGGCACACTGACATGACAAAGAAGGAAAAGTGAAGGGAAGGGGACTATGTTAAGAATGAGAGTTTTGGACTAGCAAGCCAGTCTCCAGTTACAGCGGGACGTGGCGGCGGAGCAGCACTGAACTGGCGGGGCACCACAGCCCTCCAGTTTAAGACTAACCAGGGCCAAACCAGAGAACAGAGAGCCTGGTTACCCCTTCCCTGCTGAAGTGACCACCCTGAAATCTCCAGCTGCAGCAAGACCTCAGAACCTGGCAGTGACAGCAGCACAGAACTGGCGGAACACATCAAAGAAGCAGGGCCAAACCAGAGAGCAGAGAGCCCCGGATACCACGATCTCGGCTAAGAGACCTGCCTGTAAGTGAGTGCACCCTTGAGAATCTGCAGTTCCCCAGATCCTGGGTCCTTCTAAATCAGAAGCCAGGCATCGAACCCCCCTCCCACCCACATACCCACTTTGGGAAACAGAGGGGCACTAGAGACATTGAAGTTCCTGCCCTGTGGGCCTGATTGAGGAGCTAAGACAGTTAATGCCAGAAATTGCGCTGCGATCATCATTAGCGCCTGCGACATATACAGTGCAGAGCCCCTCCCACACACTCAAGGGTTCAACATTAGCCATCACTCTGTCCCTCGAGAAACTCATCCACGCACACTTACACACACAGACACACACGCGCGCGCGAACACACACACACACACTTGCATTTGCCCCGTTTGCGCCTGCGTACTTTCCTCCCACAGGTACAGCTAGTCCTCAGCACACGCTGAGAGTGCTCAGCTTCCTGAAGAACTCTCCAGACACCAGAGAGAGACAGCACCAGTCTGATCTGCAGAATCCAAAAACAAACAGGGAAGGCTTCAGATAAGCCAATGGCCAGAGGTAGGCGAAAGAACACTTCCAACATAAATCAGGACATCATGACTTCACCAGCAAACCCCAAAATTGATGGATACACCAATTCAGCAGAAGCACAGGAAAATGATTTTAAAGCCATGCTTGCCCAATTATTTGAGGCTCATAAGGAGGAAATGAACAAGTCTTTCAAAGAGATGGCCAGTCAATTGGAGGCAAAGAAAGAAGAAATAGACAATATCCTTAAAGAAACACAGGCAAACATAGCCAAACAAATAGATACACAAGTAGAGGAAAAATTAGTGGCATATAAGAAGGAAATGAAAAAAGAAATAGAGGCCATCGTAGAGAGACAGGAATCCAAATTCAAACACATGAAAGAAATGGTGCAAGGCATGAAAACAGAATTAGAATCAATAAAGAAAACACAAAATGAGAAAACCCTTGAGCTGGAGAACTTGGAGAAAAGATCAGGAACCACAAAAGTAAGCATCACCAACAGAATACAAGAAATGGAAGAGAGAATCTCTGGAGCTGAAGACACACTTGCAGAAATGGATACTTCTCTCAAAGAAAAAGTAAAATCAGAAAAGTTCCAATCACAAAATATCCAAGAAATCAAGGATGCTATGAAAAGACAAAATCTAAGAATAATAGGAATTCACGAAAAAGAAGACTCCAGACTCCAAGGTCCAGAAAATATTTTCAAGAAAATCATAGAAGAAAATTTTCCCAACTTAAAGAAAGAGATGTCCATAAATATACAAGAGGCCTACAGAACTCCAAATAGATTAGACCAGAAAAGAAACACATCACGTCACATCATAGTAAAACACTAAATCTACAGAACAAAGAAAAGATATTAAAAGCAGCAAGGGAAAAAGGCCAAGTAACATATGAAGGTAGACCTATCAGAATCACGCCAGACTTCTCATCAGAAACTATGAAAGCCAGAAGGGCCTGGGCAAGTATCATGGAGACTCTAAGAGATCACAAATGTCAACCCAGACTACTATACCCTGCAAAGCTTTCAATCAACATAGATGGAGAAAACAAAATATTCCATGACAAAACTAAATTTATACAATATCTACACAGCAAACCATCCCTACAGAAGATACTAGAAGGAAAACTCCAATCCAATGAAAACAAATTCACCCAAGAAAACAGGGCATACAGATAATGTCCCAACAAAAATGAAAAGAAAACAAGCAATGAAACAGGGTTAGATCATCGACTCCATTACAAAAGGAACTAACATGCATTGGTCACTATTATCTATCAATATCAATGGACTCAACTCACCAATAAAAAGACACAGGCTAACAGAATGGTTAAGGAAACAGGATCCAACATTCTGTTGCATCCAAGAAACACACCTATGCAACAAAGACAAACACTACCTCAGAGTAAAGGGCTGGAAAACTGTTTTTCAAGCAAACGGTTCCAGAAAACAAGCTGGAGTAGCCATCCTAATATCTAATAAAATAGACTTTCAACCCAAGTTAATCAAAAAAGATAAGGAGGGCCACTATATTCTCATCAAAGGAAAAATCCACCAAGAGGACATCACAATCTTGAATATCTATGCCCCAAATACAAGAGCACCAACATTCGTAAATGAAACATTATTAAAGCTTAAATCATACATTGATCCTAATACCTTAATAGTGGGAGACTTCAACACTCCACTCTCACCAAGGGACAGATCAACTAGACAGACACTAAATAGGGAAATAAAAGCACTCACAGAATCCCTAAATCAAATGGACCTAATAGACGTCTACAGATCATTTCACCCAAACTCAAAAGAGTACACCTTCTTTTCAGCACCGCATGGAACCTTTTCCAAAATAGACCATATAGTGGGCCACAAAGCAAGCCTCAACAGATACAAAAGGATTGAAATAATCCCTTGTATACTATCTGACCACCATGGACTAAAGCTCGACCTCAACAACAACAGAAACAACAAAAAGCCGACACGCACATGGAAACTGAACAACTTACTACTCAATGACAGCTGGGTTAAGGAAGAAATAAAGAAAGAAATTAAAGACTTCCTAGAATTCAATGAAAAGGAAGGCACAACATACCCAAATTTATGGGACACATTGAAAGCAGTGCTCAGAGGAAAATTTATAGCACTAAGTGCCTGCAAGAAGAAATTTGTAACATCACATACAAACAACTTAATGGCCCAACTGAAAACCCTAGAAAAAAAAGAAGCAGATACACCTAAGAGGAGCAGACAGCTGGAAATAATCAAACTAAGGGCTGAAATCAATCAACTAGAAACAAATAAAACTATCCAAAGAATCAATGAAACAAAAAGCTGGTTCTTTGAGAAAATCAACAAGATAGACAAACCCTTAGCCAAACTAACTAAAAAGCAGAGAGAAACTATCCAGATCAGCAAAATCAGAAATGAAAATGGGGACATAACCACAGACATTGAGGAAATCCAAACAATTATTAGGTCATACTACAAAAGCCTATATGCCACAAAATTTGAGAATCTAAATGAAATGGATAATTTTCTTGAAAGATTCCATCTACCAAAACTAAGTCAAGATCAGGTAGAAAGACTGAATAGCCCTATATCTCCCAAGGAAATCGAAGCAGTCATTAACAGTCTCCCCTCCAAAAAAAGCCCTGGACCAGATGGCTTCAGCGCAGAATTCTACAAGACCTTCAAAGAAGTGCTAACTCCAATTCTCCTCAAGCTATTCCACAAAATAGAAACAGAAGGAACACTACCAAACTCATTCTATGAAGCCACAGTCACCTTGATACCTAAACCACACAAAGACCCAACAAAAAAAGAGAACTTTAGGCCTATCTCTCTTATGAACATTGACGCAAAAATACTCAATAAAATACTTGCAAACCGAATCCAAGAACACATCAAAGATATCATCCACCATGACCAAGTAGGCTTCATCCCAGGCATGCAAGGGTGGTTCAACATATGGAAATCCATCAATGTAATCCACTACATAAACAAACTGAAGGAGAAAAACCACATGATCATCTCCTTAGACGCCGAAAAAGCATTTGACGAAGTCCAACACCCATTCATGTTTAAAGTCTTGGAGAGATCAGGGATACAAGGCACAGACCTAAACATAGTAAAGGCAATATATAGCAAGCCTATAGCTAACATCAAACTCAATGGAGAGAAACTTAAATCAATCCCACTGAAATCAGGGACAAGACAAGGCTGTCCATTGTCCCCATATCTCTTCAACATAGTACTTGAAGTCCTAGCCAGAGCAATAAGACAACTAAAGGAGATCAAGGGGATACAAATCGGAAAGGAAGAGGTCAAAGTGTCACTATTTGCAGATGATATGATAGTATACATGAGCGACCCCAAAAATTCAACCAGAGAACTCCTTCAGCTGATAAACACCTTCAGCAAAGTGGCAGGATACAAAATCAACTCAAAAAAATCAGAAGCCCTCCTATATACCAAAGACAAAAAGGCTGAGAAAGAAATTAGGGAAACAACACCCTTCATAATAGCCACTAATAACATAAAGTACCTTGGTGTGACCCTAACCAAGCTAGTGAAAGACCTGTTTGAGAAAAACTTCAAGTCTCTGAAGAAAGAAATCGAAGAAGATATCAGAAGATGGAAAGATCTCCCGTGCTCATGGATTGGTAGGATTAACATTGTGAAAATGGCCATACTGCCAAAAGCAATCTACAGATTCAATGCAATTCCCATCAAAATACCAACTCAATTCTTTACAGACCTTGAAAAAAAGATTCTCAGCTTCATATGGAGAAACAAAAAACCCAGAATCTCCAAAACGATCCTGTACAACAACAGATCATCTGGAGGTATCTCCATTCCTGATCTCAAGCTGTACTACAGGGCAACAGTAATAAAAACTGCATGGTATTGGCATAGAAACAGAAAGGAGGATCAATGGAACTGCATAGAAGACCCAGAAATAAATCCACACACCTATGAATACTCGATATTCGACAAAGAAGCCAATTCCATTCAATGGAAAAAAGACAGCATCTTCAACAAATGGTGCTGGACCAACTGGATGTCTACATGCAGAAAAATGAAAATAGATCCATATTTATCACCCTGCACAAAACTAAAGTCAAAGTGGATCAAGGACCTCAACATAAAACCAGATACCCTAAATCAATTGGAAAAAAAAGTGGGGAGCAGCCTAGAACTCATTGGCACAGGAGACATCTTCCTGAACAGAACACCAACAGCACAGGCTCTAAGAGCAACAATCAATAAATGGGACCTCATGAAACTGAAAAGTTTCTGTAAATCAAAGGATACCGTCATCAAAACAAAACGACTGCCTACAGATTGGGAAAGAATCTTCACTAACCCTTTATCTGACAGAGGACTAATATCCAGTATATATAAAGAACTAAAGAAGCTGAAAAGCAGCAAACCAAGTAACCCAATTAAAAAATGGGGAACAGAGCTAAACAGAGAATTCTCGACAGAGGAATATCGAATGGCAGAAAAACACTTAAAGAAATGCTCATCCTCATTAGCCATCAGGGAAATGCAAATCAAAACGACCCTGAGATATCACCTTACACCCATCAGAATGGCCAAGATGAAAAACTCAAGCGATAACACATGCTGGAGAGGTTGTGGAGAAAGGGGAACCCTGCTCCACTGCTGGTGGGAATGTAAACTGGTACAACCACTCTGGAAAGCTATCTGGCGCTTTCTAAGACAAATAGGAATAGTGCTTCCTCCAGACCCAGCTATACCACTGCTAGGTATATACCCAAAGTTTGTTCAAGTACACAAAAAGGACACTTGCTCAACCATGTTTATAGCAGCTCTATTTGTAATAGCCAGAACCTGGAAACAACCCAGATGTCCATCAACGGTGGAATGGGTACAGAAATTGTGGTATTTTTATACAATGGAATACTACTCAGCAATCAAAAAGGAGGAAATCATGAAATTTGCAGGCAAATGGTGGGATCTAGAAAAGATCATTCTGAGTGAAATATCCCAGAAGGAGAAAGACAAACATGGGATATACTCACTTATATAGACCTATAAGATATGATAAACATAATGAAATCTATACACCTAAAAAAGATAATCAATTGAGCGGACATGGGGTAAGATGATCAATCTTCATTTAGAAAGACAGATGGGATGTGCATTGAACGTATGACAGGAGTCTACTGAGCGCATCTGAAAGACTCTAACTAGCAGTGTTTTCAAAGCAAAGACTCATGACCAACCCTTTGGCAGAGTACAGGGAATCATAAGAAAGAAGGGAAGTTAGTCTGATGGGGAAAGGATAGGAGCTCCACAAGGACCAAATATATCTGGGCACAGGGTCTTTTCTGAGACTGACATTCAACCAAGGACCATGTATGGATATAACCTAGAACCTCCGCTCAGATGTAGCCTGTGGTAGCTCAGTAACCAATTGGTTTCCCAAAGTGAGGGGAACAGGGACTATTTCTAACAGGAACTCAATGACTGGCTCTTTGGTCTCCCCACCCCCGAAGGGAGGAGCAGTCCTGTTAGGCCACAGAGGAGGGCTTTGCAGCCAGTCCTGAAGATACCTGATAAAACAGGATCAGATGAATGGGGAGGAGGTCCCCCCTATCAGTGGACTTGGAAAGGGGCACGGTGGAGATGAGGGAGGGAGGGAGGGAGGGACTGGGAGGGAATGAGGGATCGGGACATGGCTGGGATACAGAGTTAATAAAATGTAACTGATAAAAAAAAAATAAAATAAAATAAAAAAAAAAAAGAATGAGAGTTTTGTTTCCACTCATCTCTTAAGAATAATTTAAAACTGCCTCCATGAGCAATGTTCAATTGATTTGATTTAACATTGTGCAGCTTGCCCTACTGCAAACTGTGTTACACAACTAACAAAACCAAATTCCCAGTGATTAATCAAGCAGGAATTAGAGCGGGTCTCTGATGAGAAGCTTGCAAAGACAGAATTATGGAACGGTATTTAGACAAGCTAGTATGCACTTATGAGAAATCCATTTGGAAAGTCAAGTTTAAAGGACCTGGTGAGAGAAATTAAGAAAGTGGAATATCTAGAATTTTTATTTTTTTCTTTGCCTTGTAAATAGCTGCAGACACATCTTAGAGTGTATATTTCTGGTCTTGTTAGGAGAGTGATCTGGTTATCATCTCAGACATGGAAAAATGGCTGTATAGATACCAGAGTTTGTAAGGGAATGGTAACTCTGAAGATTTGACAAAGGAGTGATTTAATGGAATGCCAGAAAATGGCCTTACCTGAAACCACATCAGAACTGTGTGTTTTCAACACTGGAGCAGCATCTTCTTCCAACACATCTCTGTGCTTCATTCTGCATCATTTTTGATTACCAACATTCCTCTAGAGACACAGAATAGAGACTATCTCTCCTAAGACAGAATTGCTTCTGCTTCTTTTCACAGGTGCCTTCATGTGATGGCAGAACAACTGTCATCCATTCCATGTACTACCCTTTCCAGAATTTGAAAAATACTATCACAATCTTTCCATTTCCTTCCTCACATCTGTATAAGAATATAAAAACATAGTTATTATAATTTTGAGTACATAAAAGTATTGTCAAAAATGAAGAATGAAAGAGGTATGTTAAAACAGAATAAAGAAGCTAAGGATGATTTTCCCTCTTTCTCTATTTTCTAAATGGTTTCAAAGTTTGTGAAATTGCTTTAGTGATAGGAAAATGAAGTTATAAAACTTAAAAAGACAATGGTATCTATTCTCTGAAAAAAAAATCTAAGTCAAAGAGAAGCAAAGTAACTTTCTAAATTTGGGATCGAAAGGATGGCATCTAACATCCCTTTTTTGGTGGTGGTGGTGGTGTGGGGGGTTATATGGTGGTGGTGTTGGGGAGGTATATAGTAAGTCTGAGGCCAGGGGAGGTATGGAACCGAGCAAGGCCACTGTGCTAGGTAAGAAAGTCATAGAGGTGAAAGCAAGGTTTATAACCCAATCTAGAAATCAATACACTGTATGAGGTAATTCTGATCTGTTTAAATTTTAATGTATAATAACAGCATTTCAGTTCCTCCAATTTCCTTAGTCTTGCTATTGCTATTCCTGTTTAGATTGTCTCTGTGTTTTCTTTCTTTGATCACAAAAAAATCTATATTTTCAAATTTTTGGTTTTAATTTCATTATCAAAATGAAGTTTTGATATAGTTTTTGATATGCTTTTCTGTATTTCTTCTTAGCCATAGCACATTAGAAAAGATGCTTAGGTGTTTCATATTTATGTCCTCAGTGGAAGAATCACTGGATAAATAGAAAAGAGAAATGAAGAATTGGGCACCATGAGTTTTTAAGTACAAGGAAACTATTGAACATTTTATAAAGATTGATTCCCAGTACATTTGTGTTTGACTGACAGAGATGCTATTATGAAACCAAAGGTCAAGAATGCTGATACCAAAACATTATTTTAAACCTTCCTTGTTTTTCTGATTTACCAACAAGCCTCCCTTAGATCTTTAATCTCATACATTCTCCCTGAAGAGAAAAGCAAACACGACAGCCTGCATAGGAAGCTATGAACAGAAAGAGCGAAACTGATACCTTGTTCAGCAATGCTGCATGTTGAATCTCTCAGAAGGACTGAGTGCTGTTGGTGACATGATACCTGCTCTGACACATCTTTTTCTTCCCAGGTTCACTTCCTCTGACTTCCCTCCAAGTACCTTCCTGCAGTCACCTCTCAAAGAAGCAGCTGGCACACATGTCTTTGGGGGAATGGCATATCTGCAGATCTATAACCAGCCCCTCAAATGCATACGTACATCGAGGATCACAAGGCACATTATCGCAAATACATGGTAGAAGTAATACAGAAGGTAATTGAGCATCAACTATTTCATCAGTTCTTAGCCCTAACTGGGCAGCATCCAGCCATATGGAAGCTCCGCTAGAACTTAGAAGATGAATTCAGCACACCCAATTTTACCTTACAGCCTGGGATGTTCCACCTCAGCCTCAGGGGTATATCTTCACACTGGATGAAGAAATGGTATTAGCTTCCAACTTAGATGAAAGGCAAAAATTACAGCCTGGTGGTTTAAATGACCCCCACTGATTCATAGTGAGTGGCACTATTGGAGGTATGGCCGTGTTGGAGAAAATGTGTTGCTGGGGGCTGGGCCTTGGGGTTTCAGAAGTTCAAGCCCAGCCCAGTGTCTCCTCCAGCTGTCTGCTGATCTGGAGGTAGATCAGCCATGCCATAGTAACTAGTGAACAGTGCCTTCTCCCTTCTCAGGGTGTGCCACTTAAGAGTGATTCATAAGCTTTCCTGAAATTTTCCATTGAACATCTGGGTCTACAAGAAAAATGAGCCTGTTCGCTATAAAAAGTCACTTTATTACATCAGTCGATGTAAATCACTAAAATATCACCAAGCCTTCCTGGAGAAGAAGGACTAATTGACCAATGAGAATCCCAAAATGGTCTGTCTTTGTGACCTCCTACAGTGCTTTTGAAATTATCTCACTGAAGACAGAGTTTAGGGAAGTGAATACAGTTTCATTAAGAGTTTGCAAGGAAGAGGGTTACAGACTAATAACTTAAAAGACACCACCCAGAGATGCTATCCTAAAACCGGCTGCCTCTATGGCAGGGCATTGAACACCAGGTCAGTAGCTGGCAGTCTGGAGGCAGATAGTAAAGGAGCTGGAGGTGGGTTAGGGCAGCAGAGTCCCTATATATAGACTGAGAACAGTGGGTCTCCCAATCTGTTAGAGAAGCATCTGCGAATAAGAACTCGTCTGAACATACTGGTAGGCTGCTCACCAACTTAGCGTCATGGCATGAGTGACAGATCTTGGTTCTGCCCATTGTACTGGCCTCCAGCAGGGGTTTTTATTCTGTTCTTAGTTTCTGTCCTACCTCAAGACCTGGAAAATGGCAATATACCAGATGTTGAGGGATAAAGGCCAGTCCTCTCACCTCACATTGTAAGCTTCAGAGAACCCGCGAAATGAGTTCTAGCCCACTGTGCCCTTGTTTGCCTCCTACACTTCATTCTCCTTATCAGGCTTCCCTACATCTGCAACAGTTCCTCCTAAGAATGCTCAGATCCTATCCTGGGATCTGATTCAGAAAGACCTGACCAAAGGAACTTTCTAAGCTGCAGTGACTTTCAGTACCGAATTTCATAGATTCCTGTTCCTGTACTGCCCCCAATAAATAGCCCTGGCCTCTGCTCCACACTGGTTTTATTGATATCTTATTGTTCCCACTCTGATTAAGAGCCTGTGTACTAATTCCAGAGAATGTTGTATCTGCAAACCTCAGAGTTTAGTTCTGAAGTACTACCAAGTCTGTGTCTAACGTTTTAGCTATTTCTGGTCTGAGCTATTGCTGCCAAGTTCCATGAAAATGTGAAACTGCCAGATCATGATGTTCTTGCAAAGCAAATGGTCCTCCCATAGTATCCCAGCAAATGGCTGAACATTCTTCTGCATAACTGCAATAATTCTACTATCAATGATAGCAGTTATGTAGAATACTTATCAAACGTAGACAAGAAGAATTTTTAGTTATCTCACTTAAGCCTTTAAGGTAGGAATAATTAACCCAAATATACCTCGGGGGGGAATGTGAAGCAAGAATCAAGGAACTCCCTAAATTTCATACTAACTACCTTGTGTAGTAGGCTACAGCTAGAGATCTGATCCTCCTAATGTCAAACATGGTTCTAAGCCCATTGTTAGTGTTGTTCTCCAAAGAGTATAGTGGGATAAATGTTGTAGCCTTTTGCCCAAGGTGGATGGTAGATGAAAGCCTCTTGGCTTGAATTCCCCTTTTCCTTTTAGCTCCATTACCAAGGTCCTCCTTGCCCTTGCTTTAGTATCCTGGAACTGATTTCCTATCCTTCTGGGCCCACTCTGTCACCCACTTTTTCACCAAATTACTGCTTGATGTGGTTTCAACTGCCATTCCTCACATTATCCCTCTTTGTTTCTGAGATTCTGAAATAGAACACACACAATAAAGCATTTATGGGAAGTGCAGAATTGACTAAAGCAAGCATTTTAGCAACCATTTGTGCAGAAAACAATGTAATAAGTTTCTTTATCTCTGAGGGTCTTCTCCCTCCTTGAACTCCATTCATACTCACTTCTCTGCTGGCCTCTGCTTCTTCTTCCTACACAATTATTGCAATTCTCTCCTGTCTTTTATGTGTGTACAGAGGCCAGCCAGAAGCTAGCTTTTGTGCAACAGACACATATCAAAGGCAGTTTTCAAAAGAGCTAGTCTTCCCAAGTCAATGAAATTCTTGAATCTGCTGCTAAGATGATAAGCACTTTCTCTTATGTGACAAGTTTAAAGTTAAGGAGAACCATCAGTAATGGATAGAAAGGGCAGCCATTTCTACCATTGTTCCTGCCCTAGAAAATGCATACAAGGAGTGTATGTATTTTCAGGAAGCCATGAGAGAAGGAACTGTCATCTTTTGAAGTGCTTCATGTACTAAAAAGTATTAAGAAATGCAAGCAAAGTTTAAAAAATTGTGCCACATGGATAACTTTGTATTGAAAAAATCAACACCTTTATCACATATGTAGCATACACATCCACAAATTCCCAACAATACAATGGTACTACCAACAACCTAGATGTAGGATTTAATGTGGCTCAAAAACATTTGGCTGAAGGTGTACCTCAATGTTAGAGAATATTTCCAAGAATGTCATGAATTTAATCCTCATTGTCTAGTTGTAATGAATTTTATCATAATGTCTAAACTATACCATAAATGAATGTATTTTCACCTACACATCTCTTGAATTGCTTATAATTTCATTTGAATAATGGCATGTAAATCTAAATGTAAGAGTCTCCCTCCATACAAAAATTCCTCTCTCCTATTCTCATCTCACAGGCAAGAGTTCCTGAATAAAAAGCAGAGAAACATAGAGCAGTTGTTTTCAACCATCTAATGCTGAGATCTTTTAATATAGTTCCTCATGTTCTGGTGACCGCAGCCATAATTATTTTCATTGCTACTTCATATCTATAAATTTGCTACTGTTATGAATTATAATATAAATATCTGATATTTCTGATGGTCTTAGGAAGATCCTGTGAAAGAGTCATTCTATCCCCCATCAGGGTCACAACCCACAAGTTGAGAACTACTTGGCTAGACCAATCTTTTTTTTTTAAATAAATATATCCCTAATGCATGCAACAATTAACACATGAGAATATATATTAACATATAAGTACCTGCAGGCAAACAGCATACATATAAAAACAGTATATAAAATGTATATATATATATATATATATATATATATATATGAATAGAAAGAAAGAATGGCAATGAGGAAAAACAAACAACCTGTACAAATAAGTGGAGAGAAGAATGTAAATGGATCAATTTTTTGCAAACATGTCCCTAAGCAATGAATCAGTCTGTCCAAATATTGCTTTTATTTAACTGTGTAAACAAAGAAACTTTAAAACTCTCCAATAAGTAGAGTGTCATGCTGTGTGTAGTGCACATGTTTGCAGAATCAAATAAATTTTGAAGGGGAACAGGGACTGTCTCTGACATGAACTCAGTGGCTAGCTCTTTGATCACCTCCCCCTGATGGCAGAGCAGCATTGCCAGGCCACAGAGGAGGACAAGGCAGCCAGTCCTAATGAGACCTGATAGTCTAGGGTCAGGTGGAAGGTGAGGAGGACCTCCGCTATCAGAGGGACATGGAAGGAGATGAAGGAGACAGAGTAGGATTGGGAGGGAAACAGGGAAGGGACTACAGCTGGGACACAAAGTGAATAAACTGTAATTAATATAAAAATAAAACTATAAAAAAGAAAGAAAACATTCTACAGTGTATGATCCAGACTGTATGATATTCTATAGCTGATGAGACTGCATAAAATATTTAGACCTGAATAAAAATTGCCACCGATATCCAAAGCAATTGTGACTTAACCCTCTGCAATGGAGCTCTGCTTAATAGGAGAGTGTAAGTGTAAGCTCTGCTTAATAGGAGACTAGAATACACTTAAGTTTATAAAACCAAAAGGCATCAGTGCCTTGCAGTAAAAAATAAAATAAAATCTAAAATCGTGTATACCTTTCCTTTATCTTCCCTTGGCTAGACTTGGCAAAGCTTCTTGGACATGTGATATAGTAGATGGACTTCAAAAATAATAAAAACTAACTGCTTTCCTCCTGCATCCTCATGTATCAGATCAAGATATGAAGTCCAATTCTCCTTCCCTTAAACCTGAGTCAATTAACTTTCATGACATGTGGCATCCTAGAAACTTGAAGCTACCTTTTGGAGATTCCTCTCTATTTTGTCTGTGCATGTGTTATCACAGAAAGAAGCTAATTACAGTTTTTCTAACCTGTAGTCTACATGAAGTCAACCCCACTGTAAGTATCAACTTCCAGCCATGGGAATGAACCCAACAGGATTCTAGGCCTAAGAGCTGCTTGCCTGCTGACTAAGGCCTTTTACTTTCATGGGTATAGACTATGGGTAGGCAAGAAGCTCTTTCTATACTAGTCAGTGGCAGCATTGTTATTCTTGGTTGTTTGATGGCATCAAGTAATGACAGCAGGAGGCCTGTGGGAAAAGTGGCAACCAGTGGCTCCTTCTACAGATCTCTTCTAGAACTTGGGTAGCTGGACTCTTAGCTCTTTATATGTCGTAGCTCTTATGTAGGCTGAGCACTGGTTGCAGCTGTCATTTCAGGCACAGGTGAGTGTAGTGCCAGGATTACTGCCTTAACCAGCCAGTGCTTATCACTTGCCTAGGCCTAGGAAGTCTAGAATCTTAAAAGCTTAGAGTTCCAGAGTTACAGTTCTTGGTCCAGCATGTATGAGACATTGGTACGCAGTTAGATACTCTTCCCATAAGCAGTACCTTCAGTTATTCTTCTCTACATCCTTACTGTCTCTGTTTACCCTGAACTCTCCACTGTCTCCTGTCATCTCTTCTTCCACCAACCTTCTTATTCCGGCACAGGATGCTCTAGAATTGTCTGAGCGCTTCTATTTCAGCTGGCAAGCAGCCAGCTAGCATGCTGTTCCACAGCCTGTCCTGCTGACTGCCCAGCCGTGCCTGCCACCGCCATCATTGCTACTTGCTGTCTTTGTTGTTTATTTATTTGTATTACCATCTTAACCTACAACACTGAAAGAAAGTGGAAAAGGGGCCACTCAAGACAACATTGCAACAGCAGTGGAGGCAGCATCGGAGGGCCCCTGAAGCGGCTTCCAGAGTGAGCCTGAGTATTCAGCATATCCAGAGAGAGAAGCAGCATTTGGGCCAGTCACAACACTCCTCACATTCAAGTGTAAGCTGGTGTTTGAATCAGTCACAGCGTAGTTCTATTAAGATACCTGGGAAAGTGTCCCCATTCTGATTTAGGTAGAAATGATGAATGGTCCTCTACAGCTCACAGAGGCACACCTAATTGGCCTGGTGCTTTCAATAGAGTTTAAAAACTTTATTAGCACTAACAATGACTTGTATAGGCTTGCAATTAATTTTTTTTAAATCTTTATTTATATGTATGTGATTGTCCCGTGTACCAGAGCCTGTGGAAACTAGACGAGTACATCACGAGATGAGCCATCTTTCCAGTCTGTGATTTTAACACTCTTAACGGTGATTAGGTTCTCCTCAGTGTCCCAGAGAGAGGTATCCCTCCCTTATCCTTCATTGGTCTCACAAATAGGCCTTCAGATGTCCCCCTTACTACAGTATCCTGAAAAACCCAAAGTGACAACCACCCAACAAAAAGCCCAGTCAACCCACAGATCCATAAAAGGATAGAAACACAGACATTTCAGATTATTGTCTTCCCCAGTAAGTGCTGTGTAGACTGTTACACAGTAGGGAGAAAACAAAGAGTGAACAGAAAGGCAAGCAGAGTGTCCCTACACAGTCACCGCACATTTATGAATGGGATCTACCTTACAACAAAATGAATGTCAATAGGATCTAACCAACATATCTATCTGTCTTTTCTGCCAGCCACACCGCAACACAGACTATGCTTGCTTAAGCAACATCCATTTTGAACACTCAAATAGCAGAGAAACACTTAAAGAAATGCTCAATGTCCTTAGTCATTGGGGAAATGCAAATCAAAATGGCTCTGAGATTTCACCTTACACCCATCAGAATGACTAACATCAAAATCTGAAGTGACAATATATTCTGGAGAGGATGTGGAGAAAGGGGAACACTCCTCCACTGATGGTGGGAATGTAAACTTATACAACCACTTTGGAAATCAATTTGACATTTTCTCAGAAAATTGGGAATAGTGCTTCCTCAAGATCCAGCTATACCACTCCTAGGCCTATATCCAAAAGTTGCTCAACTATACAACAAGGACATTTGCTCAACCATGTTTGTAGTAGCTTTATTTGTAATAGCCAACTGTAAATAACCCAGATGTCCCTCAACGGAGGAATGGATACAGAAATTGTGGTGCATTTACACAGTGGAATACTACTCAGCAATTAAAAACAAGGAAATCCTGAATTTGCAGGCAAATGGTGGGAACTAGAAAAGATCATCCTGATTGAGATATCCTAGAATCAGAAACACACACATGGTATATCCCTTGAGTTTTTTATCTTAGTCTTTCTGCTGGGTGTGAGGTGAAATCTCAGGGTTGTTTTGATTTGCATTTCAGAGTGATGTTGAACATTTATTTAAGTGTTTCTCTGCCATTTTATATTCCTCTGTTGAAAATTCTATGTTTAGCTCTGTACCCCAGTGGTGTTTAAGGTCTTCTGTTCCTTATATATTCTGGATATTAGCCCTCAGTGAGATGTAGGGTTGGTGAAGATCTTTTCCCAGTCTGTAGGAAGATGCTTAATACTCATTCAGAAGGGCAAACAGGATAGACATCAGAAGGAGAAGGCAAGGAACACGACAGGAGCCTTCCACAGAGGACCTCTGAAAGACTCTACCTACCAGGGTATCAAAGGAGATATTGAGACTCATAGTCAAACTTTGGGTAGAGTGCCAGAATCCTTATGGAAGAGGGATATAGAAAGACTTGGAAGGGACAGGAACTCCATAAGGAGAACAACAGAGCAGAGGCCTAGACTCCAACCAAGAACCATGCATGAAGAGGGCATAGACCCCCTGTTCAGAGGAAGCCCATTGGCTGCTCCTTTTCCAAATGGGTTCCCTAGTAATGGGAACAGGGGCTGTCTCTGACAGGAACTCAGTGGCTGGTTCTTTAATTATCTTCCCCTGTGAGGTGCAGCCTTTCCAGGCCACTGAGGAAGATGATGCAGCCAGCCTTGATGAGACCTGTTAGGCTAGGGTCAGTTAGAAGGGAGGAGGTCCTCTCCTATCAGGGGTTAGAGAAAGGACAAAGGGGGAGAAGAGGGAGGGTGGGTGGGACAGTAAGGAGAAGAGGGAGGGGGCTGCAGTGGGGATATAAGTTAAACAAATTGAAATGAATAAATATCTAAATAAATTTAAATTAAAAATGAAAAGAACTCTTCAAAAAAGAGAGAAAGAAAGAGAGAGAGAAAGAAAGAGAGAGAGAAAGAAAGAAAGAAAGAAAGAAAGAAAGAAAGAAAGAAAGAAAGAAAGAAAGAAAGAAAGAAAGAAAGAAAGAAAACTGACAACATTATCCAGGGTGTCATGCAGCTGTTGGTCAGGTCAACCCAGGACTAAGTTGTGAGGATCCTAAGTATTTTAACTTACTTGATAATTTTTAAAATCTGCTCTCATTTTACCAAGCAATGAGGCTGCTATTTTACATGTGAGTGGCTATAGGAGATAAGTGATTGCCCAACAGCAGAAATTATTTTTGCATCAATTAAGCTCACATTATTTAATCCATTGCAATGTTGTGTATTGTCTATTGATAGAAGATACAAAGAGCCATTCATTTACACACTCAGCAACCCATAGAAACACTAAACTGGAAATCACAATATAGGCCCGGAGGATCTGATGCAGACTCATACATGCCCTGTACATGCTGCTTCAGTTTCTGTGAATTCATACGAGCTAATCTAGATGACCAGGTTTTCTTAGTATCCTCCAGTCTCCCTGGTTCTAACATTCTTTCCAAATCCTCTTCCACGGTTCCTGAGTTCTGAGGGGAGAAATTTGATGGAGGCATCCTATACAGAGCTAGTGTTCCAAGGTCTTTCACCTTCTCTCTAATATCCGGCTGTGGGTCCCTCTGTTTGTTTCTGTCTTCTCTTGGAAGAAGCTTCTCTGATGATGGTGGAGCAAGGTGCTGATCTGTAAGTATAGCAGAATATAATTAGGAATCATTTTGGCACTGCATTTCTTTGTTTGTTCTTTTCCGTTGACCAGCATTATTTGGTTTTGCCTAGGTCTCTGGGCTATCTAGTCTCAGGTGCTTTGGGTCATTCAGGCAGTGTCAGGTACAGAGTCCATATTGTGTAATGGGCCTTAAGTCAAGTCTGTTATTGGTTGGTTACTGCCACAAATACATATATTTATATATATACAATAGACAAATTAATCTCTATATAAGTTATCTATTTATCCCTCTCTGTCTCTCTCTCTCTAACTATATTTCTATAGCTATATCTATCTATAAATTTTCTCAATTCATTTCTTTAAAGAACTCTGATTAATGTATCTGGGACAAGCAAAAGAGCCTTTGAGCAGTTCATAGCTATACTTAGACAACCTCTGATTGGGGAAAAATGAAACCTTATGCATAGAATATAGAGTATCATGAGAAACTTATGGAATTTCATAAATAATAACAACTGTTTTTCAAATATGACTTTGCCAGTACTCAGTTAATTCCAGGATTTCTTGGATCTTTTAATATGTGATTAATACCAAAATATGGATGAGTATGGAACATTTCTTAAACCCATTTTTTAAAATTAAAGTTATTATGTTCAGTATTATCTTAAGGGGCTAGGGCCTCTTCCAGAGAAAGTCTTAGAAACATGCTCTCATTCCCACGGCAAACAATTAGGGGCTCAATAAAATCACTGAGGGTTTGTGTGAAAAACTAAGAAGGCTAAGGCATCACCTTTAAGTCTAGCATGCAGTGTAATGTTCAGTGTGGTCCTGCTATGAGTTCTTCAAGATGGCTGTGAAGCCTGTCTATTCAAAGAGAAGGCTTTGAGGCACCTGCTGATTTCTTATGGGTGGTGGCTTGATGCAGAGATCAGACCAAATTAGCAGCCCAAAGGCTAGACCAAATTAGCAGCCTTTGGACTAGAGATCCACCTGCTGTCAATCTAGGAAATAACCTCACTAGCCAGAAGGTTGCCAAAAACCTTTATAGTTGTCATAATTTTCTTTTAAAATATGCGTGAAAAAATTAAAATAGAAACTAATAAAATGACATTTTTACACTAACATGTAACGTTCTGTTAACATAAAATATTTAGATTAATTGGCTAAGATGGGAAATTTTGGTGACATTAGCTTTTGTTGCTTGAGGCACGTCTGAACTCATTTTGGGGGATTGCTGATATATTAGGCTACCAAGAGCTCTCCCCCCTTTGCTTGCAGCTCTTCATTTTCTCATTCAGGTTACAGAAAAATAGAAAGAACATAAGTCCATATTGCCACTCAGCTATTCACTAATGATGTGGCTTTAGGAAATTCATTTAGCTTCACTGAACTTGTTAGTTCTCTGCAAAAGTAAAGTGGCAAAATTAAATGACATAATATAAGTTGCTTTTCCGCCCTGCCACAGACAGAGGAGGTGATTAAAAATGATTTATTTTCTCTCTGCTTGCTGTTTTCCGTTCCCTGTTGTCTAATGAACTCTACATCCCAAGGCTGCCGAGCACAGCACATTTTGAGCACCACAAAAGATCAACACTATGCTTATGAGCCATAATCTGAGATGCTAAGCAGATATCACCTTGGCAATGGAGGTTGGGTTTTCTATGTTTACAGGAACAGGTTGAAGCTTTGTTAAGATTCAAAAATGCGGGATCCCAAGCATGAGAAGCTGAGCTTTCGAAGTGTAAGTTGTAAGAAGAGAGGTCTCTGCGAAGCTCCTCTCTCAGGCCTGAGACTATATCTGTGAGCTACAAACATCATAAAGGCTCACTGCAGTCTTTGAGAACCCCCTCTGTCCTTTCTTGTCCCTCGGGCCTTCCTGTCAGTGCCCTCTGTTGGAAGGCAGAAGCAAGGTTGCAGTCAAGAAGCTCTCCTGTGCCTCTTTTAGCAACTCTATACCACGTTTTAAAATCACACGCTTTTTTTTTTTTATATCTCTGACTCTATAAAAGCTCAATCAGGGAAATGTAATGTACCCAAATAAATGTCAACAGTGCCTCCAGAACTGATTGCTGCATAGCTAATTTATTTTCAGTGACCATGATGAGAAAACTTTGCCCAGAATCCATTCCAGAAGAAATATGGAATCTAAGCAAAACATCAGCCAAGTGTGAGACATGTTCCTAAGAAATGCACCAGCACAAAAGTACTAGGAACAGGTGATAACAAGGGACCTTGGTTACATTTTAAACATCAGATCATTCTTATGTTTATGACTTTTACATTTGTTTGAAGTATAGAGAAAGAAAATTCAAAATTTTTTCTCCTTTGGAAATACTATAACAGTGCTACTTTAATGTTGAAGATCTTAGATCAATCTTATCTTAAGAGATAGCACAAAACTCCTAGCAAATTATGAGTAAGTGAAAAGTAGAAATGCAGTAAATACCACACAC
Source organism: Meriones unguiculatus (assembly GCF_030254825.1). Taxonomy (NCBI): domain Eukaryota; kingdom Metazoa; phylum Chordata; class Mammalia; order Rodentia; family Muridae; genus Meriones; species Meriones unguiculatus. Next base: position 138,459,615 of record NC_083352.1, on the reverse strand, counting down.
AGTGACAACACAGTATTCAATCAATTCAAGATACTAATAATTATGAATTTATCAATTTAACTACCATATAAAAACAAATGAGTATTTACCGTCACATAAATGTATTGATTGACATATACAAATCAAAATTGCTCCTTATTGAGAAAAACAACTCTAAAGTAGGAATAAATCAGTGTTCTAAAATAAAAGTGGTGATAATTCAAAATCAGCACTAACTTTATGAAGGAAACATTAATAAGGATTCTCATTAATGTCAGGAATATAATCAGAATATTTTTACTGACATTTTTACATAGTACTGCTCTAGGAATACCAACTAACCCAATCAAACAAAAGAGTATTGGGAGAAAATAAGAAATAAAGTATCCATGTGTAGATATTAGAGTGTAAAACTTTAAAAAATTAACACCTACCACAACCAATTTACAAATTCAAAAGATATCTAGATGCAAAGGTAACATACAAAACTTATAGCCGCTATAGGCTATGTCAGAAGAAAACAGAATGTAACCACAAACAGCATATGAAATAGCAATATGAAAATGTTACACAGATAAACTCAACAAAAATATTCATAGTTTATTAGTGAAACTTTGTTTTAAAAAAAGAAATGAAAAAATAATTTATCACCATAAAGCTACTAAGCACTACTGGGTTAGTTGTAAACTGACACTATTATAAATTAAAAAACAAAACAAGTAATAGAATATTCAGAACTACATAAGTTCATTCTAGACTGTACATAGAAAAATAAACAAGCAAAAGTAACATTGAATACTAAGAAGGATATGATAGGAGGAAAAGGTAGGCCAAGTAATCATACAGCCAGCCATAGTAATTTAAATAATGTGGCTTGTGATAACAGACCACAAGAGAAGTCCAGAAATATGCATAAACAAACAACAATTAAACATAAAAGTTATTTCAGTTCAGAGGCAGGAAAACAGAGGCTTTTTCAGGAAACATGACAGAATCATGTAGTAGACTTCTAGTTTCTAGAATTCTACACATATAAAATTATATATGAAATAACATATTAGATATAATTTAATAGATATATATTAAGCTATACATTAACATTAAAATTTATTTTAAAAACATATCACATAAAATAAAATGTAACTAAAACTATTTTTATGTATTTTTTTGCTTTTGTGAACATTTTTACTATCATTTATTACAATTTATTCTATTTATATCCTGGCTATGGTGCTCTCTCTTCTCCCAATACCACCCTCTATCCCTCTTCTCCTGCTTTGTCCTTCCCCTAGTCCACTGATAGGGGAGGTCCTCCTCCCCTTCCATCTGACCCTAGCTTATCAGGTCTCATCAGGACTGGTTGCATTGTCTTCCTCTGTGGACTGGCAAGGCTATACCCCTCTCAGGGGAAGTTGATCAAAGAGCCTGTCACTAAGTTCATGCCAGACACAGCCCCTGCTTCCCTTACTAGGGACCCACTTGAAGACTGAGTCTATGAGTTACATCCGAGCCATGATTTTAGATCCTCTCCATGCATTGTCCTTGGTTGGGGTTTCATTCCCTTCAGGGCCCCAGGATTCATATTTTTTTGCTCTGTTGGTCTCCTTTTGGAGCTCCCGTCTCCTCCAGATCTTTCTGTCTCCCCCTTCTTCCATAAGACTCCCTGCACTCTCCCCAAAGTTTGGCTATGAGTCTCAGCCTCTGATTTGATACTTTGACCAACAGAGTCTTTCAGAGGCCCTCTGTGGTAGGCTCCTGTCCTGTTGCCTGTCATCTCCTGCTTCCAATGTCTATCATGTTTGTCCTTCTGAAATAGGATTGAGCATCTTCGCTAGGGTCTTCCTTCTTGTTTAGCTTCTTCAGGATTATAGATTTTAGTATGTTTTTCCTATATTATATGGCTAAGATCCACTTATGAGTGAATATATACCATGTGTGTCTTTCATGGGTTACCTCAATCAAGATAATATTTTCTAGTTCCACCATTTGCCTGCATATTTCATAATTTCCTTGCTTTTAATAGCTAAGTAGTATTCCATTATCTAAATATACTATAATTTCTGTATCCATTCCTCCATTGAGTGGCATCTAAGTTGTTTCAAGATTCTGGCTACTATGAATAAAGCTGCTATGAACATAGCTGGGAAATGTCCTTATTGAATGGCGGGGCATCTTTTGGGTATATGCCTAGGAATAGTATAGTTGGATCTTGAGGAAGCGCTATTCCTAATTGTCTGAGAAAGTGCCAGATAGATTTCCAAAATGGTCGTACAAGTTTACATTCCCCAGTGGAATGTAAACTTTCTCCACACCCTCTCCAGCATGTGTTGTCCCTTGAGGTTTTGATCTTAGCCATTCTGATGGGTGTAGGGTGAAATCTCTGGGTTGTTTTGATTTGCATCTTCCTGATGACTGAGGACGTTAAACATTTAAGTGTTTCTCTGCCATTCAATATTCCTCTATTAAGAATGCTCTGTTTAGTTATCTACCTTATTTTTAATTGGATTACTTGGTTTTTTGGTGTTTAACTTCTTCAGTTCTTTATATATTCTGGATATTAGCCCTCTGTCAGATATAGGGTTGGTGAAGATCCTTTCCCAGTCTGTAAGCTGTCATTTTGTTCTGGTGACAGTGTCTTTTGCTTTACAGAAGATTTTCAGTCTCATGAGGTCCCATTTATTGATTGTTGCTCTTAGAGCCTGTGCTGTTGGTGTTCTGTTCAGGAAATCGTCTCCTGTGCCAATGAGTTCAAGGCTCTTCCCCACTTTTTTTTTATTTTATTTTTTTCTTATCAGTTACATTTTATTAACTCTGTATCCTAGCCATGTCCCACTCCCTCATTCCCTCCCAATCCCATCCTCCCTCCCTCATCTCCACCGTGCCCCTTTCCAAGTCCACTGATAGGGAGGACCTCCTCCCCATTCATCTGATCCTGTTTTATCAGGTATCTTCAGGACTGGCTGCAAAGCCCTCCTCTGTGGCCTAACAGGACTGCTCCTCCCTTGGGGGGTGGGGAGGTCAAAGAGGCAGCCATTGAGTTCCTGTTAGAAATAGTCCTTGTTCCCCTTACTATGGGAAACCAATTGGATTACTGAGCTACCACAGGCTACATCTGAGCAGAGGTTCTAGGTTATATCCATACAAGGTCCTTGGTTGAATGTCAGTCTCAGAAAAGACCCTGTCCCCAGATATATTTGGTCCTTGTGGAGCTCCTATCCTTTCCCCATCATACTCACTCCCCTTCTTTCATATGATTTCCTGTACTCTCTTCTAAGCGGTTTAGTGTGTCTGGTTTTATATTGAGGTCTTTGATCCCCTTGGACTTTAGTTTTGTGCAGGGTGATAAGTATGGATCTATTTGCATTTGTGTACATGTAGACATCCAGTTAGACCAGCGCCATTTGTTGAAGATGCTATCTTTTTTCCATTGTATTATTTTAGCTTCTTTGTCAAAAATCAAGTATCTGTAGGTGTGTGGGTTTATTTCTGAGTTTTCTATTCGATTCTATTGATCCACCATTCTGTTTCTATGCCAGTACCATGCGCTTTTTATTACTCTATCTCTATAGTACAGCTTGAGATCAGGGATGGCGATGACTGCACATGATCTGTTGTTGCTCAGGATTGTTTTAGCAATTCTGTTTTGTTTGGTTTTGTTTTTCCATATGAAATTGAGAATTTTTGTTTCAAGTTCTGTAAAAAATTGTTTTGGTGTTTTGATGAGAATTATATTGAATCTGTGGATTGCTTTTGGTAGGATGGCCATTTTCACTGTGTTAATCCTACCTATCCATGAGCATGGGATATCTTTCCATCTTCTGATCTATTCTTCAATTTCTTTCTTCAGAGACTTGAATTTTTTTTTCATACAGGTCTTTCATCTGCTTGGTTAGAGTCACTCTTGGTTAGAGTTATGTTATTTGTGGCTATTGTGAAGGGTGTTGTTTCCCTAATTTCTTTCTCAGCCCATTTTTCTTTCATATACAGGAGGGCTACTGATTTTTTTTTAGTTAATTTTGTATCCAGCCACTTTGCTGAAGGTGTTTATCAGCTGAGGGAGTTCTCTGGTAGAATTTTTGGGTTCACTCATATATGCTATCCTGTCATCTGCAAATTGTGATACATTGACCTCTTCCTTTCCAATTTGTATCCCCTTGATCTCCTTTAGTTGTCTTATTGCTCTGGCTAGGACTTCAAGTACTATGTTGAAGAGATATGGAGAAAGTGGGAAGTCTTGCCTTGTCCCTGATTTCAGTGAGATTGATTTAAGTTTCTTTTTGTTTAGTTTGATGTTAGCTATAGGCTTGCTGTATATTGCCTTTACTATTTTTAGGTATATGCCTTATATCCCTGATGTCTCCAAGACTTTAAACATGAATGGTATTGGATTTTGTCAAATGCTTTTTTTGGCATCTAAGGAAATGATCATGTGTTTTTTGTTTTTGTTTTTGTTTTTGTTTTCTTCTGTTTGTTTATGTGGTGGATTACATTCATTGATTTCCATATATTGAACCACCCCTGCATGGCTGGGATGAAGCCTATTTGGTCATGGTGGATGATATCTTTTATGTGTTCTTGGATTCGGTTTGCCAGTATTTTATTATGTATTTTTGTGTTAATGTTCATAAGAGAGATAGGTCTGAAATTGTCCTTTTTTGTTGGGTTTTTGAGTGGTTTAGGTATCAAGGTCACTATGGCCTCATAGAATGAGTTTGGTAATGTTCTTTCTGTTTCTATTTTGTAGAATAGTTTGAAAAGTATTGGTGTCTGCTCTTCTTTGAAGGTCTGGTAAAATTCTGCACTGAAACCAGCAGGCCCTAGCCTTTTTTTTTTTTTTTTTTTTTTTGGCAGGGAGACTTTTGATGACTGCTTCTATTTCCTTGGGGGTTTAGGACTGTTTATTCTATTTACCTGATCTTGATTTAGCTTTGGTAAATTGAATCAAGAAATTTTTCCATTTCATTTAGATTTTCAAATTTTGTGGCATATAGGCTTTTGAAGTAAGACCTAATGATTCCTTGAATTTCCTCAGTGTCTGTCGTTATGTCCCCCTTTTTGATTCTGATTTTCCTGATTTGGATAGTTTCTCTCTGCTTTTTAGTTAGTTTATGTAATCTTGATGTGACCAAAATTAGTATTTCTAAAACAAACCCACAAAAAAAAAATCTCAACATCCAACAACACTAGAATAGAAAAACCTCATGACGAAACTGTGGTGCTGTTTGAAACAGGAAGCCTAGTACACAGAGATGATAGCAAGCATATCACGGTTGCATCAAAGAATAAAAATCAATCTGGTGAGTTTCACACTAAATGGCAGATGTCAGACAGACAAGAGTAAGACTACACAAGGCCCTTTGCAGCCAGGTTCAGAGTTCAAAACTAGGCATATACTGGTGATAAATGACAGAAGCAAAGCAAAGGGTTTTACCGTGAAGAGAGAACTTGGGTGGGGAAAGAGGAACTCTGAGCAAGAAGGAGACCAGCAGGGCTTCTTAGGACCTTCTGTCTCATTCTGCATAATGTCTCTATCTGTGTATAGTTGCCTCATAAGTGTGACATTTCACAAGAAAATTGTTCTAACACTAAAATTAGCCTTATTAATTTTTTCTTAATACGTAGGAAATTAATTTTCTCAAGTATAGAGATTCTCTACAACCCAATTTTACAAACAAAAGCAATGTGCTCCTGGAAGGCAGAGGCAAGAGAATCATGAGTTTGAGACAACCTAGGCTACACAATGAGTCCTTGTCTCAAATCAAAATTAAAAAGACAGTCTAGGAGAAAAGTCAAACAAAGCCTCTACACATGTTTCATTACAAAGTTCCATGTATTTTAAAATGGCAACTTGAGTTGCATAATGGCAAATTATACTTTGGCACTGGCATTGGAAGATAAAGGGAGATCTAAGGGTTTGAAAATATGTTTAATTGTATTTTAGAAAAGTCAGTTTCTTTTGTTGTCAGTAAAAATAATAACTGGAACAATTTAAAAATGTATCAATATTGGCAATCCACAGGAAATGACAATTGATCTTCTCAGAGTTTACTCTTTAGGTGCGCATGTATGAGATAATGGGTGCTCAGGGTTCTTCTGTGGGGTACTCTTTGTAGTTCCACATTATTACAGGCAGGAACAGAGGGGGTCTCTCAGTGGGCACAAGCAGGCAGAGAAGAATTTTGATCCTTGGAACCATATAAGGGTCAGACAGACATGCAGTCAACCTATAATTTCTGGAGATCACCAAAGCAAGTTTGACTTGCCATTTGAGAAACTCAGTATACAAGATGGAGAGTAAGGGATGAATACAGAAAAGACCCCTGCTCCCAGATTTTTTGCTTCTGTTGCTTTCCTTGTGGAGCTCCAGTTCCCTCCAGGTCTTTCTGCCCACCCCCCTTCTTTCATAAGATTAGACTTACCAGGCCACAGGAAGACAATGCAGACAGTACTGATGAGACAATATAGGCTAGGATCAGATGGAAGGGGAGGAGGACCTCCCCCATCAGTGGACTAGGGAAGGGGCATGGGAGGAGAAGAGGGAGGAAGGGCAGGATTGGGAGGAGATGAGGGAGGGGGCTACAGCTGGGATACAAAGTAAATAAATTTTAATAAAAAATAAAACTTTAAAAAGAGATGAATACAGCAGTATCAACCTCTGGCCTCTATATGCATGGTTATACATATATGGTACATGTACAGGTGAGCATGTGTATGCATAACACACACATGCAAAACTCTAAAAACAAGCTATATCTGTCAATATGCATTTGTTAACCTATGTGCAAGTGGTCTATACCCTCCACAATTAGGAAATCATGGTCAGCAGTGAGCACAGCCGAGAGCAATACTAAATGGGCTTCACGTGTAACAATTATAAAAGGAGAAGAAAAAGTCATCAATTTGGAAGGGAGTCAGGGCATGGAAGAATTAGGAAAGGGTAGACAGTATGTAAATAGAGTGTTCACGAAGAAAACTCAAAAATTAAACCATGCTATGCCCAACTATACAGTTAAACAGCACACAGCTATTCGAATAAATTTTAAATTTTTGTAGAACTATTTCAACTGGTATGTGAAAAACAACCTTTAAAATTATCCAAGCAGAGAGTTATTTACTGAGTGTTGTTTCCATGAGTACACAAAAAGAATACAAATTTCTGTCAGTAACTGCACAGATCATTTGCTCCTGAGATGACAAAGATGAAGCAATGACTTACATCTGGCTCCTATGCAGAATCTTCAATACCTTTTCTATCATTTCTGTTTCAATATCTTCATCACCCTCCAACTGCAGACATCTCCTCATTGCTTTTCTTGTTTGTTTTGTTTTTTGTTTGGTTTTTTTGTGAGAAGAACAGTACAGGACAAAGAGATTGCCTAACACTAGTAGTTTGTATGATTTCTCCTTATGAGGATCCCGGAGTGGCAATAGGCTCGTGTATTTCCATGTGTGAGGGTGGACGGGCATGTCCAGTGCATGTGCAGCCTCAAGGTTGACATCGGGAGTGTCCTGTGGTTGTCCTTTCCCTTAGTCTCTGAAGCTGGCTATCTCAATTAAACCCAGAGTTCTATTAAGAAATTTGAAATTTGTTTTTCTAGTCCCTAAATCTTGGAAGAAAATCTATGGTCAACTGATATAAGCAATAAAAACATGTTTCAAGGTCCTGGACCCATCCGTCCTCAGAACTGGACCCAGCTGCCTTATGAATAATTACATATTTACTTTCCATTTACAGAAAAAAAATAGATAGCATTGTGCAGATATCTATCTATATACTAGGGAAATATGCTGAGCAGCCTTAAGGTAATGTAAAAACATTATTCATAGAACTTGGAAATTTCACTGAGTGGGTAGTATGATGTAGATGAAAAAGTAGAAAACAAGAGGTGCATAAAGTTTTTCTGCATTTCTAGGCTTTACAGCTGCTACCTTTTTTTTTAAAAAAGAAAACATTTAATTTAAGGCCAATGGTTCCAGAGGGTTAGACTCATGATTATCATGACAGAGAACATGGTAGCAGGCAGCAGGCATGGCACAGAACAATAGCTGAGATTATAGATCCTATCCAAAGGCAAAAAAAAACAAAAAAACAAAAAAAAACAGAGAGATAGAGAGCTAACCGGGAATGATGTGGGCTTTTGAAACCTCAAATGCCACTCTCAGTGACACTTCCTATAACAGGGCCCCACTGCCTAGTCCTTCTAATCCTCCAGCAATCAGGGAGGATGAGCACATGATTAGGTTTGGAGAAATCGCACTTCCGATTTCTCATCAAATGTTAAAGGACAAAGCTTTGGTGTTGCTGGTACAGGCTAAAGAATAGATGTATGACAACTCTCTGAAATCCATGCTGCGGTCTGAGTCACAGTTCACAGCCGATACAGTAGACAGTTATGTAATTTGTCATAAATGACCACACTCTCCTCAACTGGCAAAAGGAAAAGGGGGGGGGGAGAAGCAAGAGCAAATCTTATTGATTCAAGAAGCCTCCAAGATATCAGCATTTTAAATCATTCTTTCTGCTTTGTTCAGAACCTACTGAGCACCATCATATGGAACTATAGCTTGAAAATAACAAAGAGCAGATGATGGAGCATATATGCATCTCTGTCTTTAAGTTCATCTGATAGTCTTCTGTAGTCTGATGGTAGAGAGGGAAATGATTCATATCCTAATTCATCCCTGGCGTAATGATGGTACAAATGGATGTATGATTGGGTGGTTAGGTAGGGAACTCTCAAACACAAACTGCATCCACTGACTTAGAAGACAGACAGGCATCAAGAGAAGGCTTAGGGCAAGGCTAAACAAAAAAGAAAAGTCGGTTGTCCAGTCCAGAAGCATGTACAGAAGGGGCAGCAAATGAGGAAGGGAGGCCAGAACAACAGGCTCTGACAAGCTGGGCAGCACCCCTTGCAGGAGATTATGAGAGGCTTCGGGGTTGGCTTTTTTTTTTTTTTCCTCCCAAGAAAAACACAACTGGATTATTGTCTAGAATTCTCTGACCTTCTGTGACAGGTGACTCGCCACTGACCTGCTGCCAGTTTATTTAAACACAAAATAGTATCACATGGGAAAGCAGTGGAAGAGTGAGACATGGGGTGAGGTAGCAAATATCTGTGTGGCTATCATGCCAGCCTGCTCGAGCCCCAGCCTTTGATGAGATGCCTGCAGATTAAGAAATGTGCCTTCAAAGTCAATCTGGGACTCAACTTTGTTACGTGCTCAAGCTTTCACACATATTTTGTCACTCTAAGGAGAGAAATAGAAAACCTACAAACTCAAATTTATTTGGCTATAATTTTTATTTTATTTTATTTTCAGTCTACACCATAGCATTACCTTTTGATTGAAACACTTCAGTTCTACAAATTATATTTTGGCAGTTCAACTTTGAAAGTGCACATTCAGCATTCCATCCTAGAATCCATTCAATGTTTAGTATTTTCATTTCTGCAGGCTCCAAATTTAATCACGATTTTGCAAAATAAGAAAATCTGTGATTACAGATATATTCAGTTATTCATAAGCCCACATTACCTGAACGTGTTTACGTGTAGGTTTAAAGGCAAATGATCAGGATTCTTCTCAGCACTCTGAAACATGATTGTTTGAAAGGAGAAGGAATGATGCTCACAGTTTGCGGGAAAACAGTGACTCCATCTAGAATTAGCTATTCAAAGTAGACACCCAGACGCTACCCGCTCAGGACCTGCTGTGAAGAAAGAAACATTCCAGAGCTTTCCGAATCTTAAACAAGATCAAGCAGACCTGCATTACGCCAGAAGACGCCCTCTTAAACACCATAATTGTGGGTCCAAATTCCAAACAAATTAGAGCAGACAGCTCTTTGTGCACACGGATACCACACAAAAATAGACACGCTAACGATTGCATGAATTCTATTAGTACTCTGGCCGCCACGTGCAGCAAGTCAGGAAACCAGCTGACTGTGAAAACCTGGCCACGTGACCAGGCGAGAGATAAGGATAGCTGGTCGCTGTCTCTCAGGAATTCTGCTGAACTCAGCTAATGTGATTTTGCTTGAAATTTAAATCAAATTTCAGTCTTTCCCTTAGGAGATAAAGAAGCTAATGTATCCCTACCTGCTTGATCTCCCTCTCTCCTCCAACCTGGCCAACATCTCTGTAAGGTACTGGGGAAAGTCGCCGTTTATTGCCCCAGGTGCCGAGTCCACACAGAATGCCATTTCATTTGTGCATCCTGTGCTCCAGTGCTTCGAAATACCTGGAATCTCAGAATTCTGTCGCCTTTTTTTCTGTGGGAAAGGTATCTGCTTATTCTGTGTCTCATACATGCTTTTCTAACACTTACACTCCTAGCTTACTGATTGTCGCCTCCTAAATTCCTGCCCAGACTCTTCCTGTTCTGTAAACACAAACTGTACGTTAGTGTTCAGAGCAAAGAGAAATCCTAATGACACTAAAATTGGTCACTTTCCCTTAAATATTATTCTGAAACACAGGTGCTACCACACAGGGTCATGCAGTGACTATGACATGTCTTCAAAGAGTATTCCAGTTAAAGAAAAGGCATTGTTTTCCATGTCAACTATGGAAATAAATGCAAAAAACAAATTGCCGATAACTCCTTCTAAAATGTAAAAGCTTTACAGATGTTCTTGCACAAATGGGAATCCTGTTTTAAAGCCCATCTGAAGAGTGCCAGTGTATGCATTAAAACATGAACATTGGTGCTAGACAGTTGGTGTGGTGGTTAGGAATATCAACTGCTCTTCCAGACAACCTAAGTTTGAATCCTAGCACCCACCTGGCATATCTCAGCTCTCTGTAGTGTAGACCCAGAGGCTCTGACACCTCTTCTGAGCTCCACCATCAGCAGACATGCACAAAGAACACAAACATGCGTGCAGGCAAAAAACAACAACAGAACAACCTCAAACATATAAAATAAAAAACATAGATTTTAAAACTAAAGATGTATGAATTTAAAAATCTTTACCCATAGGATAGCTATATTCTTGATTTCAACAATTATATTTAGTTATCTGAATATTTTATTTACAAATATTTTTACAGCAGTGATGTATACCCAAAAGTAATAAATTATTATTTCAGAAATAAACTCAATGGGGAAATCCCAGAAGTACAGTTAGATTCCCCTCAGTAATCTCCATAAAAACTATTAAACAAATTCAAGGTATTGTAAAGACTAACAAATCTGTCTGTTTCTTTTCATTTTTTTCCTTACTGCATTGACTGCTGAGACATTCATTAACTACACCACATTGAATCCCTTTTGAAGAGAAAAAGGAAAAATTCCAGGTCACTAGGAAGTCAACCTGCTGATATGCCATAGAGGGAAACAAGGATACACCAAGAAAAACTTGTAATGAGTCTAGAGAGACTGAGGTATGACTACTACCAAAGCACAGCTGGCAAAGTGAGAGACAGACACATCAAGCTGGTACTTCAGACGGACACACCTCTGCTCCCGATGGCAGATTAGACACCTAATCCTGATTTCATCACTTTGATTTCTCCTCTGTCAAATGTTGTGTATGGACATCCAGGAGTTACAACATTAAAAAGGAAAACTACTAAAGAATAATTTAAACTGAAAATAGAGTGGTAAAACGAACCATTAAATTGCTTGAAATCGTAGTAAACCATTTCCTACAATTGTTCTACATTCAAATTGGTCACTTGTGACAAATAAGCAGTATTTCTTCCCAAGCTCTTTTCCTTCTGAAATGCTACTTAGTGTTTGGAGATTTTGATTAGCCAGAACAGACTCTGACTCAAGGCAAAATTGCCTTCTGTTAGCCTTGACATCAGAACTGGTGGAGGAAGGAGACTTCATGTTCTGTAGCTTTCAGAGGAAGAAAACAGATCATTTAAATCTCTGACTAGTTACCAGCTTGAACCTGTTATAATAGTCAGGCTCTTTTGTGAAAATCAATTAAGTGCAAGATATTTCTAATTCCCTGTCCGTAGTCTTCATGGCAACCAATCAAGTATGTACTCTGATTACTTTGCCTTTAGTAGAAACCAAGGCTCCAAGAAGTTACATGGGCTCCAAATAGAAAAGCTAATGAAGACTGGAGTCAATGCTTGAAATTAGGTCTTATTGGTTCTGAAACCCATATTCAATCTACTATTACAGTTTTCTGTCTGTGACGTATGATGCATTTGAATGAAATGCAAAATGTATGTAGATCATAGTAAGCAACGCAGATGAAGGGAAGGGCCTTGGGTTGAGCTCCGTGGAGGAAGCCTGCAGTCATACGGCTTGGGTCATTATGCTCTGAGGAAACTGTTGAAATGAGCAGTCTCCCATATGGACGTGCTCTGGGTCACAGATTTGGATGCCACACAGTCCTATTGTTACTTCTAAATAAATGTGGTTTTTTTTCCTCCCATGCCATGAACCTTAAAGTCATGAGTCTCTGTAATTTACGTGATCGTTTTTCTCCATTGAATTTTAATTTCTGTACCCAAGTTCCAAAGTCAAAATACTAAAGAATATGATTAATCAAAAGGGATGGAAATTGATGCTACTCAAGAAAAGAAAATGGTTTTATTAAGAAACAAACATGATAGAAAATCAATGTCAGTTGCATTCCACATGCTTCATGCCTGTCCATTGCAGCTGTATGCATTTAATTTGTTTTTATTTCATATTGTATTTACATACATGAATATAAAAAGCAAAACTCAATTACCTATATTTCCCCTATGAAACAAATACAAAAATTTAAAATAACAATCTGTGGGCTCAGGAATCCTCTTGGCAATGCTGGTCATGCAGAACGATGTTATTTTATATTCTTTTCTCCTTAAAAGAGGCGCTTTGCTTCTGAATTCCTGTGCATTTGTGTCAGAGCTGTTCTGGCATTTTTACTGTGGTGTTTATAAATCGTGATGCGGCTCCACCACAGTTTCTGACACACTCATTAATTTGTTCCCAGCGGCAGTTCATTACCGACATCACAGGCAAAGCCTGCTCTCTCCCTGGGCACAGAGGGCCCACCGGAAATTAAGCAGAAAGGGCTGCCATGCCCCTCAAAGCAACCACCCAGTCTCATCTCCTGCAGCAGGCTGGAGGCAAGCACAGGAAAGGGTCTGGAATGAAAGCATCTAGCCTCCTGTTGCCTGGCACCTTCTGAGACGCTTCCGCAGTGACGAGCAATGTTTTCTTGAGAAGGTTGGGATCTTGCTATTACCATGATGTTTCTGCACTTAGCATCTTACTCCTGAGTTAAGAAATTGCTCTGGACTTTTGGTACAGAGAAGGCTTAGCTCTGACCCTTGTCTTCCAATGTGGTTCTGCTTCCTGATTGCAGGGATGCTTCCTGGTCTACAGGGAGGTTGGAACTTCTGAGTTTCATCCTTTTCTGAAATTGTATCTAGGAGAATGGACAGGAAGCCAGCTGACTTCACAATAATAAGCAGAGCCTGCCAAACTTAGTTTTCAAGAAAGTGCTATTTTTATGTTTATCTTTAATTATTGGAGAGTAAGTGAGCAAGGGATCAAGGTGGAGAACTATGTCGACACGTATCAGAGCATGTGATGAAGATCAGAAAAAAACACTGTGGCATTGGTTCTCCCTGTCCACCTCTTCATGAGTTCTAAGGTCTGAACCCAGGTCTTCAGGCTTGCATAACACCCACCATGACCCACTTTACCATCTAGCTGGCCCTCAGGAAGCCTTAGCTTTAGCAACATTCCATGGTCTAGACTGGGGAAAGAAAATTGTTTTCTGTTTCTTCACTGTTGTTGTCAGTGTCTCGTCTGCCCCCGGGCCACAACAGGTCAATGCCATCGTAACCATGACCCAGTCCTAACCAGTAACAAAGCAGGGTGAGCTATGGGCATCTCTGTATTCCTTGCTAGGTTCACTGTCCACCATAATTTGATTTGGCTGTCCCCTTCTCTTTTATATACCAGGCCCTTGAACTGTGGATGAGATTGGGCATGAAAAAAGGATACTGAATGATACGCGGTAGAACTTAGAGGGTTGGGTTCAAATAATTGCCCTCTGCTATCACAGAAACCACACCAGTGCTTTCAGACTTATATCACAAACAAAATCTGAATAAGGAAGTTCAGAATTACAAGGAAGGTTGCTTCTAAGCACTAACTGTTTTAAGAAAATGTAAGCAGGTTCCTAGAAAAGAAGCCGAGATGAAATATCCTTCTAGTGATCTTTATTAAGAGTGACAGGATGAAGGCTACAAGCAGTGGTTATGGAACCCTGAAAGGAAAGAGAGGGCCCCTAATATCCAAATAACAAATAAAGGTGTTGCTTTTAAAGTTTTCAGTGTGGGGATAGAGGGCTACAGTCTACACCGTGAGTCCCAGACTGTGTGCTAGAAGTCAAGAGAGCATTGGTCAAAGCATAAGACAACTCAAGGCCATTTTAAGTCAGAGCAACTAAGATGGGAAAGGAGAAGTCAACACAGCTTTCTCATCCACCTAGTCTAAGAGCAGAGACTGCAAGGAACTATCTGGCATTGCTGGGAGAGAAAATAGACAAAGGATATGTTGGAGGAGAGTGACCAGTTGAACAAAAGTTGAAACAAGACACTATCCAGCAGCCATTTTCATAGATCACCTTGAAGCTGTCTGTGGAAAATTCAAAACATTTCCTGTTTAAGGAGCCTCAGAAGACAAACAAGGAGACTGGAGAGATCTATAACAATCCTTTAGAGGCTTTGCCTAACAAGAGGTTCACCCACATCTCTTATCTAATCTGCACTTGAGCCAAAAGCAATTTTGAACACCTCTGTTTTTCAGAACACCACAGCTTTGACCACTGCTCATTTACCTCAGCAGCTGCCATATTCTTATCTGTTCTGGAAGCTTGCAAGAACACCACTACTCATTGGATTCCTGCTTTCACTCTTCCTTCTCTACTGGTATCTTTCATGGCAGGTTGGCAAGTCCTTCTTGAAACTTTGTGTGAGATCCTATTCTAGATTTGCTCTCTTGTTTGAAAAAAAAAATAGTCCCCCTAAAAGTAGCATGGGAAGAGAAGAGTGTACACTTGTTTTACATACGTGCAGGTCATAATCCACCACTGGATGAAATCAGGGCAGAAACACAAGGTGGGGGCCTGGAGGCAGGAATGATGGAGGCATGCTGCTTATCTTTCTCATTCATGCTTACCTGGCTCTCTCAATAATGCAGGACCGCCTTCTAGGGTTAGCACAGCACACCGTGGTCCGGGCCCTCCTGTGTCAATTAAGACAATCTCTCACAGACATGTTCACAGAGCAACCTGATAAAGACTTGCTTAACTGACACTCTTTTCAGGTGACTCCAGGCTGTGTCAAATTGATAGTTAATGCTAATTAAAACAGAGATTGTTTGTGTTCTGCTCTAAAACCTTGTACGGCTTTTAACAGAGGAAAATACAAAATCTCCTGGTGATCAGAGGGATCCCAGTGATCTAGCATCTCAGTAATATAGAATCCAGGTATTCCTTCTCTTCTGATGTTTACAAGCACTGGACACCTGACTGGTTATAGCATATATGCACAGGCAAGCTCCTGGTTTGGCTTGAAACCGTCACTCTATCACTGACCATTCACTCATTCCCTGAAATTTCCCTCAGTTTATTCTCTTTTACCTAGGGTCTAGCTGATGTATCATTTCTCTATACTGTCCTTCTATGACCAGCCTGTTTTACCACCTTATTTACAATATATGTGTGTGTGTGCGTGTGCGCATACCTTGTGTATGTATTTCTATATAGACTCTCCTTCTATATATCTTTTCACTTATTTCTCTATTGTCTATTTTACATATCTGATCTTGGTTAGAATACAAACTTCCTATGAACTCTTTGACCCTTTTGACTCATTATTTTCTTCCTAAAATAGCACAGGACTCCTTTCAGGTGTTCAATAATCACTTGTAGAAATGACAGCATGAATTGTTGATTTGGATACTGTAATGACTGCCTTGTGATCTTCAAAGCACACTGTGCAGAAGCTTAATAAATAATTGACCTGCATGACTCAGAAGATCATCATGGCACCAGCTTGAAGACTCCAGTGTGCAGCCACACTGACCATGGGTCACAGAAGCTACTCTGTGGGTCAGAAGGCTCTAAGAAGCTGTTTAGCCTCAAGGGGAGTACCCTCCCTTGAAACTCATCAAAAAGCAAGTAAACTAAGAGAATAATATATCAGAGTGTTCCCTTTGATAGTACTGATGTGCTTTCACTGTTCAGTCCCTCTTCTTTTTAAAGATTTGTTTAATCTTATTTACATGTATGAGTGTTTCCCAGCCCGTGCTTCTGTGCACACACTGTCTGTGGAGGTTGGAGAGGGTGTTGGATCCTCTAAAGAGTTACAGATGATTCCAGGTGTTGGGGGAATGCATGAGATCAAGCCTGAATTCTCTGGAGAAGCATCCAGTGCTCTTACCCACTGGCTCACAAATTCATGCTTTCCGATTTCTCAGACAAATATTTCATGCTACACAGAATGTGAACCTAATAGGTGAATTTCCCTCAGATTATAGCTCTCTTACTATGGATATGAGGGAGACATAAAGTTTCATTAAACCTCTCTTTATGAAGCGAAGAAATGCCAGCAAAAAGCAACAGTCAAGACAAACTACTCAGTCAAGGAAAACAAACAAATGAACATCATCAGTCCCTAACACGTTTTCTTTAGAACTTGCCTGATACTCAGTAGCATTCACGAACCATAATGTATTCCATCTTTACATTGTTGATACATTTCCCAGCTTAATTTCCATATTCCTCCTTGAAAAACTGAAATAAACATGTTCCTGCATATATCACATCACACCTTTTTATGCTTTTATTTCCCTAGAAAAAATTCCCCAGGGTAGGACTGCTTGCTCTAAGGTACCAATGTATATAATTTTAAACAGTTTTTCTAAGTAACTTTTTCAAATGTAAGAGCAACTTAGTGTCCTGGCAGGGCCGTCTGGCGGTGTCACCCTGCTCCTCCACCTTAACCATATCATGCACAAATACTGGTCTCACCATGCTTGGTTAAAAACCTGACAACTCAATTCACGGTTGTTCTTTTTGTGCGCAATTTCCTGTCTATGGTTAGAAACTTTTAAAAATAATTTGCTTTCCTTTTTTTTCTCTTCTCACCTGAATTGCCACTTACTGAAACTCTTTGACTTTGGTTCTTTCTTCAATCATTTGAAGAGCAGGAGCAGTAGCCTACTTCAGTGGCCTAACTGTTGTTAGTAACAATATATGTAGCTTGAATATTCACTCTTATCTTCTAATGCCTGAAATGCTTACTATATTATGCTATGTTTTATATTTATGCAGTCAAATTTCTATATTTTATAATATTTCTGAATATTATAAAACTGAAGAATGCTCTATCATCTCAGGTTCTGAAAATATTACTTTGTAATTTGTTCCAGAAATACTATTTTTGTTTAATTTTCAGTCTATTAAGGATGAACATTTGTGTATAGAGTAAGGAAGGACTCCTGTTGTTTCTTCTATATGAGTAGTAATGGTTTCATCGAATATAATCAATAAACTCTCCTGAATTAAAATCCAATCTCAGTATGATAGATTCTCACACATATCTGGTGGTAATTTGTTTTCTCAGCACTCTGAGGCATAGCCAGTGAAAACCATTAATATCACTTGGAATCATATATAACTTGCAGACAGAAAGAACTTGATCTTACAACAGTCCATGTTTTTTTTTAATTTTTTATTAATTACATTTTATTCACTTTGTATTTCCCCTGTAGCTCCCTCCCTCCTCCCCTTCAATCCCACCCATGTTCCTCCCCCAGTCAACTGATAGAGGAGGGCTTCCTCCCCTTCCTTCTGATGCTAGTCTATCAGGTCCATCAGGAGTGGCTGCATTGTCTTCCTCTGTGTCCTGGTAAGGCTGCTCCCCCCTCAGGGGGAGGTGATAAAAGAACAGACCAATCAGTTCATGTCCAAGATAGTCCCTGTTCCCATTACTATGAAACTTACATGGACACTAAACTGCCTTGGGCTATGTCTGTGCAGGGGTTCTAGGTTATCTCCATGAATGGTCCTTGGTTGGAGTATCAGAATATTACTCAGCAATAAAAAAAAAAAAACAAGGATTACACAATATCTACACAGCAAACCATCCCTACAGAAGATACTAGAAGGAAAACTCCAATCCAATGAAAACAAATTCACCCAAGAAAACAGGGCATACAGATAATGTCCCAACAAAAATGAAAAGAAAACAAGCAATGAAACAGGGTTAGATCATCAACTCCATTACAAAAGGAACTAACATGCATTGGTCACTATTATCTATCAATATCAATGGACTCAACTCACCAATAAAAAGATACAGGCTAACAGAATGGTTAAGGAAACAGGATCCAACATTCTGTTGCATCCAAGAAACACATCTATGCAACAAAGTCAAACACTACCTCAGAGTAAAGGGCTGGAAAACTGTTTTTCAAGCAAATGGTTCCAGAAAACAAGCTGGAGTAGCCATCCTAATATCTAATAAAATAGACTTTCAACCCAAGTTAATCAAAAAAGATAAGGAGGGCCACTATATTCTCATCAAAGGAAAAATCCACCAAGAGGACATCACAATCTTGAATATCTATGCCCCAAATACAAGAGCACCAACATTCGTAAATGAAACATTATTAAAGCTTAAATCATACATTGATCCTAATACCTTAATAGTGGGAGACTTCAACACTCCACTCTCACCAAGGGACAGATCAACTAGACAGACACCAAATAGGGAAATAAAAGCACTCACAGAATCCCTAAATCAAATGGACCTAATAGACGTCTACAGATCATTTCACCCAAACTCAAAAGAGTATACCTTCTTTTCAGCACCGCATGGAACCTTTTCCAAAATAGACCATATAGTGGGCCACAAAGCAAGCCTCAACAGATACAAAAGGATTGAAATAATCCCTTGTATACTATCTGACCACCATGGACTAAAGCTTGACCTCAACAACAACAGAAACAACAAAAAGCCGACACGCACATGGAAACTGAACAACTTACTACTCAATGACAGCTGAGTTAAGGAAGAAATAAAGAAAGAAATTAAAGACTTCCTAGAATTCAATAAAAAGGAAGGCACAACATACCCAAATTTATGGGACACATTGAAAGCAGTGCTCAGAGGAAAATTTATAGCACTAAGTGCCTGCAAGAAGAAATTCGTAACATCACATACAAACAACTTAATGGCCCAACTGAAAACCCTAGAAAAAAAAGAAGCAGATACACCCAAGAGGAGCAGACGGCTGGAAATAATCAAACTAAGGGCTGAAATCAATCAACTAGAAACAAATAAAACTATCCAAAGAATCAATGAAACAAAAAGCTGGTTCTTTGAGAAAATCAACAAGATAGACAAACCCTTAGCCAAACTAACTAAAAAGCAGAGAGAAACTATCCAGATCAGCAAAATCAGAAATGAAAATGGGGACATAACCACAGACATTGAGGAAATCCAAACAATTATTAGGTCATACTACAAAAGCCTATATGCCACAAAATTTGAGAATCTAAATGAAATGGATAATTTTCTTGAAAGATTCCATCTACCAAAACTAAGTCAAGATCAGGTAGAAAGACTGAATAGCCCTATATCTCCCAAGGAAATCGAAGCAGTCATTAACAGTCTCCTCTCCAAAAAAAGCCCTGGACCAGATGGCTTCAGCTCAGAATTCTACAAGACCTTCAAAGAAGTGCTAACTCCAATTCTCCTCAAGCTATTCCACAAAATAGAAACAGAAGGAACACTACCAAACTCATTCTATGAAGCCACAGTCACCTTGATACCTAAACCACACAAAGACCCAACAAAAAAAGAGAACTTTAGGCCTATCTCTCTTATGAACATTGACGCAAAAATACTCAATAAAATACTTGCAAACCGAATCCAAGAACACATCAAAGATATCATCCACCATGACCAAGTAGGCTTCATCCCAGGCATGCAAGGGTGGTTCAACATATGGAAATCCATCAATGTAATCCACTACATAAACAAACTGAAGGAGAAAAACCACATGATCATCTCCTTAGACGCCGAAAAAGCATTTGACGAAGTCCAACACCCATTCATGTTTAAAGTCTTG
The DNA here is from genome assembly GCF_030254825.1 of Meriones unguiculatus. Lineage (NCBI taxonomy): Eukaryota > Metazoa > Chordata > Mammalia > Rodentia > Muridae > Meriones > Meriones unguiculatus. The sequence goes on along the minus strand of NC_083352.1, from coordinate 138,439,521 downwards.
GAGAGATCAGGGATACAAGGCACAGACCTAAACATAGTAAAGGCAATATATAGCAAGCCTATAGCTAACATCAAACTCAATGGAGAGAAACTTAAATCAATCCCACTGAAATCAGGGACAAGACAAGGCTGTCCATTGTCCCCATATCTCTTCAACATAGTACTTGAAGTCCTAGCCAGAGCAATAAGACAACTAAAGGAGATCAAGGGGATACAAATCGGAAAGGAAGAGGTCAAAGTGTCACTATTTGCAGATGATATGATAGTATACATGAGCGACCCCAAAAATTCAACCAGAGAACTCCTTCAGCTGATAAACACCTTCAGCAAAGTGGCAGGATACAAAATCAACTCAAAAAAATCAGAAGCCCTCCTATATACCAAAGACAAAAAGGCTGAGAAAGAAATTAGGGAAACAACACCCTTCACAATAGCCACTAATAACATAAAGTACCTTGGTGTGACCCTAACCAAGCTAGTGAAAGACCTGTTTGAGAAAAACTTCAAGTCTCTGAAGAAAGAAATCGAAGAAGATATCAGAAGATGGAAAGATCTCCCGTGCTCATGGATTGGTAGGATTAACATTGTGAAAATGGCCATACTGCCAAAAGCAATCTACAGATTCAATGCAATTCCCATCAAAATACCAACTCAATTCTTTACAGACCTTGAAAAAAAGATTCTCAGCTTCATATGGAGAAACAAAAAACCCAGAATCTCCA